>NC_045631.1:25861402-26174292 GCF_009829155.1 Mustela erminea
GTCCTCACCTGCTAAAGCACACTGTCACTTCTGCTTTTCTTTTGTTTGTTAGAAGGAGGACACACTCTAGGGAAAGGGCATTGGATTCCATCTCTAGAAGGGAGAAGTCTCAAAGGATTTGTGGATAATATTTTCAAAAACCCACAGTGTGGGGGAGGGCAGGCCAGGACACTGGAATTTTTAAACCCTCCCCCCACCCAGGTGACTCCAGGTGACTCAGGGCTAAGACCCACTGAGATGGAAAGTCGCCAACTGAAGGGGCTTGAGGAGGGAGAACCAGCAGGCCGTGACTCGGTAGGGTCCAGCCAGCCTACTGGTCCCTCTTCCCCAGGGAAGCCCCCAGCTGTGGCCTCAGCCCAAGCCCCGGGTCCCCAGCTTCCAGCTCTCCCAGGCCCCTCTCTCCACCCCCCCACCCCCCCGCCAGCTACTACCACCCACAGGCCCCTCGCCTGGGCCCCAGCCCGGCAGCAACCAGCACTAGCCTCTCCTAGGTCTGTTTCAGGCCTGGACAAACCTGTGGGTTGTGTGAGCACAGGTGTGTGCACATGTGCGTGTGCCTACCAGGTGTGTCTGCTCGCAGTCCAGGGCTCCCTGACCAGAGGACCTCTCTCCGCCTTCTCCACACCGCTCCTCAGTCTGCCCTCATTCCCTCGCTTTCAGGGGGTCTCCCTCCACACCCATCCTGTGGTCTCCAGGCCCTGACCTGCCAGCAGGCAGGAGGCGGCTTCTCTGTGACAGTTTTGAAGGAGGAGCCCAGAGGGAATGGGCGAGGCCCTGGACTTCCCCACCGGCCTTCAGGAATTCCACAGCCCCAGCCACCCCGGGTGGAGCCAGCAGAGAGCCAAAGCCAGGGCCACGTCCACTGGCAAACTCCTCTGCTTCTCTTTCCCCATCAAAGGTCTGGCCTGCCCACTGTGGCCCGGACCCACCAGCCTCCAGAACCCTCTTTCCTCTCCACAGAGTCTCTCTGGGCTTTCTCTAGGCCTTTCTGTCTCTGTCTCTCGCACTCCAGGTCTGGGTCTCTGGCTTTCCCTGGGAGAGAGGTCGCAGGGGCCACAGCTCCAAAGGTTGCGGCAGGCAGCGAGAGGGCCGCCCCTCGTGAGGAGAGCAGTCCTGCTCCTGGAAGGAGGAGGCCCAAGAACTCTTCTCCGGATTAACTTAACAAGACCACCAAGAACAAAAGAGGTGGCCAGCAGAGGCCAGAGAGGCGGGGCCCGGCTAAGCCGTCCCCGCAGAACCGCCAGCCGCAATAACAGAGTGAGGAAAAATGGAGTAGAGATCCCTGTGGTAAAAACTATTAGAGGAGGCGAATTATAAAACTATTAACCAGAATGTAACTCCCAATTAAAAGATGATTTAACACTGGAACCTGATGGATGAATTTTGATTAAATGGAGAACTATTAGGAGCCCAGGGATAAGGCTGCTCCTGCCAGTTCTAAAAGTTAAAAGGCAGTTTGATATAAAAATTTATAAATTAAGGTTAATTACTTTAAATAACATGGCTAGAAGCAATGAAAGGAAATGTGTCAGAATCTCCAGAGTTTGGGGCAAGATGGATACAGATGTCCGGGCTGGCCCCAGGGAACCCAGAGGTCAGCACAGGGACAGCTGGGGCCGGCAAGCGGGCAGACGACGTCAGCACTCCCACCAAGCCCAGCCAGAAGGAAGGGGCTGGCTGACGCACCAGGCTGGGAGGCCCCCATTGCCCTCCACCCTGGGGCCAGTCCTAGGAGTTCTAGGAGTTGGGTGGGAAGGAGGCCTCAGGGTTCCAGGACCAGCCCCTGCCTGGCCAGCCCTCCCTCTTTTGGAGGAAACATAGCAGGAATCCTGCCCGTGACCCGCTGTTTACTGAGCATTCAGCAGGGCTAGAGGACAAATCACACCACTTTGGTCCCTTCCCATCTGAAGGAGTACCCCCCCCCCCGACTTGGCTTTCTTGGCCACCCCCGTGTCCCCAACCCCAAAAGAGCCCACCTGGCAAGACAGGGCCCCAGAAGTAGGGTCTGCAGGGTTTGGGCTGCCCTCCTCCAGTGCCCCAGGACTGGGGTATAGCCACCCCACAGGGCCAAACCCTGCCCAAAACTCAGAGTCTCCCCTGGGCTGGAGGTCATGGTTCTAGGAGGCCCAGGCACCACCTAGACCCAGGACAGTTAGAACCCTCCACCACCAGGTAGTCCCCTCGATGCACTGCACTGGTGGGCTTCCCCTCCCCAGAACTCCACCTCTCAACCCAGGAGGACTGCCGGCATGTGGAGGGGGGCAACCCCGTGATTGACTGAAGAACTCACAGCCAGACTCCTTGGCTTCGAGCTCCAGCTTCAGCACTGACCAGGTTACGTCTTCAGGACTGACCTCTCTGGGCCTTGTTTCTTCATCTGCGGAGGAAAATGGAGGAAACCTCTCCTTACAGGGTTGCCGCGCAGATGAGAGGCAAAGTCCTAATACACACTGGGTGCTCCATAAATGGCAGTGGACGTCAGGGCCACAAAGTCTCATCTCAGTAAGAAACATAGGGGGGCATCTATGGGTGCCCTCGGGTGAGCACCCGACTCTTGGTTTCGGCTCAGGTCGTGATCCCAGGGTCATGGGATCGAGCCCAGCGAATGGCTCTATGCTCAGTGGGGAGCCTGCTTGAGATTCTCTCCCTCTGCCCCTCCCCCTGCTTGTACAAGAGCATGCGCACACCCGCGCACGAGCTCTAAATAAATAAATAAATCTTTTTTAAAAAGAAGAAGAAAAGAAATGCAGTTATGCGGCAAAACCTTATTGACACTTCCCTCGAGCAGGCGTCCCATTAACACTTTCTAGGCATAAGGTAAAAATACCTTATTTAACCTTTCCATCTCCCAGAGAAGGAGACTGAGGCCCAGAGAGGTTCAGTCACAAGCACCAGGCCTCACAGCTGGCAGTGGCCAGTCTGGGGTCCAGGCCTTTGCCGTCATGACGCCGCCTCACACGGCTTCACTGGGCACCATGTGGCAGGCTTTCCCGTTCTCTCTTACTGTGTGTTTTGGGTGAGAGCTCGAATGGGCAAGTTGGAAGTAGACCCAGGGAGTGCAGAGAGAGGCAGGAAGGAAGGAAGGAAGAAGAAAACAAAGGGAGAAGAAAAGGTTGGTGAGTTTTGAAAAACCAAACCTCTGTGGGGTTAGAAGTTAGGAGAGGGACAGTGGGGGGTGCGTGGGGAAGGTTCTGGGGGCTGGAGGTGTTCTCCAGGTGTTCTCCGCTGCTGAGATGAGCGGAGATCACAATGGTGTTCGGACTGTGTAAAAAATCATCGCTCTGTGTACTGATTTGTGCTCCTTGTGTAAAAAATCATAATAAACAATTTAAAATGAACATGATAATGGACAAATTTTACAGTATATAAATTATACCCCAGTAAACCTGTTTTTGAAAAAAATCAACACAGTAGGCCAAAAGAAAGCCCTTCCTTGGCTTTGCACAGCATACAATAGACACTAGGTTATCACAGGATGGAGAGAGTCCCTGTGCAGCCATGGGCTTGGCCATGGGATGAACCTATGACCATCAGCCTCTCAGAAGGGTGTCCTGTGGAGGTGAGCTGTGGATGCAGGGGACAGCAGGGTCCCCATCTCACTACACGCCCCTCCCCCCCACCACATCTCTTCCCTCTTCAAGCCTTTTTCATTTTCCTTGTGAACAAGAAGGAGGGGAGAGGAAGAGGAGAACAACGGAGGGGCACAGCCCAGGCAAAGGCTTAGAGGTGAGAAGAGCTGCCGGGACAAAGAATAATGAGCCCCTACAGGCTTGAACTGCCTGAGCTCAATAAAGGAAGGAGGGTGCTTAGGTCTGGGGGCAAGAGGGGTGACAATGAGAAGGGCCATTTTCTGAAAAAGCTCCTAAATATTATGGACAGAAAAACATCATTGCAGTTGAGAAATAGCTAACATGATAGTGATGAGCTCTTAAATGGGGTACTGTTATTGCTATTGTCGTCACTATTGTTAGTAGGGTGATGCACAGCATTTCCCAAAATGAGGTCCAGGGAAACTTTCTCCCACAAGATTCTCCTCAACAACATTTTTCATGGCAAAGAAGGTGATACTAGGGGTGCCTGGGTGGCTCAGTGGGTTAAAGCCTCTGCCTTCAGCTCAGGTCATGATCCCAGGGTGCTGGAATCAAGCCCCACATCGGGCTCTCTGCTCCGTGGGGAGCCTGCTTCCCCCCTCTCTCTCTGCCTGCTTCTCTGCCTACTTGTGATCTCTGTCTGTCAAATAAATAAACAAAATCTTAAAAAAAAAAAAAAGTTGATACTAACTCTGCTCTTCTCTGGGAAGGACCCAATACATATCAATATAATAAAGGCACTGAGACATCCTGCTGCAAAGGACTTATTTAACTTGTTGAAAATTGCCTTCCCTACGGGCTCAATCAGTAGAGCATGTGACTCTTGATCTCGGGCTTATGAGAGTTCAAGCTCCATGTTGGGCGTGGAGCCTACTTTAAAAAAAAAAAAAAAAAAGAGAAAGAAGGGAAGAAACAGAGAAAGAATGGGAGGCAGGGAGGAAGACAAAAACCTTCCCTAAACACAGTTGATCAGTTTCTGGGTTTTTTGGCTTGGTTTGGTTTTTTTACATAACATGTATGGACGCCCCAGGAATTGAGACTTTGGGGTGTTTTTTTTTTTTTTGGTTTTTTGTTCTTTTTAAAAAGATTTTACTTATTTATTTGAGAGAGAGAGAATGAGAGTGAAAGAGAGAGAGTATGAGAAAGGGAAGGGTCAGAGGGAGAAGCAGACTCCCTTCTGAACAGGGATCCTGATATGGGACTCAATCCCAGGACTCCAGGAACACAACCTGAGCCAAAGGCAGTCGCTTAACCAACTGAGCCACACAGGCACCCCAGGAATTGAGGCTTTGTAATCACACTTTGAGGAATGAAGAGTAGCTAAAAAAAAAAAAAGCTAAACTCCAGATTCAGACAGACTAAGTTCAGTTGCAGCCTATTTTAGCGTGGCTTTGGGTAATTTTGCTGAAGCCCTCTGTGACTCAGCTTCCCCAGCTATAAACCAGAGGAAATACAGCCAATCTCAAAAGGTTGTGATGAGGTTTAAATTAAATGTAGCATATAAGAGATACTCAACAAATGCTTGCTCACCCATTTTACAGATGCGCTTACTTGCCCAAGAATACGTAAGCAGTGAGCAGCAGCCCGAGGGAACTCCAGTCTGGGACTTCCATTTGGGGGAGTGGAGAAAGCCTCTCACTAAAGTTAGCATGTGGGGGTAAATGAGATCCCTCTAGCTGAACAGCCATGCTCAGATGTGTAAAGGATTGAGGATTACTTCGTGACAGTGTAGCTCAGCACGCCCCCTGGACCACCCAAGATAGAGTCATGACTCCACCACTTCCAAGCTCTGACTGTGGGAAAGTTATTCAGCTGCTCTGGTTTCTGCATCCCTGTAGTGGTGATAAAAATATACCCTCTGCGTGGGATTGTCCTGAAGCAGAAATGGGCCAATCCAGGTAAAGTGGTTGGAATACAGATTGACATATGTTAAGCCCTCAATAAATGGATGCTATTTTTTTTTAAGATTTTATTTATTTATTTGACAGACAGAGATCACAAGTAGGCAGAGAGGCAGGTGGGGGTGGGGGGAAGCCGGCTCCCCACTGAGCGGAGAGCCCGATCCCATCCGGGGCTCAATCCCAGGACCCTGAGACCATTACCTGAGCCAAAGGCAGAGGCTCAACCCACTGAGCCACTTAGGCACCCTGGATGCGATTCTTTTTAACTATTACTTTCCATTACTGGGTTCCAAGTCAGTTGACAGAAGCAGAGAGGGTAACAAAGAATTTTTTCTCCCACAGGGTCTTGAAGAGCAGGGATGACGGCCCGTGTCAGCCAGGATCCCTTCTTCCAGCTCTGTCTTTCCTCGGATTCCAAATATGTCTGGTCCCCTTCCTGTCCCTGTAGAGATCTCATTAATGACACCCACCCCAATGGGGCCATAAATGCCGAGGGTGAGGCTTGATGGGCCGGTCCTCCAAAGAGTTACTGTGACCCCATCCATACCAAGCTTACATGAGAACAGTAAACTTGACTTCTTAAATCACCATCAGTTGGGTTTTTTTTTTTTGTAGTTTTTATTTATTGGGGTGCCTGGGTGGCTCAATTGGCTGAACGTCTGTCTTGGGCTCCGGTCATGATCCCAGGATCCTGGGATCGAGCCCTGCATTGGGCTCCTCCCTCATGGGGGAGTCTGCTTCTCCCTCTGTGCTCAATCTCTCTCTCAAGTGAATAAATAAAATCTTTTTTTAAATTTTTTAAAAGATTTTATTTATTTATATATTTGACAGAGAGAGAGAGATCACAAGTAGGCAGAGAGTCAGGCGGGGTGGGGGGGGAGCAGGGATGCTGAGGCAGATGCGGGGCTTGATCCCAGGACCCCAAGACCACGACCCGAGCCGAAGGCAGCGGCCCAATCCACTGAGCCACCCAGGCACCCCTTCTTTAAATTTTTTATTAATTTTTTAAAGATTTTATTTATTTATTTGACAGAGACACAGAGAGAGAAGGAACACAAGCAGGGGAGTGAGAGAGGGAGAAGCAGGCTTCCCACTGAGCAGGAAGCCGGATACAGGATTCGATCCCAGGACCCTGGGATCATGACCTGAGCCAAAGACAGACACTTGAGGACTGAGCCACCCAGGTACCCCGAATCTTTTTTTTAAAAAATAAAGATTTTATTTATTTACCTGAGAGAGAGAGAGAGAGCATGAGCAGGAGAAGGGGCAGAGGGAGAAGGAGAGCCCTGCTGAGCAGGGAGCCTGATGTCAGGCTTGATCCCAGGACCCTGAGATCATGACCTGAGCCAAAGTTAGATGCTTAATTGACTGAGCCAGCTGGGCACCCCCCAAATCACCACCAGTTCCACGGCATCCTCTGAGGTGAGCAACATGGGCTCATGCTTCCACAGCTTATCAGTGGAGAAACCGAGGCAGACAGCAAAATTTCAGGGCTCTCCTACAGCAAAATTTCAGGGTTCTCCTAAAGCAAAATTTTGGGGTCCTGGATACTAGATTTGCTGACCTCCAAGCCCTGGCCATCCCTCCCATAGTAGGCTGAACCAAGTCTTCCTTCTCACCCCCAAATAAAGTTATTCTTAGTTATAAGGTTACCCCTCCCCAAAGGGGTCCCACACACTAACAGGCGAGGCTTGCTGACACAGTGCCTCATGCAATCAAGGTTGTTCACGGCCACAGGGCCTCACGATCCGTAACCCAGTTGCCCAGTCTCTCCCTCAGCACATCTCTCAGAATAGCCTCCACGTTTTCCCATTTCAGGCTTCGTAGAAGGGCTTTCCCATGCTCGTGAGTCCCATGTCATCTGGACTCTCACATCTACAGAGACGTGGGCCTGGGCCTCCTCTGACCCCGCAGACAGAGTGGAACTGATATAATCATTTTGTAGCCTGATGAACCTACTACATCTCCCACAAAACACAGCTTCAGGGCCACGGTGGCCCCATCCTACAATAGAACTGTGGGGCTAGAGGTCAAGCGTTAAAAGTCTAAGTCAGGGCCAGAACCACCCCCTTCTCTCTCTTCCTCTCTCTCTCTCTCCCCTCAGTGTTTCAGTTTTCTCATCACTCCTCTCACTGACCTTGCTGTGCTGCTCTGAGAACTGGGAACAATCCAGAGAAAGGTAGCTCCTGGCCCCAGGGCATGTAGTCTCCAAACCACAGCATCACCCAGCTAACCATGGGCCCCCCTGAAGCGGGTCTCCACATGGTGTGGTCTTCAGAGGAAAAGAGCGATCCATCGCCAAAACACATGGAAATGCGGTCCCAGGATCTCAAAATCCAAATCCAAATCCTCAAACGAAGTAGCCTTTCCCGGAGCCCTGTTCCCCCATCGCCCACTGACCCCTGCAGCTCAGCCGTGGTGCCTCAGTCTCCCCTAAGGCTCACCCAGCCCCGCCCCCTGCAGGTGGCTGCCCCTCCTTGCTCTCCTCCTTGTCTTCTGTCTTCTCACCAGGAGGGATGCTCTGCCTCTTCTGAAGGAAGTTAAGCTGAGATTTCTGGGCTTCTTTCAATTTCCCTTCCAACCCACTACCCCTGACAGAGCAACTGGGGCCTAAAGAAAATGACACACAGAAACTCCCCTGGCGGCAGAGGAAGGATAAAGGCTGGGGAATCCTTGGGGGTAAACTTTATTTTGGTCCTGTCCTGGGTGGGTGTTCCTGTCAGGTACACAGGCACACAACGATGGCCGTGTAGCTTGCTCCTCAAGGAGCTCACGGCCAAGTTCAAGAAATATCTAGAAATAACTGTGCAGCATGGGGATCTGAATGGGTCCCTGTGACATATGACAGACAAGCTGTGTGGGCAGAACATCCGTGCCCACCCAAAATCCGTGTGCTGAAGCCCTAATCCCCAGTGTGATCGTATTTGGAGGTGGGGCTTTGGGGAGGTAATTAGGCTTAATGGGGTCACCAGGGTATGGCCCCATGAAGGGATTAAGGCCATCTGAAGAAGACAAAGCAATACCAGAGTGCTCTCTCCACCACGGGAGGACACAGCAAGAAGGCAGCCCTCTTCAAGCCAGGAAGTGGACACACTCACCATGTGTCAAGGCTGGTGCCTTGACCTTGGGCTCCCAGAACAGTGAGAAACAAATTCCTATTGTTCAAGCCACCCAGTTCCTGGTATCCAGTAAGGCACTTCGAGCTGACTAAGACATAATCTTCTGGTCAGAGAGGGTGTTCCAGAATGGGGAAAACTTGAGCTCAGCCCACCAAAAAAAAAAAAAAAAAAAAAAAAGGCTTTTGGCTAGGGGATGAATGAGAGCACTCCTGGAGGGCATTCTGAGTCTGCCCAGGTGTGGAGAAGAAAGGACAGCAAGAATTGACCAGTCTGGGGGCGCCTGGGTTAAGCCTCTGCCTTTGGCTCAGGTCATGATCCCAGGGTCCTGAGATCGAGCCCCACATCAGGCTCTCAGCTCAGCAGGGAGCCTGCTTCCCCTCTCTCTCTGCCTGCCACTCTACCTACTTGTGATCTCTGTCTGTCAAATATATAAATAAAATTTTTTTAAAAATTAATGGGGCACCTGGGTGGCTCAGTTGGTTAAATGACTGCCTCTGGCTAAAGTCATGATCCTGGAGTCCTGGGGTCGAGTCCCGCATCGGGCTCCCTGCTTGGCGGGGAGTCTGCTTCTCCCTTTGACCCTCCCCCTTCTCATGTTCTCTCTATCTCATTCTCTCTCTCTCTCTCAAATAAATAAATAAAATCTTTCCCAAAAAAAAGAATATTGTTTAAAAAAAAAAAAAGAATTGACCAGTCTGGAACAGGACGAGTTGAGAGAGATAAGGCCAGAAAGGTAGTCTGGAACCAGGTCATGTTGAGGGGGCCCCAGAGCAGGCTGGGTGATCTGGCAGGAGCCCCTGGGTCACAGGGACACGTGGAAGGTTGTGGCACACAGGAATAAAGCAATCAAATCTAAACTATAGGAAGCTAACTGGTGGCCAGTGGAGGCAGGTGCAGGGTGGTCAAGGCTAGCCAAGGGCAGGGGCTGTGGGGCTGGAGGGAAAAGCCTGGAGTCAAGCATTGGCAGAGACCAGATGGGGGACGGAGGAGGCCAAGGGAAGGGGCTAGGCGATGGATGTCTCTGCAGCCCGCATCTCTGCCCATCCTTGCCACTACCACCTACTGCGTCGGTTTCAGTGGCCAACCCCCCCACCAGCCCCTCACCCAACCTGCTCTTTCCTGACCTTGAAACTCTGGGCAGTTGCTGTTGCTGGTCGAGTACCACTCCCCCACCTCACAAGGGGAAGCTGAGCTCACAGGTTTAACAGGTAAATAAAATCTATTTGTAAGAGTTCAGGCTAGGGTGTGGGCTTTAGAGTCTGACTGCTTACATCGGGATCTAGACTCGACCTCCCTACTAGCTGTATGACCTTGGACAAGTTAATTCACCTCCCAGGCCCTCAGTTTTTCCATCTGTAAAATGGGGACAATGCTGGTACTCACCTCATAGGGCTGTTGTAAGGATCGAAGGAGTTAATAACATTTAGCTCAATGCCAGGCACACAATAAGTACTCGGTAAATGTCACGTCATTTGTACATAACGGATCATCTGCTGCCCTAGGAAGGCACTCCCTGCACTAGGGAGGCCAGACACTTACACATTTAAGGCAGGGTCCCAGCTTTGCAGAGAGAACAAGATACGAAGATATAAATACTTTTTTCTTTGGAGCAACAGACAAAAGAAATAGAAAATACTGCCGCACCCTCAGGGAACCCCCAGTCTGGGGAGAAGTGTGCAGGGTCTCAGTCTCTACCTTCCAAAAGCTTGGAGTCTTGTGGGACACTCAGTCTCTCCAGGGAGTTTCCACCCTGCTGGGGAAGGGTGGATCTCTGCACATTGAGGTCTCTTCTCCCGGGCTGTCTGACCCCTTGGAGAACTCCTACTCTTCCTTCAAACATCATCTCCTCTGAGAAGCCCTCTGGATCCCCTGTAGACACAAGGAGTCACCCATCTTTGACATTCCCAGAGCACTTTTCTCCCTCCTCCACTGGAATTCTTCACACTCTGCACAGAAGAAGACTCTGTGTGTTGGGGGTTGGGGGGTTGAGTATGCATGTGTGTGTGTGTGTGCGCGCGCAGGTTTGAGTATCTGTCTCTAGGCACCTTGCCCCTGGCCTACAAAGCCCCACATTCATGAGAGTGGAGACCAGGCCCGTCCTTGGGGGGGAGTCCTGGCCCAGAGCTGGTGCTGACCCAGTCCACAATGGCTATGGGACCGAACGGATGGGTGGACTGGCTGATAACGGGAGACGATCAGGACACATTGGTCAGCCAGGGAAAATGAACACTGGATCGAGCCTCATCTCTTTGAGACAGAAATAGGAAACTGATAACCTGCCCAGAGCCTCAGAGGAGGTCTGGGGTGCGAGACGATGGGGATTCTGCCGTGTCTCTCTGTGCCAGCCTGCCCTCCATGTCCCCCTCTAGGTGATGAGCAGCCCCAGTACTGGCTTTCTGCCCCTCATGGGCAGCATACTTTGGAAGAAACACTAGGAATATATACCAATCTGTTGCCAAACCAAAAAAGCAGGATACACGGCCAGAAAGTCACAAAACATGTCCCAAATTCCTCCAGAAGCAGGTTGGGACCTCTCTGCCTGTCCTTCGGAGGGTTCGCACAGATCAGAACCAACAGCAGACTCATCGGACCAGCAAAAGTTTGAGGGCCCAGAGGACAGCACAGGCTGAGCTCCCTTCCTCCTGTAGGGTTTTCTCCTAAGAGTCCAAAGGACAGCCTACAGAAGCGCTGGGCTCCACCCCCGCCAGGTGTGACCTTGGACAAGACACTGGGCGTCTTGGCTTCCTTATCTCAAAAATGGGCATGATCGCAGCAAGGCAAAGCGCTGTGATGAGAATAACACGTGCGCTTGCATTTGGAAGAGCTTTGTGGAGGATAAAGGGCTGCACAGCCAAGAGGCTTAGACCATTCGAATTGTTGCAGGACTATTGTCATTAGAGCAGAAGAGCAGAGACTCATACCCGTGACCCTGAGACCAGCGCTCTGACCCCCGCCACCCCAGGGGTCCTCGGCATCTGCTCTGAGCTGGATTTTCTGAAACAAGGTCTGCCAAGGTGTAGAACAACCGAGGAGAAGAGGGGGAGGAGGAGGAGGACGTGTGGGTGCATGTGTGTGCACGTGTGTGTGCACACTGCTTGTATGTGTGTGCCCGTGTGCATGTGTGTGTGTGTGTGTGTGTGTGTCTCTCTCTGCCCCAGGGTGGGGGAGGGGAGGGGATGGAGGGAAGAAAGATAGAACTGAGCAGAAAAGCAGAAAAGCACAGGGAAGAGAAGGACTGAGGTATTCGGTTACATGATCTAAATTCTAATCAAACATCATTTAAAGCGTGTTTTATTTCAGCCTCGGGAGAGCCGGTCCCTCCTGGCTGCTCACCATGGCAACGGGCCGCTCATTTCAGAAGTGTCATGCCACATTATCGTCCTGCCGCCTCACACGCTCTCGCCGCCTGACAACTTCGCTCTGCCCCTCGCGACAACCATCCCCGCTCTGCTGGTTTATTTTTGGTGTCAGCCAGCCCCCCTTCCCTACCCCCTCTCCGGCACCAGTGGATTGAAAGACAACCCCAGCCCTCCAGCCGGTGAGCATCGCAGCCTGTTTGGTGATAAGAGACAATTTCAGGAGATATTTGCTTACACACATATGAACAATTTGCTGCATTAAGACAATTCCGCCTGGTATGTGGGGAGAGGGAGGCGGGGGCCAGGGCCCAAGCTGACAACACCCCAGGAAATAGGACGGCGGGGCACCTTCAATACTCAGGACCCCTCCAAAGTGAGGGCCTATGAGATTCTCATCTGGCTGTCTCCCCTAGCATCATCTGGACACCTGCTGCTGACTCGCTGTGTGACCTTCTGCAAATCACTCTCCTTCTCTGTGCCTCCCTCTCCTTATCTCTCAAAAGACCAGGTTGGACCAGCGGTAGTCTGGATCTCCGACAAGTGTGACATGGGGTAAATCAAGGATTCTAAGGACCAGAGTGGGCCCAGCAGGGAGCTGAGGACCCAGATGAACCCTGGTCTCATCACCCATGTGAAGACCAATGGAAAGAACAGAAATTAGCCTGACACAGCCCACTTCCATCCATGTGACTGCTCCATGTGGTGGGGTTGGGGTAATCCTGGTGGGAGTTGAGAAAATCCTGGACCTAGGATCAGACCCTGCCCTGGGAAGGGCTTTCCAGGGAATACGCATCCCTGCCCTCTGCCTGGCCTCCTTCTCAGGACAAGCGACACGTCTCAAACCACCCACTTCCTCTCTGACATGTTTACACGCTCCCACATTCTCCTACATGTGTCTTCCCAGATCCTGGCCAGATGGGGACACAAAGGCAGACTGAGAAAAAGTTGGGAGGGAGAGGTTATACCCTGAAACCCCAGTAGGAAGTTGGAATCCAGGCACTCAGAGCCGAGCCCAGAAATAAGGGGCTGAAAGACGAGAGGGCCCACTTGAAGCCAAGACCAGTAACAGCTGTAACTGCGGAGGGCTTCCAGGAGCCAGGCCCTGTGCTGAGATTAAAAGAGTTTGGAAACCTCTCTCTACATGCCGCCCTCCTGCCCACCCCCATGGGCACTGAAAGCAGACTGGGGAGAGTCGCAGCTTGAGAGGAGGCTGACCTCTGTTTACTCATCTGTCAGATGGGGTGAAAAATAGCTCCTACCATATACAAGGGTGGTCAGGATTAAGGGAAGGCTTAGCCTGGCACATAGTAGGTATTTAATAAATGATAGCTAGTAAAAGTTGTCATAGTCACTGGGGTCTGAGGAACTAGAACTTTCTGAGATTGGGCCTGACTTCAGCCTGCAGTGCGGCTGGGTCCTGTGGCTAGTCTGGCTCCTACCCAGGCCCCAACCTAGGGAGGATGGGTTCCCTGGGATGTCTACACCAGCCTTCCACCCCCATAGGAGGTCTGCTTGGTTTCTTTGGCCCCTCTGACAGTGTTTTAGACCATGAATGGTAACCTCTTTCTCTCCTTCCAGGACATCTCCTGAGACCCCAGAACCTACAGCCCCTCGGGTCACAGCCGGTAGACCCTATTCTTCTGTTCACCTCTGCCTCTTGTCTGCCCAGGGTTAAGAGTAACCCTTGAGCAGGAGCCCAGAAAGCACCTGAGAACTCAGACCTCACCCAATTACTCTCTGCCCTGACCAGAAGGTACATGCCAGCTTCCTTTCCCATTAGGCTCTGGGTGGGTGCCCCCTCCCAACCCCCATGACACAGATGTGGAGGAGCGAGGCAGTGGGCTACAGACAGAAGAGTCTTTAGGGTTAATGGAACCGGGGTCCAATCCCAGCTCTACCACCTCTCAGCAATGGAGTCTTAGAACAAGGGACTAGTCTTCTCACCTATAGAATGGGGATAACAATAGGAACGTCACACAGAGTTGCTGGCATGATTAAAGGCATACCTAACATAGCAGGTGCCTGCAGAAAGCAGCTATTATGGGTAATAACAACCAAAGCTGCCCCGGGGAGGGAGGGGGAACCCAGGGAGCTGTTTCCTGTCCACTGGCTTGAGGCCTCTGTGAAGGCTTCCCTGGCCAAGACCTTGAGCCCTGGACTTACTCTTCCCCCAGCTCCCCTCCATTCTCCCTTTCACTCAACAACCCTGTCCCAAGTCTGGAAAGTGAGGGGCTGGGAACTCTCCTGCCATGTTATGCCCCAGCTCAAGCAATGCCCACACACTCCCTGCTGGGTCCTCTTTCTGCTTCCCTCTCTTTTTCAGCAAGATAGCAAAGTGAATAAATTACTCATCTCAGCACTGCTCTCACATGTGCTTGACTCAGAACTGGTGGGCTCAAGTGGCAGCGGGAGGCGGGAGGGGCAAGGAAATCTGGGTCCAAAAGAGAAAAAGGGTACAGGGGACAGGCTGAAGGGTTACCTAATCTCAACCACATTTCTGGGTTTTTTAAATAGCAAGTTAATTTTTAGTTAATTTAGTTAATTTTATATTTAGTTAATTTAGTTAATTTTTATAACCATACCTCCAAACAGCAGAAGGTTGGCTGGACGCCTCATTTCCTGCATTCTCCTCTAGATCCCAGAGCTCTTGAAGGCAATGTACTGGGGGAGAGGGGGCCCCACGGGGACTCAAAAGTCCCCTGGACCTGAGCCCCCAGCCTCCTTACCCCTTCCCAGCTGCACAGCCTTCAGCAGCTCCCTTAACCTTCTGAGCCTCAGTTTCCATATCTGCACTGTGAACTTACGGCAGGCCCTGCCTCCGGAGCCTCTGGAGGAGTTAAGGGAGAGTATGTGAGCTGCCTGCGCATCAGCCAGCACCTACCCACCCTTCGCCCAACAGAGGCAAAGGGCCCTCAAAGTGCTGAGGCTGTAAGCCTTCTTCTCAACTTCCCTCCCGCAGCTCCGGGAGGATGCCAGGCTAAGGAAGCCCTCTCCTAGGTGCTCTGGGCTCTCGGTGCACTCAGCCTCCCGACCCCGGAGGAGTGTGGGGGTAGGGGAGCGGCTGGGGCGACGGGGATCCCTCCTGCGGCAGCCTGGGAATTGGAGCCGGGTTCAGGGAGGGTGGGCAGGAGCGCCCACCCGCGCACCCCGCCGGGGCCTTGGGGGAAGGGCAGGGGCGGGCGCCGCCGGCTCACCTTCTGACGGTGAAATGTGGCCATTTACCTTCACGCTCCAATGCCAGCACCTAAATCACTGTCGCAGCGCCCGCGCTCAAGGTTGCTCCCGAGCGGCCGCCAACAAAGCCGCCGCCGGCCCCCCGCCGCCACCGGCAAGACCCGAGGAGGGCACGCCTGCGGCCCCTCGGCGGACCCCCCGCCTTCCTCTCCGCGCCCCTTCTCCTTCCTCCTCTTCGTTCTCGCTCTCTCTGTTGTCCCAAAGCCCTATCTTGGGGACCGGGCGGCCATAGTGCCCGCTCCAAACTCAGCACGAACGTCCAGCTTAGGGCGCAGCCCAGAGCGGGGCCGCAAGACACCCGGACCGGTGGGAACAAGGCGGCCGCTGTGCGACAGCAACTTTCCGGGTGGGTCCCTCCGCCTCGCCGCGGGCCGAGAGCACGCGGAACGTGCATTGGTTTTGATCCAGTAACTCCCTCCTGAATGTCACTCACAACGCAGCGAGCGTGCGTGCGGGGAAAAGTGCTACTCTGCGGTAGGCGACCATTTAACCCATCTCAGTGGCTCTGTTCTGACATGGCTTCATTAGCCCCGCTCCCTTCCTTCACCCCTTCCCCTCCCCGATCTCTCTGGTTCCTCTGCCTCCCCTCCGGGATTTCCCCTGGTCCTCCCTCCAGAGGGGACAAGGGCAGGAGGGGTGGGGGGAGATGCAGGACGCCCAGGACATCGGAGGCCTCTTTGGAGAAGGGGGAGCAGGTGGGGGCTGCTGGCACCTAGGACCAGAGAGGAGGAGGTCTCCACACAGCACCCCCCACCCTCCAGTCAGTCACAGGAGGCTGTCAGCCCAGAGGGAAATGAGGAGAACATCTGCCCTGGAAAGGAGAGGAAGGCACTGAGCTGAGACACACACATCCTCACTCCCTCACCGCCCCCCCCCCTCCACCGTGAGGGCCCCTGCCCAGTCTGGGTCTGAAGCACCAGGCACGTCAAAGGGCCCACCCAGGTCTGCCCTCATCCTCAGAGCACACTATTGGCGATGGCCATTCCCTAGGCCTCGGATTTATTCTTTTGTACCTTATCTCTGCTTGCTCTGTGTTGATGAGTGGGATTGGTACTGGCATGCCCCTCATCTGACTGAGGGTTCCCCTGGGGACAGAAATTGCTTTCCTCATCAGACCGAAGAGCCCCCAGGACAGAGGTTGTATCCCTCCCATCAGAATGGGGGCTCCCCAGAAAATGGGCTGTGTCCCCTTTGTGTCTGGGAACGTTCCCTTGTCAAGGGATCTTGTTCCGCCATCAGACAGGAGCTCCCCAAACAGAGGCTTCTGTCTCATCCATCAGATGAAGGACCCCCTCAGGTCAAGGGCTGTTTGTCTCCCCTCCAGACCACAGGGTCCTCCCCAGGACCCTACTGACCACAGCTGACATAGTATTCAAAGCCCTACCAGGGTCCTGTCCCGCTCACAAGCACTGTGGTTCCAGGAGCCCTCAAGTCTGGCCACAGATCCAGTTTCATCAGGTCTTAGCTCTGTGACCTTGAACGAGTCACATGACCTCTGGAAAGAAGGTTGCCACTGCTCAGGGTCTTAGGAGGCTCCAAGGAGACCGCATTTGGTGAAAGGACCTAGCCCAGGGCCTGGCTGATAGCAGGCCTTCAGTAAGCAGGCCTTCAGTAACTGCGTCTCGTTCCCTCATCAGCCTGGGAAGTGTGTTCCAAGCCTGCTCTGTCAGCGAGGGCTGTGAAGGCAGAGGTGGGCCAGGGTTGGAAAGGAGCACCCACAAAACACACACACACACCCTCCCATGGAGCAACTGGGTAGTGGCCTCCTTCGTTAGGGGACGGGGCGATGGCAAGGAGTTAAATGTATTAAGCAATTTACAATTAATATAGAAGTCATTCCAGAGATAGCTACTAGAAAGAGTACAACAGGGCAATTAACCCACTAATACACTAGGCTATTACATCGCTATGTCTCTTATTTTAGCCCGAGGTGATTTGAAACGCATTGGATTAGAGGATATTACAGCAGATAGCATGAAAAATAGCTTAATGTAATGAGCCATCCCGTGATGTCTGCTATTAAAGATGATTTGCAGTTGAAAACTACAACATACAGTAGTTCAGCTATTTGAGGACCAAGGGGGTGGGGGGCTGGGGCGGTGCTGTTAACCCTTCCCTCCTTCCGGCTGCCCCACCCCCACCGGGCCCTCTACTACCTCCACGCCAGATCATCAAGTGCATCTTATTAGGCGACAATGGCTTCATTGGGAGATTGGAGATTGGGGCCCGGAGGTTGATAAAGAACCAATAATCTGCTAATAACCTTTAAAAAATAGATTCCCCCAGGGAACCGTGCTAATGGGCTGAGGCTAGGGAGGGAGGTTGATTGGCAACTGGGAGGCTAATATGGAGAAAGGTGTGGGACAGGGAGGGGGCCTCCCTGGGTAGGGAGAAGGTCCACTTCCCCACACCCACCCCAACACACACACCTAGGCTGGAAGGTGTAGAGGTCGTGGACTGCTGGTTAGGAGTTGTGCCTAGGTAGATGTGTGTGAATAATTACAATAAACAAAACTGATTTTTTTTTTTCTATTTAGCCTATCTTTGGCGGGTTGCAGATTTTCATTTTCACTCGTTTTAGTTCTCCGGGCTTTGCAGGCATCCAGAGAGGCAGGTAGGACTAATACCTTCCATGTCCAGGGCATCCGACCAGCAGCAAGCAAGTAACTTTGCCAGGGTTGACACAGCCTGCTACGTAATAAAACAGGGATCAATGAGAAGTTTTCTGATTTCAAAGCCCCTGCTTAAAACTATCCCACGCCAGCCATCACCGTGTTCTACCCGAGAAAGCTCTGCCTATCCCAACATCGCGGATACCTTCTTCTGTGTTTCCTTCCAGAAGCTTTACTGTTTTTCTGTCTTACACTTAGGTCTATGCTCCATTTTGAGTTACCTTCTGTGCACAATGTGAGGCAAGATCTGATGTGAGCGTATTTGCCCATCCACGTGCGTGAATGCGTGTGCGTACACACGTCTGCCGGGGTGTGGAAGGGACCTACTCTGCAGTTGCACACACAGAGGCTGCTTAAGGCATAGAAGCCTAGGGACCCACTGAAGGTCCCGACTATCTATACACAGTGGGTGCAAGGTGTGAAGGTCCCAACTATCTAATCACAGTGGGTGCAAGGTGTGCTTGAGTCCCCAGGGCAGGCACATGGGCACATGCTTGTCTCGGGCAGCGTGCACGTGTGTGAAACCTGAGTACATGCTGGAGTGTGTCCATCACCGGACCTGTGTGTTGGTATAGGTTTGCATCTGGGCATGTCCAACCATGGACATTCACGGTTCTTCGTGTCGCTGGTGTACGGGTGTGCAGACAGCCTGTGTGGCATGTCATCGTCGTAGCTGAATCTGTGTGTGTGTGTGTGTGTGTGTGTGTGTCTGTGTGTGTGTCTGTGTGTGTGTGTCTGTGCCCATGTGTTGCTGTTTTCTGCCCCTCCCCGGGTGCTGCCACCTCCGACAGCTGCAGGGCCGGCCGGGAACAGCCCCCCGCGCCCCCCTCACTGCTGTCTTTTATCATCATTTGCCACGAAAGGGAGCCCAGGAGGACGGTGATAAATAAGGACCACTTAAAATACGAGACGACCACTCTGACTTTGGGGAATATTTCTTCTGTGGAGCAGCTGGTGCCGCCTCTGTCCTTGTGGAAAGGGGTCCCAGGGGCCGCCAGCCTCTGCCCAGCTTCCGCAGTCTCCCTCACCTCCTCCTCTCTGTCCCCTCCCCCTCCCCAGCCCTAGCATCTCTGGTGTTTGAGGCCTTAGGAGCCCTGGGGAGGGAGGGAGACAGGGACCTACCTGGAGGCTCATGCAGGCAGGGAAAGGCAGGCCCTCAGTTTGCCCTTCTTGCAGCCTCTGTGGAAGACGGAGTATCATGGAGGAACTCTAACTAATCAACCCAATGGGCTAGGAAGGGACTGAGAGGGGACTGGAGGGCATAGGGCCTCAACCTCTGGAGGTCCCCTTCTAATTCCCTCTCCCTTCTAAGCTCCAGTCAGGGAATGGTTGGGGGTCCAGAGAGTTGAGGTACACAGAGACACCCAGGAACACACACAGACCAGTCACACGATCCTGAGCACCTCTGACACGCCAAGCCCTCAGAGACAGACACGAAGACCCTCATCCCAAGAGGAGATGTAAAGTACACACAAACTGTACTCGCCCCACGAAGATGCACAGACATGCAAAAGACAGGTGTAAGACTTGTTCTGGGAGGAGATGAGCTCGGACGGGAGAAGGGGAAGAGATAAGAGAAAGGAACTGAAGATGGAGGAAGAAAGGGGAGCAAATACCAAACCATGGATGTGAATTGTACCACAATTTTATCAAGACAGAGGAGGGCCCCCGAGGGGGGCAGGGATGCAGGTCGCTTGCTGCCCAAGGGGACAAGTGAGGGCTGAAGTCCAGCCTTCCCCGCCCTGGCCAAGCCACGGCCTGCTAGGAGGCTGCGCCCACCAGGCGGAAGGATGCCTCGTTCACAGAAAGCAGCCTCCACTTCCACGGATGGTCCCCACCAGGCTGGGGGCTGGAGCTTCCCAAAGGGGTCACCTTCTCCTGATTCTCACAGAGCCACGTTCTGAGCTAGCCAGGCCTGACCGAAAGGCTCTTCAATTCTGCCTGTGAGACATTATTTCCTTAAAAATTAAAAAAAAAGAGATTGGGGTGCCTGGTTAGCTCAGGTCATGATCTCAGGGTCCTGGGATCGAGCCCCGCAACAGGCTCCCTGCTTGGTGGGAAGCCTGCTTCTCTCTCTCCCACTCCCCTTGCTTGTGTTTCCTCTCTCACTGCCTCTCTCTGTGTCAAATAAATAAATAGAGTCTTTAAAAAAAAATTTTTTTTAAAGAGAGAGGTAAGGAAATAAAAACAGAGACAGGAAAAAGAGGAAGAGGAAAGGAAGGAAGGAAAGGAAAAATGAAAGGAGAGGAAGGGGGTGGGGGGAATCATCCTCAGAGGTTTTTCTAATCAAAGAACTTGTCACTGTCACTCTGCTAGTTGAGATGCCAGGACCCATCTGGGCCCGTCAGCATCGGGGGTTGGGGGCGAGCAGTGAATCGGGCTTAACAGGTGATACACCCATACTTCCTCTCCCATGCCCACCTCTCTCAGCCCATCCCAGGTGGCCAGGGACCTGTCATGTCTCATTTCCTTCCCCCGGAACTAGGAATGGGAGCCGGGGGTGGAGGGAGCCTGCCCAAACTGACCTTTTCTCCCTCGATTTCCCTCCCGAGCTCCTTAGCCATCAGCCACACTCACACTGACACTTCATTTCCCATGAACCCCCTAAACACACAAAGCCATGTCCCCACCATCAGGGGCTATCCCCCGGGAGGAGGGAAGGTGGGGCAGAGATGGCCTCCTTTCTCATCTAGGGCTTTCAAGCTCCAGATGGGCACCCGAGGGCCTCTCCTCTCAAGGTTCAGACCACTGAGGGCCTGCCCTGGCCCCAGTCCTCACAAATATTTCCTAAGTGCCCGGAAAACCTTTCGGGCTCACCCACCCTGTGGAAAGGAAGGTGGAAGAGAGCTAACCTTTACTGAGAATCTGCCGGGTGCCAGGGGCCCCTGAGCCCTGGCTGGATCACCTTCCCTTCATGAGAACCCTTTCAGGTGGGTTTTAACTCAGAATCTCCAATTTACAGATGAGAACATCTCAACCAGAGCAGGGAGAGCCTCACACTTTATAAGGAGAGCGGCAGGAGAAACTACGCTTATCTTTCAACCTTACATCCCTCTCTTTCTCCACAGCGTCGACTTGCTCCTCGAAATCACCCTCCACCCAAATCTTCCAGTGTGATCACTGGAGGCGTACCCGGTGCCAGACACGATGCTTAGCCTGTTACCGCATTATCTCATTCAACCTCACACTCACCTGGAAGGAGGCTTCTATTGTTAGCCCCATTCCACAGATGAGGATGCTGAGGCTCAGAGAGGTTGAGTGACTTACACAGAGCTACACAGCATGGGAATGGCAGAGCCAGGACTCAAACCAGGTCTCTGGCCTCCTAATTAATGCACCTTGCTCAATACAAGGAAGACGCGATTCTGCCATCGAGGCCTACAGCCCAGAGCCTGCAGCAGGACCCCCAGGCCAGGCCCCTCCCCTCCCCAGGGCCAGCAAAGAGAGATTAAAGGGTGGGGTGCTCAGGCCCCAGCAGACAAAGAAGAAGGGGTATCGGGTTGAGCACTACGCGTCCTCTATCTTCCCAAGAGCACCGGCCGCATTGTCCCCACAAGTGCCCTCAGATTGTCAGAGCTCGGGCCTCATCTGGCCCTCAGAATATATGGCCGCAGAATAATATGACGATTGGGGGAGGAGGGCTGGGAGGCTGGGGCGGAGGGGCAAATGAAGAAGGCTCTGCACAGCCCCCAGAAGAAAACTTAATAGTCTGGGGGCTCCCTTGGGTCCTTCTCATTAAAAAAAAAAAAAAAAAAAAAAAAAAAAATCTCTATTTAAATGCAAATTTGTGCTGGAGCTGGGTTGAGTTGGCGGGAGGCAGAGAAGCATCCAGACGCTGACATAGACCAGCCATTGGACCCTGCTCCCCAGTCTCCCTTTGTAATCTGGGGCCTGTGTTCAGAAGTTAGCTCCATCCTCAAAGATCACCCCCTCCCCTGGAAAGCCCTGGAAAGCCCTTGTTCAATTTAACCCTTCATTACCTCTCTCTTTGTGTGTCTGTCTGTCTCTCTCTCTCTCACACACACATATCAGGTTTCAAACCACACAACAGAAGACAAACTTGGTCCTCAAATCTGATTCTTAGGGGAGCAGGGAATGGAGGGCTTAGCAGCTGGGAGTCACACCGGCCCAGCTCCCAGATGCCGTCCCTGTCCACCTCCCACGGATCCCTCTGCTCCCTCAGCCTCAACAAACCCCTCATCCTGAGCTCCCTCCCACCCTAGCCTGCACCCCCACCCCCACCTCTCCAAGCCCATTACCTCCAGGGATAATTATGTGGGTGATTCGCTGGCCCTGGAGAGCTCTTCAGTGGCACTAACTCAGGATGAGGGAGGGAGAGAGGGGTTGCCCCTGGTTACCACCCTGAGCTCCCCCTTCCTCCCCCATACCACGGAGGGTGTGATTTAGGGGGGAGTCAAGAAGGAGATGCTATATAAATCCGTCTAGTACACAAATACAAATACCTGCCCCTGAACTTTCCTACTTGCACTTCTGGCAAGGTCAAGGGAAACTGACCAAGAACCTCATCCTAGGGGAGGTGCAAGTGACCCGCTGGCTGAGAACCCCCAGCATTCCTGTGGGTCCTGCCTCCTGCACAGCCTCACTCCTCCTTCCTGTTTCTGTCCTCAGCCAACCTTGGGACTTTTACTGATTTTGCTGACTTTTACTGATTCTGCTTCAAGTTGGTGGGATGAGATATCTCACCTTTCCACTGCATGGAGATTCTTAGAGGAGGGTCAGGAGTGAAGTGGGGGTACCCAGGAGACCCCGTACAGCTTCTAGACCAAACTCAGATTTTAGGCTTGTCTGCTCATGGCCTTGGCAGCTGTCGAGAAGAAGAGTCATGGTCAGTTCACCCACAGCCTACTTTCCCAGCCTCATGGCCTGTGCTGGGCTCTCCTCTGGACACCACAGGGTTCTTGGCATTGGGAGGAAAGGCCTTGGGGACTGAGACTGGTCAGAGGAAGTGTGGCCACATTGAGTGTCCCAAGACAGAGCAGGGGCTGGAGGTCAGGAAGAGGGAGAGACACTTTCTGCCTGAGAGAGAAGCACACAACCTAGTAGAGAGAAGGAGGATCACAGGGACTTGGGACCGGTGAATCCCCTACTGAGAGAGAACTGGGCCCATAGAGGGAAAGGAGTTGCCTGAGGTCACACAGAAGGCTGGCATCTGGTTTCTTGACTCCAAAGCCAGGACCTGATTTCAATTTGATAGGAAGATAGATTATATATACATAATCTATCTTCTATATGTACACACACACACTTGCAACAATGCCCTCCATGTAAAGGGCCTGTGTGCCTTTGTTTGCATAACTGAGTCAGTGTCTAAAATGGGCAGTTCGTCTGCCTTCCTGTTTGTGATGTCTGTGGGTACGAGCATGTCTCTGGCATGGGATTGTGTCACCCATGGAGGCAGGTGTGTGCAGGAGGGCAGAGTGCAGCTCTGTGGGCCGAGGAGCAGAGGTCTCCCCATCCTCCAGGGTCCCCGTGACCAGAGCATCTCTCAGGGCTGCCCCCTGGACAGCCACCTCTCCCAGCCTCAGCCGAGCCCCAGCCTGTGCTGTGAGCAGCTTCCTTCTGAAGGTGCTGCCTGGGGTGGGGGGGGGTGGGGGGAAGTGGCTCTTCCCAGCTCCTAATATGCTGGTAGAAACAATTAACTGGAAGAGACAGCTCATACCCAAAGGAAAACATTTCTAGATATGATATTACAACCTCGCCTCAAAAATGGGACTTTACCGTGAGGAAATACAGTTTGTGAGAAGACACACTTTCTTTTAATTTAATTATATAATCTTTGGCTTAAAAAAAAAAAAAAAAAAAAAAAAAAAAGGTAGTATGGAGTTGGGGGGAGGGGCTGAGATGTTAGAATCAATCCTTTACATTTCCTTTGTGCTCACAGACCACCAGGGCAAGGGGGTGCAAATGAGAAGACATCTGGGAACAGGGCAGACCCTAATCTATCCACTAGCCCCCCCATAAAACACTGTCACAGAAGAGGTGGCTTCAGGCACCACAGGGTAGGGAAACTGAGAGGGAGGGCCACAGGCACCTTGGGGAACAGCAGGGGTGACCTATCTCACCCGCTGATTTAGGATATGGAGTGCTCTCACTGCCCTCTCCTGACATGTGCATGCGCACGCGCACGCACACACACACACACACACACACACACTCTCACACCATGGAGTGGCCAGGCAGATCAGACAGAAACACAGAAGTCAGTCCCCAACCCTATACACAGTCCCAGGAGAAGGAAAATAAGCCCCTCCAATTAATCCACCAACAAACGGCCCCATGCCCCAGTTTCCCTATCTTTCAGGAAGGTGGATAAGATGGCTTTAAGATCCTTCCCAGCTTTAACCCTCCTTGCCTTAAGTCACTGTCCCAGGCACACGCCTCCTTCCTCCTGGGACTCCACAAGGGGTAAGAAGCAGGCCCTGGAGTTAAGCCGTCATGGGCTCCAATCTCCACCCACCACTTGCTGGGTGTGTGGCCTAAGGCCAGGCACCACGTCTCTCCACGCTACTATTTCCCCATCCGTAAACTAGGGAGAACAACTATCCCATAAGATATCAGCCAAACCCTATGCCTATGCAAGGAGCTCGCGGTCTCTATCATGCTCATTCATCCCCAGGAGAGACCATGAAAGGCCCACGAACACCCTCCAGGGATGAATCTAACAAATCCTGGTTAAAAACAAAACAACAACAACAACAAAAAAAAACCACAGACAAATGAACGGGGTCCTCCTATTTGAGGATGGGGTCCTCAAAGTGCCCGGCATGACCTCTTCCATCCTCAATCCCCATGACCACATGACCCCATGGCCAACTCAATCACCTCCTCCATTGTCCATCCCCCAGCCCAGGTCCAGGGGCCACAGCGCAGCCAAAGAAAGCCAAGTGCCTAAGTGTCTAGCCCAAAGTGCCTGGTGCTGCCCAGATGCGGGGTCGGGGGAGGGCAGAGGCGGTGAGACAGCTATGGCAACAGCAAATCTCCCCACTTAGGTACTAATGTAGTAAGTCCTATCAAGACACAGTGAAACGGGGTGTAATTTTTGCAGAAAACAATGCAGGTGATGTATGCCCGAGACTGGCACACAATAAAACTGTAGTAGAACGCAGAAAAAATGCACCCAGTCAATACAATAAAATCAGCACAAATACACCCGTGTAAAGCAAATAAATCTCCCAATCCAAATATTTTACAGCAGGCACACCACAAGGAAGAAAGTGGAGAAACGTGTGTGTCTGTGCTGTTCAAGTTTTTTTTCCCAGAAATCTCTAGGGGAAATAAACAAAATGACCAGAGAGCCCACCCCCCGGCCCCCGAACCCCCTCCAAAACGTGTACACACACACACACACACACACACACACACACACACACATATGCGGGGCTGGTTTGCATTTCTGGCCTCAGACCGTTGTGGTCTGGCAGCAGCGACTGGGGGCTGGAGGCCCCCAAATTACCATTCATCTGGCCCTTGTTGTGGAAATTTTCAAGGGATTTGCAGTAATTATATGACAAAATGCTTGCAAATCTCACTCATTGCTGAACAGAAACAGGCGGGTCAGGGATTGAACACTTTCAGCTGGGTAATTTGTAAATGTCAATCAGGCACCGGGGCAGAGAGAGAGACCAAGACAGAGAAAAACCAGAAAAATACTGTAGCAAATCTCAGTGTAGGAGGCCTCCTCACCCTCCAGAACCCGGGGCTGGAAAGGCTCAGGCCAGAGGCAAGGCAGGAGGGAGAAAAGAAGGGAGCAGGGGAAAAAGACAGTGGGAGGGGAGGAGAAGGAGGAGGAGGAGGAGGAAAGGGACAGAGCCCAGAAACAGCCACAGAAAAGAGGCTGGGAAGGGAGGGGAGGAGGGGTTGCGGATGGAGAATGAAGAGAGTGAATCAGGAAAACAGTTTAAATAAGACCAGGAGAGATTAAATTAACTGATACATACATTCTAAGAGGTAGGTCGCAGGAGCAGCCATAAATACCAGCTCCCTATCTCCCCTGCTCAAGACAGCAGGGAGAGCAAAATAAAATTAAAAGATATAACAATAAAAATTACAAATGCATCTTGAGGGCCGTGTACCTGAGGTCTGTAATGGAGGCACCAAGCAGGGCTGGGCTTGGGGCACGCACAGCTCTCTCGCTCCAGCCTGGGGAGGGGGCGGGGGAGCGGCAAGGTGGGAGCGGGGGAGGGGGGACCCGTTCATTTTCCATTTGGCTGGTTGGTCTATGTTTCCTATTTCATCCAACGGCCTTGCGGAGTGTCCCTGGCATGCATGTGAAGAAATCGTTAAGGGTGAGGGTTACCACATGACACTGGATTTGGCACTTTATAATTTATAAGATTCCCCCATCCCCCCCCCCAAGTTATCACCACCCCTTGGAGCTGGGTTTCATTCCACTCATCTTACAGGCGAAGAAACCGAAGCTTGGAGAGGCCATGAATTGGTTCAGGATGACTCACTAGTTAACAGAGCAGGGATTCGAACCCAGGCCCCCTGACTCCACACCCTTTCCACTCACTGCCTTCCAAGGGCTCATTCCTGCTAGTTTCATCCAAGAAACCGAACATGCTTTCTGAGCGCATGCACATCTCAGCGGGGCCATGCCCTGTGAGTAGTGAGCCAGACAGGTGCGAACAGAACAAGACAGCATTCTCTGAAGCAGGGCCGTCCACCGTTCCAGACTCCAAAGATCTTCCATAGCATCCCAAAGTTACTGGACACCCCACCAGCTTCAAAAGAACACTCGTGGTTCTACCTTGAAATGTCTGTAAGCTGGGAAAGTGCCTAATGGCTCACAGCTATGGTAAATCCAGGCACACTTTTAAAGGAATTTTAATTTCACTCATCACCATATTCTTGGGGGAAAAAAATAAAAACATAGACATAAACGAGACTGAATCTCTGTTGGCTGCAACAGTAGACATGTGTGGGAATCAGAAGGTCCCTCTGCAAGGATTCCTGGGCTCCTTCCCCCACTGAGGTCCACAGTCCAAGAGTCTGGAGACTCTGACCGAGAGGGGCTCTTTGAGCAACAGGGTCAGGAGGTTATGGGTTGGCAAGGTACAGCCCAGGAAGACTCCCTGAAGGAGGCAGATCCTGCCTGAAGAAGGGCAGGGAAGTAAAGCAGTGTGCAGCACCAAAGCTGGTATGGGACAAGAGGCAGGGCGGGGTGGGGCAGGGGGCAGGGCAGCATGGCCCCAGCACTCCGGCCCCAAAGCCACCAAAGGTCTCAATCTGTCATGATCTCTAGATGGAATACATTGACAGCCACAGGGACTCTGCAGTGTGGTTTCAAGAAGGGGTTTCTCCTACAGCCTCCCTGGGGCCCCTTGCAGCCGAGCGGTGGGGATACCCTTCCAGCATCAGTGGAGCAGCAAAGACGCTGGGGCTCCTACTGTGTGCCAAGCACCGCTCTCCAGTCTGGAGCTCCAGTGGGGAACAAACCAAGGGACAGAAAGCCTGATGTCATGCAGCCTGTCTCACCTTCCTCATTTGCTCAGTCTTGAAATGACTTTTGGGAGAGGCATAATTACACGCACCGTCTTTTGTGAGTTAGAAGTGTTATCTTGTGGAATGTAAATCAGATGACACTTTGGCCACCATGTTCAGCATTTCTTCATATGTAAGTGTATTGGAGCTTTGACCGTAGAAGAGGCGTGCAGGCCCCCCGGGGAGTATGCGAGCAGGGCTGGGGACTGGAACTCTGTCTCACAAAGAGTAGCGGCTACCCTCCCAGATGCCAGAGGTTCCCAGGGTGACAGAGACACGGGGCGGAGTCTCTGGGGTCACCCCCAGCTGACCTATCTCTTCCTCTGCCACCTCTTCCCTCCACCAAGATCACAGCTCAGTAATGAAGAGAGCCGGTCCTGAGGGCCTACCAGACTATTTGCTTTTCCCGCCCACCTCCTCTCAACAAAAAGAAAGAAAAGGCATCAGGAAAAATTTGTAAATAATCTACTGAGCTTTGACTGCACAGGTGTGGTCACTGCAAAGGACTCTAACCTCACTGTGTCTCTTCTGCCTCATCTGTAAAATGGAAATAAATATAGTAGCTAGTGTAGTGGGGGCCGCTGTGAGGACTCAAGGACAGAAGGCATGTGCTCCCCATTGTTAACTATTAGAATGATACTCTCTCTCTGAGGCTCTTAACAGGTGGTATTGTTTGGGAGGAGGAGGGAAATTGGGAGCTAAACTCAAGAGTGTGAAGCTGTTGCTGAGTCAGAAGAGACCAGAAGGAAGAGGCCTGGGCTGGGAGTTAGGGAAACTGGGGTCTGCCGTTCTTAATTCTGCACTAGCCTCTCTCTGGGCCTCAGTTTCCTCACTTGTAAAATAGGAAGGTTGGACATCTGGGCTGGAAGTGTCTCTGGTTCTAGGAATTAGCACTGAAAAGAATGAGAGGACCCAAGTCAGATCACAGTCCATGAGCAGAGGTGGGCTAACTCTGGACAGGGCGCTCTACAGGCATGTTCTCTTCGAAAATTCCAGCCCCCGGATGAGAAACTAAGCCAAGATCACCTCACAGACCAATCACCATCACCATCACCACCACCAGCCAGCAAAAGCCAAGTGTTTGGGGAGGGGAGGAGAAAAGAGGGAAAGGGAGGGGAGTGGAAGAGAGGGGAGGGGAGGGGTGGAGAGGGTGGGCGGCACCCTACCTGCTAGCCTGTCGTCTTGTAATCCCGTACCTGCTTCTTGTCATTAGCTCCACCCTCAGCTGAATTTAATGAATCTGAGAAAAATTATGAAGTCCCATAAAGCCACAAGTATCATAAAAAGTATAATAAAATTGAGAAAAGCTATTAAGTTATAAATACAACCAATGCATGCAACATCACTCAGTCGGGGAGGAAGTCGCTATAAAATAAAGTCATTCCACAAGTGACTAAATCTCTTAATTCACAAGGCACACGCTCCCCTTTACCGAGACCAAACAAAATGAGACACAGAGGACCGAGACAGAGACAACCCTCTGACCTAGGTGGAGGTCAGGGAAGTAGGAAGCGCCAAGGAGTCCTCAGTGTGCGGTGGGGTCATCCCTAGATCCCAAATCTAGATCCTTACTTTGCCAAGCAGCCGAAATGAAAAGAAACGAAAATTAAGAAAAGACCCTGCGCGTGGGGGATGTTGGTGCTTTGGTTTGGGGGCTCCGGGGATCGCCTGAAGCGAGCCGGGGCTGTGATCCCACGCACCCTCCCGGCTCTGCCCTCCTCCGAAGACAGAGCTGCGCTCTGGGGCGCCCGAGACCAACGCCTCCCACCTCCGCCGGCGCCCAGGCCCCCGCGCGCGTCTCCCCCGGGCTTCTCCCGGTCCCCGCTGGGAGCCCCCCCCCCGCGCTATGAATATTCATAGCTGTAATTAGAGAGCGCGCCCGGCGCCCATTACGGTGATTGTGCGTCCAATAAAAACAAACACGCTAATGAGAAGCTTTACCGCCGGGCGGGAGGTGCGGCCCGCGCGCTCTGCTCGCCGCCCGGGAGCGCAGGAGGAAGGCGGGGTGCCTGGGAGGAAAAGGAGCGATCCCTGAGAGGGGGTCTGGAGGGCAAGGAGTAGGGGAGCAACAAACACCGAGGGGCAAGGGGCGAGAGCCAAGGTCACCCACCACCCCCACCCTCTCCCCGGCAGCGGAACCCATTGATGGAGACGTCGTCCCAGCGGGCGGGACGCAGGCTGATTTCACAACCGGCCGAGAGAACTGGACACTGTCACATTCGGGGAGGGGGTCTGGGCATCCAGCAAGGGCTCCTGAGACACCGGTCAGTGGAGGCACACAGGCCCCATCCCAGGCCGAGACGCATTCCGCGCGGGTAAGCCCTGGCTGGACCCGGTGGTTCCAAAAGACCCTGTATTTTGGAAAATTTTTGAGGAGAGCCCACGGCCTCGCGGGCCCAGGCGTGGCTGCAGCTCCCGGCAAGGGTGGCGGGAAGCCGGCAGCGCTGAGGCGCAGGGGCCCGGAACAGGCCGGTATTGGAGGCGGCTGCCGAAGGGTGAAGTGAGGAGGTGGCAGTGGGTTCCAGGGCGGGACCAAGGACTAGGAGCAGGTGACAAGGCAGGATGTAGAAGCCGCAGGGATTTCAAGTCGACCCTCTGACCTCCTGAGTACCCCCAAACTACTTTTCAGTGGAAAAGTGGGGTTGAGGATGGGGAGCAATAGACGCCATCTGCACACTGTCCAGTGATGATCCGGGCAGCCCTGCAGGTCAGCCCTAGTGTTCCCATTTTTCCCGCTGGGCAAGTAGAGGCAGCAGAGGTCAAGGAAATGTACACAATAACACTTCCGCAAGTAGGTTAGACCCAGCGTGCAGGTCTGCTCAGCTTCTCTGAGGAGCTATGAAGGGGCATGGGTGGATGGACAGAGTTGAACTGCGGGAGGGGCTCCAGTGGGAGGGGGTCCCAGGCCTGCTCTGCAGGGAGTTGGGAATGAAGGAGGAAAGCGCCAATCTACTCTTTTCCTGTTAGCCTCTGGCCCACCCTAACCTAAACCAGGCACACCTAGTAAGTGCTGCATGAATGTTTGTTTGGGGGATGAAAAAAGGAAACCCCTGGAAGGGCACTTCATGGAGGAAGATGGGAGAGTAAAGGAAAGATCTAGAAGAGAGATGGGGGATGAGGCCTAGCACAGTGGTTCTCAAGTTCAGCAAGATCAGATTAAAATACAGATTTCTTATGGTCACGCATACAGAACTTGATGCACCGAATTTTCACAGCATTGTTAGGAGAGCCAAAAACTGGAAACAACCCAAAAATCCATGAGGTTGTGAATGGGTAAACAAAACGTGGCCTATTCATGCAATGGAATGCTATTCGCAGTCAAAAGGACTAAACTATTGACAGGCCCTACAACATGGAATAGGCTAATTTATTAGAGACAGAAAGTGGATTAGCGATTGCCTAGGGCAAACGGATAGGGGAATTTGGAGGTGACAGTTAAGGGGTACAGGGTTTCTTTTTGGGGTAATGAAAATGTTCTAAAATTGCTTGTGGTGACAGGTGCACAACTCTGTGAATATACTAAAAGCCACTGAATTGTACACTTTAAATGGGTGAGTTGTATGGTAATGTGAATTATATCTCAATGAAGCTGTTAACAATTAACAAAACATTATGCTAAGTAAAAGAAGCCAGACTGAAAAGATCCCTCAGAATAGACAAATCTATGGAGACACAAAGTAGATTAGCGGTTGCCTAGGGCTGGGGTGGGGAAGGGATTAACTGTAAACAGACACTAGGGATTTTATTGGGGTTATGGAAATGTTCTATAACTGGATTGGGGTGATTGCTGCCTAACTCAGTGCATTTATTCAAAAGGTATTGAACAGTATGCTTAAAACAGGTAAATTTCATAGTATGTGAATTACACTTCAATAAAATTATTTTTATTTTTATTTATTTATTTTTGTTTTAAAAACAAAAACACAGCAACAAAAAAACACAAGATTGCTGGGTCCGGCCTCCAGAGTTTTTTGGGATGGGATGTTTGGAGAATTTGGATTTCTAGCAAGTTCTCTGGTGACTCTGATACTGCTGGCCAAGACCACACTGGAGAACCTCCAGCCTATGGAGGTGAAAGGCCAAGGCCAAGAAAGGGGAGGGGTGTGTTTAAAAAATAATAAAGAAACCCTTTGGGCACCAGCTCTCCACACCCACCCACCCACTCCTCTAGTGGCACCTGGGCATATAACCGGGAAGGACTGTAATGAGAGGTACAGAGCCCGTGGCTCTCCGAGCCTGGCCGGCATTCCTCCGCAGCAGACAGCGGCAGAGTTAATTTCAAGGCAGCCTCTCCACGATCAACCGAAATTGCCTGCGTAAATAGGAACCGCTGTTTATTTGCCACTTACCTCTATGTTGTTCCGCTTAAATACTGAGGGGAAACCGGGGCCATTAAGGTCAGAAGAAAATACCCAGCGTCGCTGTGGGTGGGTGAAAATGATATTAGAGATTGGGGAGGGGGGCAGCAAAAAAATAAATAGAGGAAGAAAGGAGGGTGCTGAGAGGAGGAAAAACTGCCTTGCACCAACAGAGCATGAAATAAAATTAAATTAAATAAAGATCTGTTTGGTGGGTGGGGAATCTTCATCCCAGGAAATATGGGTGGAGTTTGAGGGAGGGGAGATTTCTGGAGTTGTTTGTAAAGCCCGCCCAGGGAGACTGTAAATTCTGATTTCTGTTTTCCAGACGGATTAGAACAGTTAGGACGGATTCTCTTTCTGTGGGTCACTGGGAGACGGGCCCAGGAAGGGGACAAAAGCCGAAAGCAACCATCGCCCCCACCTTAGGGGGGTCTCTCCCCCAGCTCTGTGGTGTTGGAGGGTCCCTGCCCCTAGGAACTTCACACCCAGAGGCGACCCCCCTTTTCCCCCCCAGTCCCCACCCCCGGCGGCATAGATTGCAGGCGAGAGGAGTTCCACATTTATTACCTCCCCTCCTGCTCCACACTAAATCTTGTGGCAATGCTTCTAAAAGTCAATAAAACGAGAAGGAAGATGCGATAAAATTAAGGTGGAAAGTGCGATGGGGAGAGGAAATGGGAATCTTCTTTTTAATTTAGCTTTAATTTTAATTTTTTGTCACCTCTCCAAACAACCTCCGTGCTGCCACAGCAGAGGGCACCTAGCGGGGAGGGGCTGGCCTTGCTTTTTAAAGACTGGAGAAAGCTGCCCACTGGGCCGGGTCTTGGGGAGCCATGTGTTGGGGGAACCACAGCTGGGAGCGAGCATGGGGGTGCAGCCGGGGGCTGCCTGTCAAAACCCTACTCCCCCGGAAAGAGGCACAGTCTTCTGGGGTGCCCAGAGCCCACTGTCCAGACCAGAGGGCTTTCCTACTGCTCATTTTGTACCCCCTGAGAGCAGGACCTGTGTCTCGGGCATCTTAGTCATCTCTTTTTTTGTTTAGCTTTGTTTTTATTTAATTTTATTTAATTTTATTTATTGGAGAGAGGGGGTGGGGGAGGGGCAGAGGGCTAGGGGGAGAGAGAGAGAAGCAGACTCCCCACTGAGCAGGGAGCCAGTCACAGGATTTGATCCCAGAACCCTGGAATCATGACTAGAGCTGAGTCAAAGGTAGGTGCTTAACTGACTGAGCCGCCCCGGTGCCCCCCAACCTTTTTTTTTTTTTTTTTTAAGATTTTATTTTAGGTAATCTTTGCACCCAGTGTAGGGCTCAAACTCACAAGCTGGAGATGAAGGGTCTCAGGCTGTATGGACTGAGCCAGCCGGGTGCCCCCATCCTAGTCATCTGTTTATCCACAGCACCCGACACAGAACAGAAGGAGCAGTGGTGAGGACACCTAATAGTTACTGAGCACCTGTCCCAAGCACTGTTCTAAGCCCGATTTGCAGTTACAATTTCATCTTATTCCTCCCATCAATATTATGAGATATATACCATTATAAGAGCCCCACTTGACAGATGAGGACATGGAGGACGGAGAGGGGGAGCACCTTGCGCCTGGACGTAGAGCCAGCAGGTTTTGGGAATGCCGCTCATGAAATAGATAGTGGCTAACACTCATTTATGGAGTGGATGAACACTGAATGAAAATGGCATGAGAGGGGCACCTGGGTGGCTCAGTGTGTTAAGCGTCTGCCTTCGGCCCAGCTCATGATCTCAGGGTCCTGGGATTGAGCCCCGCATCAGGCTCTCTGCTTGGTAGGGAGCCTATTTCCTCCTCTCTCTCTGCCTGCCTCTCTGCCTACTTGTGATCTCTCTCTCTCTCTCTGTCAAATAAATAAATAAAATCTTAAAAAAAAAAAAAGAAAAAGAAAATGGTATAAGAGTTTTAACAAAGTGCCAAGTATGCATAGCAGTGGTCCTGTGGTATCCCTCTCCTTCCGTCCACGAAGGCTGGGGTTGGGGCTCATAAGCAATGCAGAGATAGCGGTAGATGGCCTCAGAGCTCTGGGGAAGGGGCTGAGCTCCGTGGTGTAGGTGGGAAAGCCCTGGAGCTCAGGCCAACATTTGTTGTTACGTGCTTTCCCATTTTTAGGAAGGGTGAAATCACACTCAATCTCACATCTCCATCAAACCAGAAGCTGTTCTTTCCCCAGTGGCCCAATCATGGGGCAGAGAGTCTGTGGCTCCCCCTGGAAGCTTCTTCTTGAGAACAGGACCTCTGAGGCCACAGCAAAATTGACCTTCCCTCACGGGGGCACCAGCTGGGCGTCTGGAAGCTCCCTAGCAGGGCCCCATGTTGGAGTTCAGAAGTCCTGTATGTTTTCAGAAGAGACTTTCCTCCTCCTAGCTCAAGTTCTGACACAGCACTGCCCCCTTTCTTGCACCCCCCACAGGGGCCCACTGAGCTACTCTGCCCTACACTATTTCCTTCCCCCGAGTCCTGAAGATCCCCAGCCTCTCCAATTGGAAGAGACAGGAAAGGATGTACTTCTTTTCAAATGGGATCCTCCTTGTCCAAAATATCGTTCCTTTCATTAAAAAAAAAAAATCATATTCTCAAAGACTAATCCGATGTGGAAGTCCACATGAAAAAAAAGATGGGGCGCCTGGATGGCTCAGTGGGTTAAGGCCTCTGCCTTCGGCTCGGGTCATGATCTCAGGGTCCTGGGATCGAGCCCCGCATCGGGCTCTCTGCTGGGCAGGGAGCCTGCTTACTACCCTCCCTGCTGCCTGCTTCTCTGCCTACTTGTGATCTCTGACTGTCAAATAAATTTTTTAAATCTTAAAAAAAAAAAAAAAAAAAAAGCAAGTTACCAAATACCATGCAGAATATCCAATTGTGTTTGGTTCTGTTTTAAAAAATAGTTTATGGCTATATTTATGTACACACAGAAGATTGGAAGAATAGACATCAAGATATTTATACTGGTTTTTGTTTCCTTCGTGGTATTTCTGTATTTTCCAAATTTTCTACTGGGAATATATATCCTTTTATATTATATAAAGGGAAATTATAAATGAATTTTAAAATTCTGTCTTCTTATGTTCCGTTTTTTAAAAATACTAATACTCCTTTAGCTTGCTGGCTTTGCGGACGGAGAAGCAGCAGCCAAGAACAGTTCACATGTGACTGTGTGTGTGTGTCGGGGGTTCTAACTCCCCCACCCTCTCCCAGTGACTGCTGTTCATCATAACCGGGACAATTAACCATCCCCTTATTATTCACACGTCATGATTACTAATCACCCTTATTAATATCCATGCTTTGCAAAACCAGGAGGCAGCCTGGCTCAGATGCTTGGAACTCCACGGGAATCCATTCCTGACCCCAGGCACGTCCCTTTCTGCTCTATGCCTTCACCTCCCTCTGAATTGGGAAGATCTGCCCCCTCCTCATCCGTCCACAGTGACCAGTGTCCTCTGCTTCCCTCCTGTGCCAGTTCATAAGAGCCTCACACCCCAGAAGTGTTCCCAACCCCATCCGCCACCTGAACCACAACCCTCCCTTCCGCTGAACTGAAATGAGGGTCTCTTCCTACAGCAGATCCCTTTGCCCAAATTCCCTACGTGGTTCATAAAATGTGTGCCTTACACCAAACAGATTCGTTATGGCTAAAGACTACACTTTATGGTTATACCATTTAACCATGTTCCATCTCTAAATCTTGTTACCTGTTTTGGGAAATGCATTAGCAGTTCCGAGTTAAGCCTGCTATTGATACATTGGCCATTCAGCTAATGTTAAATTTCCTGGCCAGTGTTTGAGGCAGATTTATGCTCAGGGTCACTTCAGCCCTTGGTTTTTAATGCGGTGCTGGCTCCGAGAAATGCCGAGGAGCTTCGCTATTATCGGGGAAGTGGGTCCAGGCTATACCACAAGGGCACGCCAGCTCCCAGAGGGGTAGTTGTAAGCTCTTCTGGGTGCAGGTGACTTTGCTGTGAGAGAGGCTGCCAGCCAGCTCTGCATTGGGCACACTCTGGGTCAGGACACCGAGCACCGACCACCACCCCAGCCCTGGTGGAGAGGCAGAGCCTGCACCAATCCCGAACCTACACATGAAACTTGGGGTGGGGGGGGGGTGACAGAAATGATAAATGTAATTTGGAAAGGTGCAGCAGTTGTTTTTATTACACAGGAAATCAGACACCTCTCACCCCACAAGAGTGACCAAAGTGACAATCAGCAACATTATGGGACACCATGTGGCCATTAAAATGACAAGACGATGGGCTTGGATGAGAGGGGAAAGCGGGAAACCCCGGAGTGGGTGAGTGGATGAGAGGGGAAAGCAGGAAACCCAGAGGGCGGGCAGGCAGGGCACACAACGCCCCGGGGGAAAGAGCCCTGCATCAGAGAAGGGAGGAGCTGGGTTCTAATCCAGCCTTGGTGGTTAACAGTGTGTTCAGGAGCCTCAGGCATTCCATTTGTAGAGGGGATCTGCAGTCCTGCTCCAAGGGTGGAGAAAAGGCTCAAATCAGGTCCCTGTGCTCAGGACCTTTTAGGTACTCAGGAACAAAAATGCCCCTGAAGGCAGTGATACCTCAGAGAGGACTGATCCGAATGTGAACATGTAGAAATTAAAGTTCTTCAGATTCTTTTGGACCTCGTTTGGGAAGACAGGCTCTGGCCCTTGGAAGGTTCCCTTAGAGGACTGGTAGCCCATCCAAGACCAGCTGGGCTCTGGAAGAAGGAAAGAAGAGAGAGGAATGTGGGCTCTCTACCTACCCCATGTCCCACAAAGGGTACAAAAGCCACGCTCAGGAACTGTGCATGCGAAGTCCCAAGCTCAGTCTAAAATGAGAAGAAACAAAAATTCCCCCAACCCTGTGCAACTCATAGGAAGCACAGGGGGTCCCCTAGGAGTCCCCCGGGGACTTGCCTTGGGAATCAGAGGGAGAAGGCACCAGAAGCAGGGAGGGAAGAGGGTCCAAGTTGCCTTTTACTTGAGCCTGTGTTCTTGCCTGGTGCCTGCTGTGGGTTAGGGACAGGCTCTCCCACCCTGCTCCAGGAACGAGAAAAATAAAGCCGGCAGCTCTGCCCGCAGGCTACTGGCCCGCCTCCTCACCCTCCTCCTCCCCTTCTTTCTTCCACCTCTGCTAGCCAAACTCCACCCCCTTCCTTTGGTATCCTAAAAAGCACGAAGAGTGTTGTGAGCCCAGTTGAATGTAAATTACTTGACCTGAGAATTTCTGGCAGAGAAAAGGATATTCCCCCCAGGTACCTGCCTTCAGGGTCCTAAGCATGAAATGTGGCTCCAACACCTCCAACCCAATCCAACCCCTCCTCATTCTCGCAGGACAGTTTGGGGACCACCTATCTCCGCCCTCCCCCCAATCTTCCTCTTATGCCACCTTCTTTCTTGGAAGTGTGGAAATGGGGTTAAGGACATGATGGGAAGCCAAGGGGGAGGGGGAAGAAGAAGAGATTTTTTTTTTTTTTAAGTCTGTTATTCTGGAAGGGAAGGAAAAAGGAAGTGGGACACCTTGAGGGAGCAGAGCGGATCCAGGTATTTGAAAGAACATTTTAGTAATTTTCCAAATAATTCAGCCTCCGGTGCTCTTCCCTGACACAGTGCACTCTTGTTTTGATAATCCGGGAATTTGCCACAACTCCCGTTCAGCTTCACGTCACTTAAACTTTGCTCTAGGAAAGCAGCCTGTTCTCAGTTTCCTGACAGTGGCCCCAGGCTTTCCACCTGTCAGGCAGTTGGAGTCATCTGAGAAACACTCCCTCTTTTATGAGACCTTTTCGGAATCCCCTAGCTAGAAGAGCTCCTTTTCTCCTATGCTGTCCTGGGAAGGAAGCATACTCTGGGATTTTCTACTCCCATCCTATCCCCCAACTGGATGGCACCTTGGTGGCTCCTGTGATGCCTTGCACCTAATCCATCAGTCAATGAGCTGAGAAAAGCAGTTGGCTGGGGGGGGGGGGCACAAAATTGCCCAAATTCCAGTTAAGTGACCCTTTCTCGAGGATGCTAGAATTCACAGTCGAAGGCCCCTTACTCTGGTGATCTCATGCATGTTGCCTGTCCACCCTCTAGGATGAGTCCTATTTCCAGTCATCTCGCCTGAGACACCCCCCAGCTGGTGGAGATTGGAACCCAGGCTCCCTGACCCCACCAGCCGGGCTCTCCCCACTCGACCACACTGCCTCCTACAGCTCTTTCCCCCGGAAAGGGGCGGAGGGGGGGGCTGCCCCCAATCCTAAGTCTCTCAGATGGGAGTCTCCTCTGTGGATTCTTTCCTTCTTCAGTCCCAGTCCAAGCTGAACCGTGGCCAGGGCCACCATTCAGCCAGCTGGGTGGCAGGTGGGATAGGTAGGGGTTGGATAGCCCCAGGCACTACTAAATGTGGCAAAGAGGTGACAGGAACCCTCTCATCTATGTGAAAAGCCAGGAGGCAGACTTCAAAAACCTCTGGGATAAAGCCCACTGTATTATTTCTTCCTTGTTGTTCTGTAGCTAGGCAGCAGGAATTCGGCCTGGCAGGGAAGGGTCCATGGAGAAAAGGACACCCGGAGAGGGAAAGATGACCCCTCCGGACCTCAGGAGACAGTCCTGCCCAGCTTTCAGCCCAGAGCTGGGGTGGGGGGAGGGGTGATCCCATCTCCATCTCTGAGATTTACTTCTGGACTCCCTAGGCTTTGGGGGGAAATGCTGCAAATTCTCAGGCTGGCTCTCATCTCCACGTCTCCACCGGGGCCTCAGTTCTAGCCCTGGGGATCTAGAACAGACGTTCTGACACGAACCGGCAGGGCACTGCATGTCTACAGTCAACTCTCCCCACTCGGGTAGCCCGCAGGGTAGACGGGGCACAAATTCTGGGGTCTTACACACGCACACACATACACACACACACACACACACAATTTACATGCACCCTTCCCAGGCATCCTCTCAGTGGGTTTCGGCCCCACAACAGGGTCCTGTGCAGTGGGCAGGGCAGATGGTGTGAACCCGTTTCTTAGAGGAGGAACCCAGGGTTCAAGGAAGGTGAGCAACTTACTTACGGTCCCAGTCTCTGAGCTAGGGACTGCCCTCGTCCCAACCAAGAGCTCAGCAGTTTCCACCATTAAATGCCCCACCCCTCGAGACCTGTGCCCAACATCCACAATAGTCCCACAAGGAAGACATTTGATCTCCATTTTACAGACGCTGAAACAGGGACTTCAGGGTGTTAGGTGCCTGGAGTCAAGCCTCGAGCAGCCTGATTCTGCTCAACCCTCTGCTGGACCCTCCCCCAGGGACTGTGTCCGGCTGGGTCCCCTGAGCCCCCAGCCCCTATAGGAGCCCTAGGCCCACATAAAGTGTCTCGATGAACATCTGCAGAATGCTTGTCCCCTGAAGTCTGTCCCCACTGCCCTTGCCCTCGATTTATTGCTCCTAGACTCTTCCTATCCTTTCTCCCAGCGCCTCGCTGGTCTCAGGCCAACCATTTGACACCTCTTTCCTGGGAGTTTAGGGTGAAGACCCCTCCACCTCCCACCCCCACCGGAGTTCCCCAAGGAGGTAGGACGTCATTCCGCCCCTTGCTCCCCACACCTACCAGCATTCAGGGATTTGTGGTTTGTCTCCGTGGTTCCCCCTTGCCTCAGTTTTCCCCACCTGTACCAGCTAGGAGGGAAGTGGGGAGCAGACTCCTGGAAAAGAGGCCCAGAGGCAAGTCTGCCCCTCTCCCTCCTTCCCCCCAGAGATTGCAGGGGGAGATACCATGGAGCCCCAGACAAGCAGAGAGTGGCCTGCAAGGGGGGAGGGGAATGCTAAAAATCTGAGGGCAAAAGTCTCTGGAGGATGGTCTCCCACAGGGTGAGATTTTGAAGGCCCCCTCTGGAACACTGGCAGCTCCAGCTGCCTTCACCCTCAGACATTAAACAGTCAACATCACTGAGAACTGACCAAGCCTGCAGGCACTGAGGAGACCAAGATGCCACTTCCACAAACTGAGGAGACAAGAGAGATGCCCCATGCTGGGCCCTGTGAGTGCCTGTATGACCTCATTTCAGTGTGTCCTGGCAACCTGGAAAATAACGCCTGTGTCACCAAGAATGAAGCAGGGACCTGAGACTTCCCCCACGGTCACATGGGAAGGACAACTGCTCAATAGGGACAGGAGTCCAGGTCTTTGGGGCCTGGGCTCATGTCTTGCCAATATCTCTCCAGGCTTCCTTCAGTAGTAGCTGGAGGCTTACACACACCTGGTGTCCCCAGCTTCCCTCTGAACCTGGCCCCACGGTCCAAAGGCAGGTGATCTGGGCAAGTCCCATCTCTAGGGGGACCCTGGGTTTGGAAGCCTGGGCTTTAGCGGTCAATGAGAGGACAGCCTTCCCCATGCCCCCAGCGGCTCAGGGTCACTCACACACTGCCAAGCTGCACCCCATCACCGGCACCCCCACGTCCCCTTTCCACAGCCCCTCTGGTCCCTGTGTCCCTTCCACTGCTACTGTGTCAGCCCCTCTGCTTGAGGCCCCAGGAATGACCAGCAGTCATGACTGGGAGGAACAGTGCCCCCGCCCCCCCAGGCTGGCTTCTGACCCCTCCAGCGACTGGCCATCCAGCCGTACCCCCCGCTGTTGGGTCCAGGGAGAGGGACTTCTGCCCTGCCCACCAGCCACAGCACAGCCTGGCACTTGGAGGATTGACCAATATCAGAGCGCCACCTAGTGTGCTCGGCGTGCGCCCTGTCCCCTGCCTGCCTCGGCCAGTCCACTCACTTTGTCTGGGGCACCACCTCTGGGGGGAATGAGGGGCTAAAAAGGAAGAAGGGTTTCTAGCCTGGGACTCACACTTACGAAGGGCCTCAAATCCAGACTGCCGACCCTATTCCTAGCTATAACTTTGTTAACCACTCTTCTGCAAGTATAGTAACAAGAACCTAAACTGACCAACGGCGGCTAAAGCATCATCAACCATCCAAGCAGCCCCGTCCGTGTACGGTGACTATGTTCGGTGCCTTGCTTGGCCTGTTTTGTGGTTTTCTCTCCCACCCTGCCTCTCCCTTTCCCCCTCCTTCCCACACCTGGCAGGCGGCCTGATAGAGTAAAACAAGCACTGAGCATGGGCAGAGAGGTCAAGCAAATCTGGGCTTCTGTCCTCGCACTTTACCAGCTGTGTGACCTGGAAAAGTTCACCTGAGCTTTCTGAGCCTTACTTTTCTCGTCTGTAACATGGGCTCATAATGAGCCTCACATGCGATGACAAACATGAGGCATTCGCCAAAGTGGCAGCCGCTTACCAGAGGCCCCCCAACCGCCAGTCTTGTCCTCCTCATCCCCCTTGGGGTCTCCGTCGTGACATCTGCTTCCACAGCACCCCGAGCTGGTTCTCCATCATCCTCCTGCTCTCTGAGTGCGGGTCACAAGGCATCGTGCAGCTCCATGTTCTGTGGCTAAGTCCCTCTCTCCTTGGCCCCCTGGAAGCCCAGCCCAGTGGCCAGCCAGGGGCTGAACTGTATGTTCCAGGCCAATTGGCCACACACTGGTAGGAGAGCCTGTTCTCCAGTTCCGAGGCCTGACCAGGTTTCTGGCCCTGTCAAAATGAACGCTTTCTAGAGGCTTCCAGTTATGGAATGTATAAGTCACAGGGATGAAAGGTGTAGCGCAGGGAGAGGAGTCAGTGGTATGGCACTAGTGTGGTGGCAGATGGCAGACGCACTTGTTGGGGGCACAGCGTAACCCACAGAGATGTCGAACCCCTATGCTACACACCTGAAACTAACAGAATATTGTGTGTCAACTCTACTCCATTTTAAAAATAAACAAATAAAATTTTAAAGAAAGAAGACGTTTTCTCTCCCAGGGCCTCAGTCTTCTCTTCTGACTGGCACAGCTGTCACCGGGATTAAGGAGAGGACATTTGTGAAAGAACTTGTAAAGGTTGTAACACACAGCAGGCCCACAGTGAGTGGAATTTATTATTGTGTGAGCTTGGGAGGCCCAGTGGGTGCTCAAAGCCACGTCGAAGGAAGACGGAAGAGTCGTATTATCTCAGCTGCGCAACTTAAACAAAGACGTCCGGGGCAAGGAGGCAGAAGGCAAGAAAGGGAGGATGGGAGATGGTTTAAAATCAGCAAAAATTAAAACCCAGTCAGGATCTCAGTCAACAACTTATTTAAGAGTAAGGCATCCCACAGGCTAGGGGTAATGGGGTGGGGGAAACCAGGGGCTGGGGTGGGGATGGGGAACAGGCCAACCGGGGTGGGGGGTGAGGGGACGAACAGCCTCTTTATTAACACAATTATTTTATTTGCCGAAAGGTAATCATCCTAAGTGAGGTCAAGGCGGCTGGCTCGGGAAGGCTCTGCAGGCGGCTGGCCCGTGTTGCCATGGTGACGGAGCCCCATCACTTCCAGCAGCTGCAAGGGCTGGAGGTTCCTAAGAAAGGCGCCCCCGGATCTCTCTTCTCCCCCCAGAGAGAGGCTGAACAGGACCTTCGGGTATCTGCCTTCCCCCTCCCAGCTCCAAGTGACAAACCTAGAGTCCCTGGGGGGGACCTCCAGCCGAGGTTCACAGGGAGCCCATCCTAAGGGAGAGGGGCCCTTGCATCCAACATCTCATTTCATCCCATAATCACCATGAAAGAAGGGACTGAGCATCACCTGGCCATCTTCCAGAAAACAGCAGCTCCAAGGAGCTCGTGATCTACCCACAGACACACAGCCCCTAAAGATCTAGAAGCTGGAATCTGAAGCCTAAGTTCCCATTTGCCTCAGAACCAGGGGCTGTGACAGTGACAATCAAGACCAGGGTCTTGATTGATTGGAAAAACTGGGGCAGAGGAGAAGTTGCTAACTGAGAAGTTGGGGAAGCCTGGGTTTGTGTCCCAACTCCTCCCGCCACCCCACCCAGGCCACTTCACCCTCGCCAATTGTGCTCCAAGCCTTGGTTTATCCAATGCATCCTGCACCTGTGACTTGCCAGTTTCTGCAAAAGTAAGCAATGACCAAGACACATTTCCCCATCAGTAAAATGGGCCAACTAGGCCTTGCCCTCAGGGCCTGGGACGGCAGTGGTGATGGGGAAGGGAGCTGCAATGTACCAACATAAGAAGCTTGTTCTCTAATGTTCACCCAAATCTCGAACGGTGCTATCTGTGCCGCAAAGGGAACAAAAGGCTCCTTGACCTCCAATCCTCCAGCCCTCAAGTCCAAGAGACTGCAGAGCAGAGGGAGGCCAGAGGAGGATGCCCCCGCCCCGTTCTGGGTCCGTTTTGCTTGTGCCCACGGTATCTATCGCCCTCTGGTGGAGGAGTCTGACACAGTCACTGGGACAACTGTGCAAACCACAGGGAATTCAGAAGTGAGTGAAAGGGGTGGAGAAGGGGCGGGGTGGGGGGGGGGTGCCCGAGAAGGAAGGAGAGGGGTGACAAGGAAGGAGTCCCATTCCCTGAGGGCCTGCTCAGCTCCTAGCCTTTCACTAGAGGTCCTGGTAACCCTAAGGATCAATGCCCTGAAGTAATTATCTTTGTTCTACAAGGAGGAATTCAAGACTTGACATAGTTGGCAACAGCCCAGGGCCCCTGAGACCAGGACAGAAGCCCAGGTGAGTCTGACCTCAGAGCTCCTCAGGCCACAAGCAGGAAGAGAAACTAAGTCTCCAGGAAGCAATGACGCCTTCTTCCAGGAGTAGGACCACTCTGGCTCAGATACCAGGCCTTCTGGAAGCCCCTGTCCTCCTCCTGCAACCCCTCCCAGCCATCTTCTCCACCAACCACCTCAAGGTCTCAGTGTTCCATGACACACACACACTCACACTCTTGCTTTGAGGGCGCAAGTGATGAGGAATGTCCCTGAGGACATTCTCAAAGAAGCAGTTCCTCTAACTGCCCATTTTAGATTGACTCACCTCCCCTGAGGCTGCAGGCTGGAGTCCCCATGCTGTGCCAAATGACATGGAGCAAAGGCAGGGGTTGAGGGGGGACCACTCAGGATGGGGCCGGTGCACACGGCCGGCAGATGCCCCCAGCCCTGGGGGTGCCCAGGAGGAGGGACTTGACAGTTTGGAGAACTTCTGAGCAAAAGGTGGGCAGTGGAGAGGAGAGTTCTTGACGGGTTACTCCCTCTTCCCAACTAGTCACAGAGAGACTCCCAGGATGGGATCTTGCGGCGCAGGGACAAGGGCAGCAGGTTTGAGGGAGGTTTCTGGGTCAGAAGACAGAATCCGAGATGAGGTGAGAGACAGAGAGAGGAAAGGGATGGTTCAGACTTCACAGCCGGACCCTTCCCAGGGTATCAACCGGCCACACTCTAGCAGGGTGATGGCGCCAGTGCACCTTAAACTTAGATCCGTGGATCTAAGGCTTGACCACAAACAGCAGCAAGGAACATGAGCCGAGACCTGGCAGGGAAAGAGGAGGGGGGCGTTTGGCAAAGGAAGGGTTGTATGGATCTCTCTTGGGTCGGAGTCAGGGGCTCAGTGCCCCTTCCCATGAGGTGTGGAGTGAAAGGCAGAATCAGGCTATATGTCAACAGGGAGGGAACAAACCTGACCCACTGAGGCTCAGCTAGACCCCAAAACTCAGTCCCAACCCTCTGGCCCCCCAATCCCAGCAAGCCTCAAGTGAGAGCCCAGAATGCCTGAACGGGCGGGTCAAGGTATTCCTGCCATCCTTACTTGGAGGGGAGTGGTCTCTGCATAGGAGTTGTGGTGGCCCCATTCTCCCCTTCAGGCCTGGCTGTACAGAGGCCTGGAAGGAATTGGCCACATCCCCACCCTCCAAGTGCGCTGGAGAGAGGGTGGAAAGTAGGAGGCGACAAATGGTATCAGCTGCCCAGCATAACTTATTAGCATCCAGGCGAGATTAATCAAGCCCAGAAACCTCGAGCAGACCCCTAATTAGTTGCCGCTGATAACTATATTTGTCATGCTCTCCAATTATTCCACTGTAAATTTCAGAGTTTAATTGCACCTTGTTCTTCATTGAAGTGTCACTGTTTGCACACGCTCCCCTAATTCTTTAGCAAATTTGACAAAATTCAGCATTAAATATAGATTATCTTTAGATTTCCATAATTAACACAACCAAACTGTCTCAGGCCTAAATATTTCTCCCAGCGCCATAAATCTGGCCTGTCCCCAGAACCCGGAGAGCTGCTCCCAGCTACCCAGCACAGGCCTCTGGGAGAACATGCATTCACATCCATGAACATGACAGGCCTTGCAGGACTGGGGTAGGGCGGTAGGCAAGACGTCATTGAGGGCACATACCCAGGGACCAGCCCACCCCCAAATTTATCAGAGGCCTCATTGAGGCTGCTCCCTGGGGTAGCTCAGCTGTGTCCCAGAGTTTAGAAGGCCGGTCTGGCATCATGGCTAACCTCCTGCCCTGGCAGGTGCGCTGGAGGCAAGTGGCCCAGCCTATAACCAGGCCGAAAGTCACTTCACCCCACAAAAGCCAAAAGGCCCCTGTTTGTGACATTTTTTCCCCATTAAGGCTGACCTTGATATTTGACGTTATGCTGGGAACATGACCCAGGCAGTCAGGAAGGCCCTCCCTGACACCCTCACTGCCAATCTCCTCTCCTAACCTACTCTCTCCAGATTCACCAGGTGAATATACATTGATTCAATTCTAAACACACACCCCCTGGGGCTTTTAGTTCAGATTGGAGGGGCGGGGGCAGAATTCACGTCCTCCCTCCAACATTAGGTTGTGAATCTTTTCTCCAGCCCCCAAACCTAATACTGCAACCAACTCCCCACGATGCCCCATTTCCAAGATGACAAGGGGCTGTAGGGCTAAGTGGAAGAGGGTGAAGAAGCCTGTGCCCCCTCCAGAAGTCTACCCAGCCCTTGGCCCCTGGGAAGAGAACCAGATCTTGGGTTTATCCTAAGTCAAGCCCCCTCCTCTTCCCCAGGCTGGCTGTCTCATGGGCAGCATCATATCCAGAGCTCAAATGCAAACCAAGACCCCCAACCCCCACTGCATTCATGCAAATACACACACACACACACACACGCTTATAGACACACACATACACAAAGATAAGTACATACAGGTGCACAAAGACACACCACTGACACCCATGGACACACACACACACAGACACACAAAATCACATACCAACACACCAGGACAGACATACACACATAGAAACACATATCCCCCCCTGCATAGGCCCTGCAACCAGGGGACAGCCAGATAGAGAAATACTCACTCCCCAGAATCCAGCTCCATGTCCAGAGTCCAGCGGCGTGAAGGCCCGGAGTGGGCAGGGGGCTCCAGCAGACTCATGGCCGCCCAGCCGCGCACTCCTCAATTTCCCTGAGGAAGCTATGGTGGCGGTTGAGGGGCTGAAGGTAGAAGCCCAGCAGTAACATTGAGAAGCCTCAAAGTGTACTCGCAGCATTTTGGAGGAAAATCAATGGCCTTTAATGAGATTTGATTTTTCTCCGTGATGGGCTGGGCTGGGGGAAATGTGAGGGAAAACATTTGCAAATCATCATCTGATGAGGGGTTAATATGCAAAATATATAAAGAATTCCTACAACTCAATAGAAAACAACAACAAAAAATGACCCCATTAAAAACTGTATGAAAAGTGGGTAGGAGAAGAATAAATGAAACAAGATGGGATTGGGAGGGAGACAAACCATAAGTGACTCTTAATCTCACAAAACAAACTGAGGGTTGCTGGGGGGAGGGGGTTTGGGAGAAGGGGGTGGGATTATGGACACTGGGGAGGGTATGTGCTTTGGTGAGTGCTGTGAAGTGTGTAAACCTGGTGATTCACAGACCTGTACCCCTGGGGATAAAAACATATGTTTATAAAAAATAAAAAATTAATAAAAAAAAAACAAAACAAAACTGTACGAACGCATTCACTAGGACATGGATGGAGCTAGACAGCAGAATGCTAAGTGACAGAAATCAGAGACAGGCAAATACCATATGATTGCACTCATATGAGGAATTAAAAAAAAACAGAACATATAAGCAAAGGGGGAAAAATAAGCAAGAAAGACACAAATCAAGAAATAAACTCTTTTTTTTTTTAAGATTTTATTTATTTAAAAGAGAGAGGGGCGCCTGGGTGGCTCAGTGGGTTAAAGCCTCTGCCTTCAGCTCAGGTCATGATCCCGGGGTCCTGGAATGGAGCCCCACATTGGGCTCTTTGCTCTTCTCTCTCCCTGCCTGCCTCTCTGCCTATTTGTGATCTCTATCAAATAAATAAATAAAATCTTTAAAAAAAAAAAAAAAAGAGAGAGAGAAAGAGAGAGAGAGCGTACACACACCCAGGGGAGCAGCAGAGCAGGAGGGAAAGGCCGACTCCCCGCTGAGCAGGGAGCCCAACGTGGGCCTCGATCCTAGGACCCCAGTATCATGATCTGAGCCGAAGGCAGACACTTAACTGACTGAGACACCCAGGCGCCCCAAGATACAGACCCTTAACTATAGACAGCAAAGTGATGGTGACCAGAGGGGAGAGGCCTGGGGGATGGGTGAAGTAGGCGATGGGAATGAAGGAAGCACTCGTCATGATGACCACCTGGTGATTATGGAATTGTTGACTCACTATATTGCACGTCTGAAACTAATATAAAATTGTATATTAACTCTACTGGAATTAAAACAAAGAAAGAAAAAAATTGAGAAAAGTACTTGAATAACCATTTCTTCAACCTTCATCAAGGTTAATACACACTTGGCCAACAGGCATAGGAAAATATGTTCGGCACCACTAGTAATTAAAGAAATTAAGCCCACAACGAGATATGACCTCATACCCATTAGGATGACTACTCTCAAAACAAAACAAAACAAAAAACAGAAAGTAACAAGTGTTGAAGCATCTGGGGGGCTCAGACAGTTAAGTATCTGACTCTTGGTTTCAGCTGGGGTCATGATCTCAAGAGTCCTGAGATCAGGCTCCCTGCTAGGTGTGGAGCCTGCTTAAGATTCTCTCTCTCCCTCTGTCTCCCTCTGTCTCCCCCTCTCCCTCTCTGCTCCCTCAACACTTGTGCTCTCAAAAAGAAAAGAAAAAAAAAGAGGAAAGAAAGTCCAAGTGTTGGGGAGGTTGTGGAGAAATTGGAGACCATGCGCACTGTTGGTAGAAGGATAAAATATATAAACAGTATGGAGGTTTATTAAACAATTAAAAATAGAGGGGCGCCTGGGCAGCTCCACTGGTCAAGCATCTGCCTTCGGCTTCGGTCATGATCCTGGGGTCCTGGAATCGAGCCCTGCATTGGGCTCTCTGCTCAACAGGGAGCCTGCTTCCTCCTCTCTCTCTGCCTGCCTCTCTGCCTACTTGTGATCTCTGTCTAATAAATTAATAAAATCTTTTAAAAAAATAAAAAATAGAATTACTGTATGACCCAGCAGTACTCTTAGGTATATATCCAAAAGACTTGAAAACAGGAGCTCAAAGAGGGATTTGCCCTCCCACATTCATTGAACTATTCACCAAGCCAAGAGATGGAAGCAAGTCGGGCGTCCATCCGCCAATATGTGGATAAATAAAATGCGGTATATACATGCCGTGGACTATTATTCAGCCTGACAAAGGAGGGAGATCTTGTCCCATGCCACCTGGATGACCCTCGAAGGCATTAGGCCAAATGAAACAAGCGGGTCATAAAAAAACAAATGATTCCACTTGTCTGAGTATCTGAAGTTGTCGTGTACATAGATACATAGGAAACAGGACGCTGGTTGTCAGGGGCTGGGGGAGAGAACAGGGAGTCACTATTTAATGGATGTAGAGCTTCTGTTCAGTTTCAGATGGAAAAGATCTGCAGGTCTGTTTACACAACAGTGTGAATAAACTACTCAACTCTATACTTAAAAATGGTTAAGGAGTGTGTGGGTGGCTCAGCTGGTTGAACGGGTCTGACTCTTGGTTTCGGCTCAGGTCATGATCTCAGGGATTCTTTCTCTCTCCCTCTCCTCCCCCTCTGCTCCTCCCCACCCACCTCTGTTTGCACACACTCTTCCTGCCTTTCTCAAATAAATAAAATTCTTAAAAAAAAAAAATGGTTAAGACGGTAATGAAAAGAGACGGAAAGAGCAATGGTTTTGGAGGCAGACAGAACTGGACTTGAATCCCAGCCCTGCCATTTCCTGTGTGTCCTGGGGCAGGTTGACAAATGTCTCTGAGCCTCATCGTCCTCAGCTGTACATCAGGGAGTGAGAGAATCTAACCAGGTTACTGGGAGCGTTCTCTCACTAACAAAGCAGTGAAGGGCCTATGACGTTGGTGTGAAACTCTAGGCATGGAGTTGCAGAAGCGGCAGAACCATGTTCTGGAAGCTTCCCTTGGTGAAAGCTGCTCCGGCCTCTCAGACTGGAGTTGGGGCAGTTGTCAGCCTGGGCCTGACCGTCTGGCCCAAGCCCTGGACAGCCCCTGCTCCTGTCCCATCTCACACCCCTTCCCTCCTGCTTTCCTCATTCATCACCTCACTCCCACCAGACTCGCCTCTCTGGGAGCCCACTGCCCACCAAGCAGGCCCTGCCAGAGGGTCTCTGCTCTTCCTTGGTCTTTCCTCCACCTGGAATGCTCTCAAATGGCTCACTCCCTCCCTCTCCTCAGGTCTTTACCTAAAGGTCACCTTTGTAAGGAGCCCTACCCCTCAGGAACCCATTTAAAATGTCACCTTCCCCCAACCTCTGCACTCCCATCCCTTTTTCCCTGCTCTATTTCTTGCATAACACATTATATAATTTTACTTATTGATTTTTGACTTGCTACTGCTGTAGCCCCAGCTGGCACATAGTAGGTGCTCAATAAATCTTGTTACGTGACAGCATGAGCCAAGCCTTGGCCTTTCGTCCTCAGAGGCCCTCTGTTCCATCCTCTACTCACATCCTAGCTGGTGGGGTCTGCAGCTTTAAGGACTCCCACTCCCAGGTCCTGGCAGGGGAGGGGAGGCCCCACGTCCCCGGCAGCCCCAGGCTCCCCAACTGCCACTCCAAGCAGCCCAGGCACCAATCTTGTCCATCAATATCGGCCTCCAGCAGCCACACTTGGACGCCCACCCCAATCGATAACCAGCGGCTGCCATCGATCAGCCCCCAGGGTATCAGAAGCCAGGGGAGAGGCAAGGCGAGGGACAGACAGGGTATGGAGACACAGCCCCAGAAAGGGAGCAGCAACAGGGAGCCCCCAGTGACATGCATACAGTCCAGAGATCATAAGAAACAGGCAGAGCTGAGAGAGGGGCTCCAGAACCCAAGCTAGGAAGGACAAGGAGGCAGACCCAGAAGGGAGGCCCCTGAGAAGCAAGGAAGAGGTGGACAAGGAAGAGTCCTTGAAGGCCTACTACGTACCACGAGCATCTTTTCTCAAACCCCAGCACAACCCTGGGAGAAAAGTTACTGATGCCATTTTATGGGAAGGACACCAAGCTCAGAGGTTAAGAAAGTTGACGGAGGCCTGAGCCTTTATTTGGGTGCAGGGCCAGGATTAAAACCTATCTGGGATCTCTGAGAGTTCAGGCTCTTTTGCTGCACCCCTTGGTACTCCAAGCTGCCTATTCTGGCCTCCCTGCTGGGATATATACCCCACAGCTGAGTGGGGGGCGTTGTAGGGATGGTTCGGGAGAGGTGGAGCAGGGAGAGGGGCTGGGGGTATTGCAGGGGGGGCAGGCTGGGTGTGGTAGGGGGGTGGGGAGGGTGACTGTGTGCGGACTGGGCTTGGCCTCCCCAGCTGTAGGCCTCCTGGTGGTTGCTTGAGCTGGAGGTCCTCTCCTGCCAAGCCCGGCTCCCGACCCTCCATCCCCCACCCCCTCCAAACCCTTCTGATTGCCTCCGCGTGAGTTTAGGCAAGTTACTTAACCTCTCTGGGCCCCAGTTTCGTATCCATAAATCAAAGGTAGTAACAGTGCTTATACCAAACCTTCATGAGGATTAAATGAGACGAGGCTTGTAAAATCGTTAGCACATGGTAAGTACGTGATAAACGTTAGCACCATCACCGTCCCCATCACCATCATCATCCTGCTGCACATGCAAGGCTTCAGGGTCCCATACCCGCCACAGCGAGACTGTTGGAAGTATGCGTGTTGGCCTCAGGACTCTGATGCAAACAAGATCCAGCCCCTCGCTGTGCCTGACCCACCGCTAGTCCCCCCCATTACGGGAAGGGCATCTGTGCAAGACCCGGATACAGATGGGTCTCAGCAGGGCCGAGGGCCAAGGGGTTCCGTAGAGCATCGCCTTGCTCTCCATTAGCTCCTTTGTTTCAGAGAATCAAGAGCAGCTGCGGCTGGGGAACCATTTGCGTCTTGCCTTCTCCGAAAGTGGGAGGGGAGGGCCAGCTGGAGGTGTGCTAAGATTTGTCTGCAGCTGACAACAGAGGAAGAAAGGCAGGCAGCTCCTCTCCAACCTCAGGACCCATTCCCGTGTTCATTTGTGATTTTTAAACCTTCTGTGTGTGCCTGGCCCTGGGCAGGCACCAGGGAATATAACAGGAGGAAAACTCATTCCTGCCCGGCTCCGTAAAGGACGGGAGTGGTCGGGGGGCTCCGAGAGCTTGGAGGGGCTTTCAGAGGTCTGCGGGGGGTCAAAGGGCTACTTGCAAGAAGGAACCAAGCCCCACCGTCTTGCCGCCCTCCTGGCTGGCGGACTTGTGCCTTGGTTTCTCCTTTCCAGAGGAAACTGCTCAGCCCACTGATATTTTTTTGAGACTATGGATCAATTACAAAAGGTGACACTTTTCATGGAATCTCTCTTCAGACACCCACAAACCTCAGTGGGGGAAAAAAAAGCCCCTGAGTCTGAAGGGAAGGGGAGAGGTAGAGGTGGCCGGAGAAAGCAGGGAGGGCCAAGCTCAGTCAGCTGCGGGGCGGGGCAGGGAGGGAGGGGCTGGCCCACAGCTGGTAAAGGGTGTCCTCGAAATGGAATATGGTGGCAGAGGGGACACAGCGGGGGTGGGGGGGGGGCGAAGGACAGCCATTTCCATAAGAATCCTTCTTGGAGTGTCTGGAGGGGGAACCTGGTTTAGAAGCAGCCTTCCCAGGGCTCAAGATCTAAATCTCCTGGTCCTAATTCACCGACCAGCCCCATTCCTTTTCCCAGTCTGGGGAAGAAACTGGGACAATTAACTGGGGCAGAGCTTTCGCCCTTTCCTGCTTCTCTAAACGTGGCGGCTCCCCCACCCCCACCGGCAGGCGGCTAAACAAGGTTCTGCGGTTTAGAAAGATAATTCAGAGAGCAGGTGTGTTTGCAAAGCAACAATGCTGCCATTATTGAGCGTTCACAGCTTCCTGGGCCCCGTGCTACCCCACCACAGGGATGGTAACCCTGTTGGATAGAAGCAGTTGCGTGTGCTAGAGAAGAAGTCATTCCACTAGGAAAAGGCGGATCAGGATTAAAACCCAAGACTGTGCTGCTCACCTAGAGGCACAGGTTTGAAAGGAAGAAAGTGTCCAGATCAGGATGCCCTGCGGCTGGGGGACAGATTGATGGGGGAGGGAAAAGAAAGGGGGAGCCTCAGGTACTGTGTCCCCTGACCAGGCCTCCAGGACTGGGGGGTGGGGGATGGGGGTGGGGGGGACAGTGACAGCCTCCTGGCCAGTGGCCACCTCTCTGCCACATAAAACCCTCTCTGTGTGCATGGGAGTCCAGACCTCAGAGAGGGCCACACTGAGCTCCGGCTGAAGAGGGGGCAGTTAGAACTTTCTGGAGCACCTCCCCCAGTAGGATGAGCTGAAGACCACCAGGGAGGTGTTAATGAAACAGAGAAGCTGTGAACAGACCCAGGAGTGATTCCAATCTGACACCTCCACCCTAGCCCCCACCAGTAATGAGCTGGGACCTGCCCTTCTCCCCAGAGAGGAGGGTGCGGGGAGAAGAGGAAGCTCTTGGGCATCTTTGTAGCCTCAGAGGCCTCCCTTCTTCCTCATCGTCACCATCACCATCTTACCATCATCATCATTTTCACCACAGTGAAAAGCTCCCATTATTAAGCACCTACTGTGTCCCATGCACTGTGCAAAGTCCACTTCCTAAGTCCAGTAATGAATCATCTCAATGAGCTGTGTGGTAGATACCATCCTTGTCTCCATTTTACAGGTGGAGAAACTGAGTCTCCCCTGGGTTAAGCGACTGGCCTGAGGCAGAGCTAATGTTTGGACCCAGGACAGTCTGACTCAGAAATCTGCATTCTAACTGCTTTTGCTACTGCACCCTTGGGCATGGACCCATGAGGTCCTCAGTAGGAAGGTGGGTGGAGTAGTAACGTTCCCCTGTCTGGAAACAGAGGAGCCCAACCCTTGGGACAGTGGGGGGGGGGCACGCCCTGGTGTGGGGAGCTCCCACCTCCATGCAGGGAGGCCTGTACGTGTGTGTGCACCTGAGCCGGAGCTGGCGTGGTGAAGAAAGGCAGAGAGCCCACCCTGTATCCAGAGATTCCAGAACCAGGGAGAAAGAGGGAAGAGCAGGATCCTAGCCCCACCACTGAGCCTCAAACTCTCCCAGCCGGCTCTCTCCGGGTCCTCTTCTCCTTTGTGAGCAATGGGAGTTGGGCCAGGGCGCTCCAAGGAGGGACCTCCAGCTCTGCCCACTGCCTGGGGAAGGGGATGGAGAGGGAGGGACATTGGCCTAAAGGTAGTGTGTGTTTGTGTGTGTGGGGGGGTGCTGTTAGGAAGACCCCTGTCTCTGGTCCTGGAGGGAGGGGCTGAGCAGCTCCGACAGCAGAGCGAACTGGAGTCCCATGTTTGTAAACATCATTAATCAGGGATTAGCAGATGGGCATGCTAATTGCACCTGTGGAAGCCGGAGACCTCAAGGTTGATTACATTTACAAACTGTGGGGATCCCTGGCGCCTGGCCCTGCCAGAGTGATGGGGGAAGGTCTCATTTAGGACCTCAGCCTTGGGGAGGGAGCTGGCAATTTAGCCTCCTGCCAAAAAATAAAAATAAAAATAATTCCAGCCCTGCAGGGGGCTGGAGGTACTGGCCACAATTCGGCTCTGGAATACCAACCTTCTGAGCCCCTTCCCCTCTTGGCTGGGGAGCCCCGAAAAAGGAAGATCTTGCCAATGTCATTTTAACTCCCTCCCCTCTCCGACTCCCTACAGCTGCTCTCAGGGGTAAATCGTGTGTTGCAGCTGGAACAGGTCCTGGACTCTCTGGAGAAACTGAGGCCAGGCTGGTAGCACAGCAGAGCCAGTGCCTTCCGGGTGGGGCAAGAACAGCTGCCCCGCTCCTCCAGGACCGGGCGTGCGCGAGCTCCTGGAGTCTGCACCCCAGTATAATGACTCGGGGAAGGTAAGGATATGTCCACACTCATGCAACTAGCAAGTCAGAGTTGGAGCTCAAAGCAAGCACTACCACCCAGGGTCTTGTTCTTTACCACCCCTACTCCTCTCTGGCTTCATCCTGACCATGGCCTCCAGGGGATGGGCCCCCAGCCGGCCCCCCTTCATAGAGGAAGCCACAGCCTCTCCGGGGCCTGTGTATCTCCCCTTGCTTGCTCTGTGGCAGGCCCCGGAAGCCACCCCAAGGAAATCCCCACCATCGTTGGCCTTGGGGTCTCAGATGCTTTCTCTCTGCCTTCATGCCTGGTTTACAGAATTACATATCGATGAGTGCTCGGCGGGTAATTCTGGCCTCAATACCCTTTGGTTCCAGTGAACCTGCCTTCCCAGAGGCCATCCAGGGTGCTGGCCCAGGGAATGAAGCAGTAAGAGCCCCCCTTGCGTGGCTGGTAGCCCTGGGAGTGGCCCTCTAGATGGTTCAGACTCCTGGGACCGGAAAGCTGATGAACCCAGCATGCCCAAAGCTGGTTTGATCCAGACACTACACAGGAGTCTGTGGGCAGGAGAGCAGGCTGGGAACCCCGAAGAGTCCCAACCTCACCATCTAGGTTCCAGGCTGGGTTTGGCGGTAGAGAGCAGAGCTCGATTCTGTGCTGTTCGTGTACCTGTACCGCGACATCTCCATTCGTTTCCCTCAAGCCCAGGAGTCTGGATTCTCCTGAGACTCGGAGCTGAGCAGTGGTGTGTATCTATACCCCTATCTCCATCCACGTGTACACATGCTTGCTCGTTTATTCTGAAGACTTGGCTCCTGGGATTGTAAGCCTGGCAAATCCCGGCTCTGCCAGGTGAGTCAGCAAGCTGGGGCCCCAGGAGAGCGAGGATGTGGTTCCCATCCGAAGGCCCACAGGCTCCGGACCAGGAAGAGCTCGTTTCAGTTCCAGAGGGAGGGAAGAATTCTTAGTCAGGGAACAGCCAGCCCCCCCCCCTTTTTTTTTCTGGCCCCTGTTCAGGCCTTCAGTTGATTGAATGAGGCCAACCCACACTGGAAAGGGCACTCTGCCTCACTCAATCTACCAATTTAAAATGTTTATTAGTAATCTGTTTATTAATAATCTCCACACCCAACATGGGGCTCCAACTTACAACCCTGAAATCAAGTGTCATATGTGCTTCCAAATGAGCCAGGCAGGTGCCCTCAACTTCAATGCTCATCTCACCCAAACACACCGTCACAGAAACACTCACGGTAACATGTGACCGAACTACCTAGGGATCCCGTGGTCCGGGCAACTCCACACGTAAACTGAGCGGTTCTATGCACGTCTGTATTATCAGGTGCTGGTCCTGGGGTGAGCAGTAGTTGGGTGTCTAGAATGCATTTTACTGAAACTTTCATTTCTACAGATCCTGGTTGGAGAGGGGCCAGCGGAAGCAGGCATTGAGGGCACTATCCCCATCCTACAGATGCTAGGAAGCTGTCCAGGCCAGAAGCCACGGAACTGGGGCTGAACCCAGCACCTCCTTGACAACCTTAGGGACAGAGGAAAGGTCAACTGGCCCAAACCTTCAGACATGCGCTCAAAAGCACGGGGGCAGAGGATTTAGACGGAGGTTTCTTAGACATGACAAGGCGGTTCGAAAACCAGTGATTCTTGACCCCAGCAGCACATTGGTGGTTTCCACACATCAACTGGGGAGCTTGAAGAAACATGGGACCAGTCTCCTTCCACAGAGATTCTGATCGCATTAGCCTGATGCCTCTGGGCATCTGGAACAGTAAAGGTGCCCCCCCCCACCCCATCCGCCGCCACTGCCATGCACACCCTCAAGCCTGTCTACGGTGTAGCCAAGATTCAGAACCACATCAGGCCCGTGGCCAGGAGTGCAGCAAGGATGGGGGAGGCCATTAACATGCCCAAAGCTGCACTGTGCCAGGAGAAGTCAGAACCTGTGTGGGAGTTGAGGCTGGACAGCTCAAGGGGCCCGATGTGGTAGAGAGATCTGTAGAGTTTTACAGAAGAGTTTCTTCCTCTTCCTTGAGACAAAAAATTCTGACTTGAGAGCAATCTTCAGCTCTTTTAATGTCTTTCTAAACTGACATCCCCACCAAAATTCCAAGATAAATTCATTCCACAGAGAAAAGGGAGCTACAATTTACTGAGCATCACTGTGAAGGGGGCGCTGAGTGAGCTCACGTTGCCTTGTCTTGGCACAACTCGGGAAGGTAGGGTGAACCCCCCTTCTGGACGAGGAGACTGAGGCTCAGGTGGGAAAGGAACTTGCCCAAGGTCACATGGCAATCAGAATTTGAACTTGGGTTGTCGTCCTCCAGATCCAGGCTCCAGAGCAGTGGTTCTCAACTAGGATCAACTGTACAACTGTGTCCTCCGGGGGGGGGGGGGGGATGTGGCCATGTCTGCAGACATGTTTGCTTGTCACAACAGGGGGCAGGGCATGCCACCTGCATCCAGTGAGGGAGAAGCCTGAACATCCTACAGTGCACAGGACAAGCCATCACAACGAATGTCAAGACTGCCGAGGTCCAGAAACCCTGTTCCAGTGGTGCCCAACCGGGACTACACAGCAGACACATTCAGGACCTTTAACAATCCTGATATCCAAGCTGCCCTCCAACCATTCACATCAGGTTCTCTGGGGGTGGGTCCCCAGTGTCGGTTGTTTCTGAAAGCTTGCCAGATGGTTCCAATGTGCAGCCAGACTGCTCTAAGCTGCTTGTGCTGGGGGCTTCTGCTCCACTTACGGGACCCTGTCGGAGGAGGACCAAACCCGCCTATACAATTGACAGCAACCCTGAGCTCACTACCTCGCAGGTCCAAAAGCCAGTTCTGGGGTTCATCGGTTCCTTTCTCAGAAGTGCACTGATGGGTCGCTGGGGAGGGGTTCTGGAGGGCCAGGGAGGAGAGAGGCGTTTGCTAATCTTTCCCTTGCCTCTCTGGGGGCCATGGCCAAGCTTCTCCCCAGGTAGCCACACAGGCTGCCACGGAGACTGGGGATCGAAGAGCGAGGCTGCCACCTAGTGGAGGAATAGGACACAGCGGCCCAGGTGATTTTATTTGATCTTCACAAAGACCCCTTGAAAGGCAGGCGCAGAAGGAGGAAGCCCCCACTGGGCCAGGGTTTGAGCCTGGATTTGTACCTGTCTCATCCACAAGAGAAACCCGGGCCTCTCTCTACATTCTCACACTGGTTCAAGAGGAACAGGACACCTGGACTGGCCTGCCTGATTCCCTTCTGATGTCTTGACATCCAGGCAGGGCCCAGGCCATCCTGGAGATGAACAAGCCGCCACCTCCAACCACAAGGCCAAAATCAAAACAGGAAACAACCTTCCTCTGGTCTCTTCTGCAGAGCTCCCTGCCTCCCAAGACAGTGGTTAGTAAACAGGAGCCTGGGTGCACGCTCGGGTAAGAGACTCCAGCACATTTGATGGTGAGAGTACACAACTCAGTCCAAGTCAGCTCCCATTCTGCCTCTCTTGTTCCGATCCTGAGGACAGTCCTGGGTGCTGCGCCAGTCCAGGCCCTTCTGATGTGGTGGAGGGTTCTCGGGGGTCTTGGAGAAGGTGCTCTCTCTTCTGTTCCCCAGAGGAACCTTTCCTCTGGCTGCAAATGGAGTGAAGAAGAATTCCTGCACCAACAGACAAAAAGGCCAAGGGGAAGGGAGAGCATGGAGAGAAGGAAGGACCACTTGCTGGCAGTCCCTTGTTTTATCCTCAAAAGGATACACTTTCCCCCTCTGGCACAGAAAGTGACTGAGACAGAGAAAGAGAAACTTGTTTAGGGTGAAGGAGCTGTGCGTGGGGGAGCAGAGGGCAGAAAGCCGGGCCACAGGAGACTCACCTGCAGCCACGGAGACATTCAAGGACTCAAGTCCAGGAGGCAGCTGGCGGCCGGGCAGGATGGTAAGGAGAAGCTGACAGGAGGCTTGAACTGCCAGGGACAGGCCAGAGCCCTCGTTCCCTGCAGGGCACAGAGACACAGGGTTAAGGAGGCCCCAGAAGGACACACAGGTGCTTGGAACAGGCACATCTGAACACAGAAAAGCAGGGCCATCTACCTACCCAGCACTAGGAGAGTAGGCCGGTCCCAGAGGAACTCCAAGCAGCTAGTGATGGGAATATCAGAGGACGGGGAAATCTCAGGCCCGGGGCAGCTCACTGTGCCAGCCACAAGCCAGCCCTGCCGGGATTTGGCCTGACAAAGAAAAAAAATCAAGTTCTAGCTCACCAAATTTCCATCAGAGCCCCAGGCGAGGGGCTGGACTTGCCCGTCTAGTCACTGATCCCTCAATTCAGTCAATAGTTACTAAGCCCTTAGAATGGACAGGCTCTGTTCTAGACTCTGGGGACAGGGCAGGGAACGAAATAGGCCAAAATTCCAGCCACCCAGCAGAAAGGTGATTAGGGTGGGCCTCACTGAGGTGACACTGGACGGCAGGGGTGCCTGGGTGGCTCAGTGGGTTAAGAATCTGTCTTCAGCTCAGGTCATGATCTCAGGGTCCTGGGATCAAGCCCCACAGTGGGCTCTCTGCTCAGCAGGGAGCCTGCGTCCCCCTCTCTCTCTGCTCTGCTTACCTGTGATCTCTCTCTCTGACAAATAAATGAATAAAATCTTAAAAAAAGAAAGGAAGAAGGAGAATCTAGGCAGAGACGAGTAAATGCAAAGGCTGAGAGGCTGGTGCTTATGGGACATGTGTGAGGAGCAGCACACCAGCAAGGTGGTAGCCTGCAGGGAGGAAGCAGCTGGGACTGGAGAGGGAAACAAAGGGGTACCTAAGGCAGGACCGAAAAGGCCACTGGAAGGACTTTAGCTCTTACTCTGGGAGAGCTGTAAAGGCTTTGAAAGGTTTTGAGCAGAGGTAAGATGGTCTGACATGTTCCAACAGAATCACTCTGCCAGCTATGTTGAGAGCCAACAGGAGAAGCCTGGTGAGGTCGTTTCACCACTAATACAGGCAAGAGAGGCAGGAGTGGGAGCTGAAGCAATGGTGAGGCTTGGTGGGAATACAAAAATAACTTCAAGGTAAAACCAAAAAAATCTGCGGGTAGGTGGGCCATGGGTCGGAGCGCAGAAAGAAGAATCAAGGCCACCACGGCTAAACAAAGGGAACAAACCTTTGGAACCTTAGGCCTGGAACAAACCAGGTCTAAACAAAGGGATGCAGTTGCCCTTGCCTGAGCTGGGCAAGCCTAGAAAAGGAAATGGGGAATTTCAAGTGGGGAGTTTGAAATGCCCCTCTGATAACAAAAGCAGCTGTTGAATCTAGGGCTCACGAGTAAGATCCAGGATAGGACGTACACATGGGAGGCATCCAAGTATAAATAGAATTTAAAGCCTTGAGACTGGATGAAACTAACAAATGAACACATAAGGAAACAGATCCAAGGACTGGGCCTGGAAGCCTTGAGGGGGGTTGGCTGGTCAAAGAAGCCGCCAAATGCAAGGCAAGACTGCCCCCTTGTGTCCAACAAGAGAAGCACAGCTGAAGACGGAAACCTGGACCAGGAGTGGGGTTTCTTAGGTTTACCCCTTCCTGGATATCAAAGTTGTTTCTTGCTGTTGTTGGTGGTGGTTTGTTTGGGTTTTTATTTTTTTTTGTGGGGACAGGGGGAGGGAAAAGGCATAGATTAGTCTGTCCTTGTTCAAACACCCTTTCAAGCTGGGCCCCTACTGCAGGACTCCTGGCCACCAGCTTCCCACAGCTGATCAAAAAAAAAAAAAAAAAATTTCCTGACAACCTACTGAGAAGGCAGTGAGGCTCTGAGGTACACTAGCCTCAGGGGCAAGAGGTACGCCTGGGGAAGGAGTGAGGTAAAGGGAATGAAGCTAGGAAATCTCTAACTTCAGATTCTCCTCTATTTATGGTTTCGAAAATTCCAGGATCCCTCCCTTCCCAAAGGGATTTGGAAGGGCGTAGAGAACGATGCCAACATCCCCCCCTTCCTCCATCAGCGGCTGGATGAGTGCCCTTGCAGAGACCGAGCTTGGCTCATTTCTGTTCTTTTACTCACCGCCCCTCTCCCCGCCATTACCTGTAGAAAACTGGCTAGGTCATCGGTGGAGAACACGTCCATCACCTCCATAGCCCCGGCGCTGGCTTTGCTGACTACCGGAGTGAGCGGGCAGCTGTAAATTTCCCCACGACCCACTTTAAGCTGGGAAATCTCAACCCCGGTGCCCTGCCCTCCCCTGGCCCCCCAAGGGTTATGGGTGAGAATTCTGGCGATGGGGAGGCCTGGCTGAGGGATCAAGGTTCAAGGAGCTTAGAATGGGCACATGGGTCCTAAGGGACGACCGTGCCTGTTTCTCCCGGTGGTGATGACTTTATCCACTCCGAGGAAGTGAGCAGAACGCAGCACGGACCCAAGATTGCGGGGATCCTGGAGCCTCTCGAGGACAAGCCACAGCTGCTGGGGGTCGTCGCCTGGCCTCGCCTCCCCGACCTCCGTCCAAGGCCGAGGCTTCAGCGGACTGACCTCCATGCAAACGCCCTGGTGGACCTGGAAGCGGCACAGTGCGTCCAGCTTCTGCCGTCTGAGCCGCAGAACTGGGATGTCCCGCGCCTCTGCCACCCGGAGCAGCTCGGCCCGCTCTCCCTGCAACCCGGACCTGCCGGCCTGGAGCAGGAGTCTGGCCACGCGGCGACGGGCGGCCCGCAGGGCCAGGAGACAAGGGGACAGGCCAAACAGAAGTTCCAGTCCCCGCTCAGAGCGCGGGGTCGGCGCCAGGTCATCCAGCAGCAGGCGTCTCAGCTCCTCCCCGCCTGGCCGCTCCTCACGCCCCGCAGCTCGGGAGAAATGACGCGCGAGGTGGCGACCCGAGCAACCCCAACTCGAGACCCCGACGGCCCAGAGCAGTGCCATGGCCATTGCCCCTGCAGCGTCATCAGGAGCGCTCACTCCCGCCGGTGCCCGCTCCCGGCTCCCCAGTACGGATAAGGGGACCAATAGTCTGGACTCAATCGAAAAGACTAGCCAGAACCAGGGAGCGGAACCACAGCGGCCCCTCCCCGCCTCCCACGTGGGTACCGCACTTCCGGGTTCAGGCGGCCCGCCCCCTGCCCGCAGACGCACTGCGCAAGCCCGGCCGCCAGGCCGTGCCCACAGCGCCTCCCACAGGGCTGGATGAGCAGCGGCCCCACGTGTACCCGCAGCCGGCAGAGCCACCCCTACGGGCCACTTCATTCCGCGCCCTTCCAGGTCCTAAGAGGCCCCTGAAGCTGGAGCGCCACACTCACCGGGGCACCAGCAAAGGCCAGGTGTTCAATGAGATCACTGGGAGTGACTCCCTCCCCACATCCAGCCCACCGCCCGGGTGTTGGTGATTTTCCTTAGAAACTTCTGCATCTCAGCCTCTCCACTGCCCTGTCAAACCCTCAGCATCCATCAGCGGGATCCCAGCAGTAGCTTCCTATCCCGTGGCGGCCGATTCTCTAAGTGACAGCTCTGTGCCTGTCCCACGCCGGCTGACAAGCCCAGGGGTCACGGGTAGTCTCCTTGCTCGGCACTTGACTGATCCCGGCAGGAGCTTCCTTTCCAGCCCCGTCTCACCCCCCCGCATTGTGTTTGTTCCCTGTGGTTCCCACAACACTGCCTGCTCAGTCAGACTCCTACCCTGGTCTCCACTGTTGTCCCCTTTCCTGGCTGGCCAACTCCTACCCATTTTCAAGACCCAACCCAAACCCACATCTGCTACCTAAGATAATCCACATTCCAGGAGTGATGCCCCAAATCCACCCAACCTCCCACTCACCTGGAAGAAATTCTGAGGCACAACCGCCCCCAATCACAGACAAGGAGGAAGAACTGAAAGACACTCCAGAAGCCAAGGTAGGTTGTTGCGATTTTTCTTTTTTAATTCTCACAGTGAAATCCACTTGGGAGGCAGGCCCCGGTATTCAGCTGCCATAGACAGTGTGGAGTGATCACCCCGGTGGGAGCCAAGAAGCCAAGACTGGGCCGGAGAACTGGGATGGGGGAAGTGAAGGAGGCGATGGGAGCAGTAGGGCCGGGAGAGGAGGAAGGCTGGAGCTTTGGATAGCCACTCCCATAGAAGGTGAGGGCTTCTCTCTGCCACCTTCCTGCTGAGCGTCAGGGGGAAGCCCCGCTTTTGGCCACAGTCCCTTCCCCAGATCAAAAGGAAGAGACGGAAGAGAGCAAACAAAGGCCAAGGAGCCTAAGAAGGGGACCGAGAATGAGTTAACAGGTAAAATAATCAGGGACACCACCTCCTCTCCCCAGCTCACTGTTCATATTTGTGATGGGAACAATTTGATAAGATATAAAAACTTCGAGTTTTCTAGGCCCTGGTCGGGTGGGGAGAGGAAACGGAATCCAGGAGTCCAGAAATCAACACCTTACAGAGGCAGGAGCCAAGCTGTAAGGGGCAGGGAGGGAAGGCAGAGCGCCCCCACAGGAAACTAGATCACCTGCTCCGTGGGCCTCATCTGGATGTCTCCAATCTGTTGGAAGGCACAAGGCTTAAGGCAGCCGGCACGTTCTCCCCACCCCCTCAGGCCTCCCTGCTGTCCTCCTCTGAGATGGCGGGGCTCTTCCAGGGTGGGGGCAGTCAAGACCAGACTCACCTGGACGTGTGGAGGGGTGCTAAGGACATAGAGGACAGCCTCGGCCACATCCTCGGGCTTGAGACACTGGAAAGCACCGGAGCAAAGGGGTAATGTGAAAGCAGAAGGGACCTCCCACCCCTGACATCCTTTCCAGCGTGTTCACCCCCACCCCAGCCCTCTGGGAGGGACGACAGGCTGGCTAGAAGGGTGTGCTCTGAAGGCCAGGGTTCCCTCTGCCTTTATGGAGGGAGTGAGTGGCTCATCCGTCCCAGACAGAGGGCCCACCTTTATGCGTTCGTAGGTGGCAGCTGCCTTCTCAAGGACCTTGTCGTGGAGTTTGAAGGCGAACTGTGTCTCCACCACTTCTGGAGAGATGCACTGCACCAACAGAGAGGACCTGCTCAGAGGCCAAGCCGAGCCCCACCTCCATCCAGTCAGAAGCCAGGCCTTGGGGAGGGCAGGATGGAGACAGCCAGGCCCCCTCCTTCCCCAAGATGGCTACCCGATGTCCAGCAGCCACCTTGTCCTCCCTAAGCTGTGATGATCACAGTGACACCTGCCACCCACAGACCCCATATCAGGTTAAGGGTTTTATGACAGTATCCCTTAAAACATCATAGCCAGGTAGGGGTCATTGTCTCCATTTTATGAGTGAGAAGGCTGAGGCTTGGAGGGGCTGAGTGAGCTGCCCAGGGTTCTGTGGCCTTCGAGGAAAGAGCTCAGAGTCTGGGTTGCCAGCCATGCTTTCCCATGCCCCTTACTCTCCTCCCTGTGTTCCCTTCCGGTCAGCCCCCGCCGCGCTCATAGGCAAGGACTGGGCAGGGTCATGCAAGCAGCAGCACAGCACTGTGCCCCTCAGAGTCCAAGCAGTGCACCCCAACAGCATGCGTGCGGGGTGGGGAGGGCCTGCGCCCACCCTGTCCCCAGCAGGGCTGGGCCGTGCCCTCACCGTGGCTCGGATGTGGGTCTGGGCCTCCCGAAGCTCTTGCCTCAGTCCCTCTGTCAGCGCGGTGATGGCATACTTAGTAGCACTATAGAAATGGATCACGGAGTGGGGTGACACTTGGTGACCATACATGCTGGGTGGAGGGAGGGAAGGGGAGAGAAGAGAGTGAAGCCACTGATGGCAACCAAGGCCCCTGCTGCTGCATCAATCAGCCCCACCACTGGGATGCCACACGGAAGCCTGCCCGGGACGCCCGCTAGAGGCCACCATGGGGGCCCGCTATGGTAGCTTCTGGGGTGCCAGCCGCTCCTGCCAGCCCTGTGCTCCCTGGAAGGCCAGCGAGGGGCCGGCACTCGATATACCCTATTCTGTCCCTTCCCGTAACTGTGCCATTTGGCTGTTAACCGGGTATTCAGTCCCTACTTTACCACCCATGAAACTGACACCCAAAGAGGTCAGATGAGCTGCAGCAGATCAGCTGGCTCAGTGGCTGAGTGGTGATCTGAGCATTAGCCCTTGGCCACCTGCCTCACCTGTTGATGTTAATGATATGCTCGTCATCCACCTTGCGCTCCTTCATGGACTGGTAAGCCTCCTGGGCGCAGATGCTGAGGCCCAGCACGTTCACCTGCAGGCCAGGGAGGGCAATGGGGCATCTCCAGCATCTCCATCTCAACTGGGCCCATCTGAGCAGGTAATAGAGCCGCAGAGCACCTCCCGCCCAGGGGAGTGGCATTCCAGAACAGTGTCCAGGGCCTATCAGAGACCACCAATGGCTCCAGGGTACCTTGTCTCCCCCTAAAGCCACCAGCCCCAGCTGACCGCAGTGCAGTTCCTCTCCCAAGGTGACCCTCTCTCTCTCCAGTTTCTGCAAACAGGAATGGAAACCCCCAAACCCATGCACGACCCCAGAAACCTCCCTGTCTTGGCTGTCTCTTCTGCAAACAGTAGAATATCTGCCTTAGAGAACCAGCTCCTTTTCCTCCCCAAATGCCCTACTCTTCTCTGGGTCTATGTCCCTGGCCCTGCTCTCTTTAAAAAGCCTACAATCCTTCCTAAGATCCTGTAAAAATCTCTGTCCTTAGGCACAGACCCTAGCCTCTCCCCACCCCACCGAGGACCCTCTGCTCCCTTCCTGTCCCCTTCCCTGCGACTCCAGCAAGAGAAGACCTGACCTTCCTTCCTTTTGCACCTTCCTTTACCCTCTGTTCCATCTTGAAACAGACTCGGCACAGAGGTTTTTTAGGGGTTGGGGTCCTTGGTCACAGGACGGCAGGGGACCCCCCCAAGCATATGCGGGCTTTCTGTCTTCCATGGCTTCCGCCAGAAGTGACCCCAAATCCCTACCCTTAATGAAACAAAGGCCTGAAGCTCCTGCCAAGTGTCCCCTCTCCCCCCATGAGGACAAGCTTTCAGCAGGTCCTCATGTCTCTCCTCCTGAGAAGGAACAAGACCAGCCAGGACATCAGGTAAGTTTCTGTTTATCAGGTGTCAGAGCCGGGCATTGGGACAGATCACTCCCAGCGTGAACCTGCTTCACAAGAGGCTTTCAGCCCTGTTTCTGGGCCTCTGAGTAATGTATGTTTCTGCAGAGAACTCAACCATGAGGACACACAGAGTGGGAGAAACATGGACCGGGGGTAGTGATTCTCCGAAGTCTGGTGGGGTGGGGGTAGAGATGTCTTGGAAGACAATCCTAACAGGTTTATATAATGTTGAAGCTGAAAGGGTCTTAAGGTTTTGATGTAAGTCTCTCATTTTACAGATGTGGAAGTTAAGGTCCAGGTTTAGAGACCTACTTCCTGCAGGTGAGGACCACAACTCAGATCTCCTAGAAGGCCTCATTTTCACAGCTCTTTTTTTTTTTTAAAGATTTTATTTATTTATTTGACAGACAGAGATCACAAGTAGGCAGAGAGGCAGGCAGAGAAAGAGGAGAAAACAGGCTCCCCGCTGAGCAAAGAGCCCAACGCGGGGCTTGATCCCAGGACCCTGGCATCATGACCTGAATGGAAGGCAGAGGCTTTAACCCACTGAGCCACCCAGGCGCCCCTCATTTTCACTGCTCATTGTTCCAATTTTCATTGTTCCTTTCCAGGCTGACGCACCTTTTAGGTGCTAAATCAATTGCATGAAAAGATGTGTCCCCATGCACACACTGCTTTCAACTTCTCAGAATACTTTTTTACCCTAATATTGCCCCTTAATATTGTCTACAGGTTGAAAAACCCATGTCCTGAAAACTATGTTTGGTCCATACGAAATTTTAAAAAAATTTTTAATTCACTCCCAACATGTGCTGGAAGGTTTCATTCACTCAAAAAATATCTACTGAGTATCTACTGAATATCTATTATGGGCTGAGGCTACATAACAGAGAATAAACCAGACAGAAATCCTTGCCCTAGGGCACCTGGGTGGCTCAATTGGTTAGGTGTCTGCCTTCAGCTTGGGTTATGATCTCGGGATCCTGGGATCAAGCCCCACATCGGGCTCTCTGCTCAGCGGGGAGCCGGCTTCTCCCTTTCTCCCTGTCCTCCCCCCTCTGCTCATGCTCTTGCTCGCTCGGTCTCTCTCAAATGAATAAATAAAAAATCTTTATTAAGGAAAAAATCCTCCCCTTTAGGAAGCTGAGGTTTTGGAAAATGGGAGGGGTAGGACGTCCTATAAAAACCCTAGGATCTGGTCCCACTAGCCCCACACCGCACTGCTGCGGCGATGCTGGACGTCAGCAGCTACCCTTGTACTTGGCCATGTGCTCCCCCATTTACTGCAGACTCCACCTGACCCACCTCACTCATTTACATATTTACCCAGCCCCAGGATAAATGGAGTTTGGGGCCCTAGATATTGATGGTATAGGTGTGTTCACCCCAATTAAACGCAACAGGACTGCAGCTCATAGAGGCCAGAAGCCATACAGTGACTGGCAGGGCTGGGCGAGAACCTCGTCTCCTATCTTTTGGCTCCTTTGCTTCCTGGAAGACCATGTTCCCAAGCACTCAGCATGGTACTGACACACGGGGGCATCCAATAAACACTTCTCTTCCCTAAGCCTTTCTTCCAGTAGGAGGAAATCAGCCTGGACTTTAAAAACTGCTCCTTAAAGGGGCTCAAAGGGAAAAAGAACAGAAAAGATATGCTACTCCTCCACTCCCTCTGCCTTTGGTAGGGAAAGAAGCAAGATGGGGGAGTCAAGGTGCCCCAGGTAGGAACCTGAAACTCCCTCGCACTAGATACCACCCCCCCTGCCCCGAGTAGCCCTCTGGTTCACAGAGCCCCGGCTCCCGTCCTACCCCCAGCTCCTCTCTCCAGGCCTGCAGCTCTTACATTGAACATGTCCTTCCAGCCACTGGTACTGCCTGAGAGCAGGGTGTCAGGCCGGGCCGAGCCAGCATTGTTGATGCAGATGTCCACACCACTGTGCTGAGAGCGGACGGCCGAGAACATGGAGAGGATGTCCTCCTCACTGGATAGGTCACATCTGTGGGGGATCAAAGTCCCAGGATAGCCTGCACTCTTACATTCAGCAGCCACCTCCTATGAAACCCAACAGGGGGCTAACTGCGGTGAGCTGCTCACTCCATCTTCCCGCCCAAGACATTCTTCCTCTGCTGTCACCACTCAGACAACTCGATCCTCTGGCAGCCACCTTCCAGCACACAGATGTTGGGACTAATTGTCCTCTTTAGTCAAAGTCCCCCAGAGTGAGGGGCACTCAGGGGAGTTGAGATCGTCAATGGAGCAATATCCTGATAAACCGAGTTATTGGGGATTCTTTCCTCTCCATTCCCTCCTCTAGGTGCTCCCAGAAGGCCTAGGTCTGAGCTGTCCCCCTCCGTCCAGAGTGCAGCCTGTTGGCTTTCAAGCTGGGCCCAACTGCCAGTCTCCCCTAGCCCTACCTCTAGGAAAGGCGAGGAAGTTGAGACAGATCTTTTCCTCTGTCCCACATAGTACCATCCTCTACCCTAAAATTTGGGGGGATATAATGAGGCAAGTCAGGTGGCAGGTGACCTTGAGCAGCCCAAGTGTATCAACAGGGACCTCAGCACACTGAGGAGCCCAGAGACAGACCAGAGGAAGCAGAGCCACTAGGAGGTGGCTGTGAGGGATGGGGTCATTCAGAAGCAGGAAGAAACCAAGCTATGTGGCCTTGGAGGCCAGTGGCTGGGTGCCTGAGCCTCGTGAAGGTGACTGTACCTGTGTGGGAAGAAGAGAGTTGGGGGTAGGAGGTGCTGTAGAAGAAGGCCAGCTGGGCCAACTGCCCTGGCCTCGAACCCCTTCCTCCCCAAATCGAGATGGGAATAAAGGGCTGCTTTAACTTTGCTAGAGTTCAAAAGGTATGGTCCTCTGGGACTAGAAGACTCCCATGACCCCCTTTCACCTACTCACAGTCACCTCAGGAGACAGGGCTTCTCTCTGTCGGAGGCCAGAACTCAAACTCTGTTTCAGTATCCATCAATAAAAGCAAACTAAGGAAGCCTGGGATTCTCCCTTCCCCTGGCATACAACTTCTCCCTCCCGTCTCCAGACTCAAATCCCCACAGGAAAGCCAAATTGGAGGGCCTGGGGACATAGTGCTCCCTGTCACTGCCTTCTCATTGTCCCACCTGCCCTCATTTATCCTCAGAAATGACCCGAAACCATGTCTGTCCCCTCACAGCACAGGCATGTCCCCCTCATTAAAGGAGTCATCCTGAGGCTGGTGAGCAGCCTGGGATCCCCTTGGAGATTAGCCCCCCCACCCCCCTTCCAGGCTAGTTTGGAGTGGGGGAGGAGGGAGAGAAGGCAGCAGTGGCTTTAGAATTAAGGAATCCAGCAGTCTAAGTCCTGGTCTGCTCATCTAGGCTCCAAGGCAGGGGCTGGGCCCTGAGATCCTCATATTAAGAGAAAGGGAGGGGTAGAGTAGGGCAGTGGTATGGCTGAGTGACCTTGGGACTATCTAGGCAGCTAGCTATAAAGTGTACCTTTGGTCAGCAGCAGGGGAGGAGACAGTCCTCCTTCCAGTACACCTTCTCCCTCTGTCCCCACCCAAGGCCTCCTTCCGCAGGGACTCTGAGCAATGGTGAAGGTAGTGCTCACTCCCACACCTTCAGCTAAGCACTGACCCAAACCCAGAGAGTGAGTCCTGCTAGGAACAAATCTAAAGATGACCCTGATGGAAATTTCTCATCTTCTTCCTTCCGGTTACAACATGGCCAACTTGATTTCATTTTTCTCTGAGCTCTTGTCACTCACATCTTGAGGCTCCTAACCCCAGGTTAAGAGAAAAACCGGGAGTTCCAGTTCCACACTACTTTGTCCCCTCACGGCTCACATATTCCTTGCCCTATTTCACCTACTCAGTCCCACCTAGGACAGTGAAATTGGAGAAAAGTCTATCTGTAAATATCCCCCTGAGTAAGGGTTAACCCTCAAATTTGGGGGTGAGGAGAGGGCAAGTCTCTTCGGAGAAGCTCCATTCCCACCCCATCCCCACCCTCAGTCCTGGGTAAAAAAAAAAAAAAAAAAGAGCCACTTTGCTCTACTTTGTGGGTCAGGTCTGGGGACTAGAGGAAACAACCAGTAGCCAATTTAGCCCCTGCGACCAGAGAGCTTCCTTTCCTTCTCCTTGGCTTCCCCTTTCCTCAGCCTACCGGAGCAGGCAGATAGGGAGAAAGATGCCAGGTATTCAGAGATTTGGTACACGGGAGTAGAGGCTGTTAGGAGTAGGTAGGGGCTCCTTAAAAGACGGGACTTTCTAAATAAATGGGAAGGGAGAAGCCTGTCCTACTAGGTATCCCTCCCTCCCACTCTGATCCCGTTGCAAATGGCCTTGGGGTGGTGGGCAAGGAAAGAACCCCGCTCAGACCCTACCGCGACGGAAACGACGCCTCCCAGAACGACCCTCTCCCCGGCGGGGACTTACCTCGATGTTGCCCACGGTGCGGGCACAGCCCACTACCTTCAGTCCCTGCTGGACCAGGGCCCGGGCCACAGCCGCGCCGATGCCCCCTGAAGCTCCCGTCACCAATGCCAGCCGGTCCCGCCACCGCTCCATGCCAGCCGTGGCGGTGGCCCCGAGCCGTGCGCCCACCTCGCTCCGCGAGCCGGACATTTGGATCGCGGAGCCTCCGCCACGGGTCTCAGGGGCTCGGCCGCTCTTCGATCACCGCCGCGGTAGCTACAGCAGCCGATCTACCTCGCTCCGAGCCGCGCCCGAACCCGCCTCCATTCCGCTGGGCCGGGGGCTGGGGCTCCACCCTCCGCTCTCCCGCGACCCGCCACATCCAGCCGGCGACGTCCGCGTCCTGGCCAACCCCGCCCCCAGCCTGGAGTTAAGTGGGAAGCCACGCCTCCCGCGGCGCCGGGCGGCGCGGGAAGGTCCCGGGACCTTAAGGTCTTGCTTCCCATAGGGGAAGGAAAACCGAGGTTTTAGCCAGAGCTTGCTCCAGGCCCTAGGCCACACACTTAAGGTGACTCCAGCGCTCCCGGTGGCTGATGGGAAGGGTTCAGCCCAGAAAAGGAGGAGTGTCTACGCTATCACAGCCCAGGTACGTTCAGAGACTCTCAACCCTACCTGATCCCTCGGCGTTGCCAGAATGAGAACGCAAAGTTAATAGTGGAAATACTCCCAAGTACACGTTTACTGGCCTACTGTCTCCAACTGTCCTAGGCGCTCCCACTCCCAGTGAAATAAATGATCACTATGTATACCAGAGATTAAGGCAATAGCTAGTATTTATTGAGCGCTGTGTAATGGGCATTTATAAACAATTTAAATATATTAACAAATATACACAGCAGCCCTATGAGATACTAATTAGTTTTTATTTTATAAATGACTATACGAGACAGAAAAGGGTGAAGCATGGACTTTAAACTGTCCAGTCCTAGGCCAGGGAATGCGCTCCTCCTAATCTGCCTTCACTTCATTCTCCCCTTTGTCTCTTCTTGGGCTATTGGTTGTGCTCAGAGGGTGTTCACTTTGCTAACTACTGCGGATGTTCCATCAAAGCTCTGGAAACTGCCTTCCTTACCTCTGCATTCTTAATATAGCCATCCTTCCAAAGAAAAAACACCTCTGGGACGCCTGGGTGGCTCAGTTGGTTGGACGACTGCCTTCGGCTCGGGTCATGATCCCGGAGTCCTGGAATCAAGTCCCACATCGGACTCCCAGCTCTATGGGGAGTCTGCTTCTCTCTCTGACCTTCTCCTCGTTCATGCTCTCTCTCACTGTCTCTCTCTCAAGTAAATAAATAAAATCTTTAAAAAAAAAAAAAAAAGAAAGAAAAAGAAAAAACACCTCTGCCTAAGGAATCCCGCCACTGCAAGCAATAGTATAAGCAGTAAATGTGGCTGGTTTATTCATTCACCAAGTACTCATGTGCTTGGCCCAAGAATAAAGATTAAGATAAAATAAAACCAGCCCTTGCTTTCAGGAATCTCAAGAGAAAACTAAACTGCAAAGATGGCGAAGAGAGGTTTGGGCTCGGACCCTGGGGCTGTGGGAGATCCTTAGTCATTTTTTCTGGATTCCCAGATGAAAGTGAAGAAGTCAGAGAGTCTCATATTACTTCTGCCCCACCCCTACACAACACTTAGATTTGAAATGGCAACCAAGGGGGTGTATCAAAGAGATGCCACCATCTATAAAAATTAAATCTAAGTTTTTGCTGTTGCCCACCTGAAATCTGATTAAATGGTAGAGAGCCCATAAAATTGACTCCAACCCCACTGCACAGAGAGGTACTGTCCCACTCTTTGCCTGCTACCCACCAAGTATTATCAACATGCAGACACAAAGCTCTAAGCACATATGTTTACTGAACTACGGACTCAACCATTTTTTTTAAATGGCAGCCAAATGCTAGTCCTGGGGGAATTTCTCTCCTTCATTACACACAGACAGCTATGGAAGCAGTAAACTGTAAAGCCATAGTGACTTTATTGTTGGAAACCAGATAAGGAGCATGCACTTACACACTGCAATGTGGTTAGCTCTGGGTGCAGCCTTCTAGTCCCATGTCTACACGCTACAGTAATTCCTTCTCAGGCAACCCTTGGTGGAAATTCTGCCAAGTTCTGTTTCCATTCTTCTAGTTCAATACGAATCTCTCTGAATTTAAGGTGCTTTATGTTAGGTATCAGGGAATTTTTAATAATAGCAATTAATGTCACGAGAAAGATGCTTATTTAAAGCTATCGCAGCAAATTTATTCTTTCAAAACACAAGACTGAAAACTGCTTTTTTGGCTGTCAACTCTGGTCAAGGGAAGAATTTTGTCCTCAACAATCTGTATCTCTATCCTCATTAGCAGTTCATCTGATATAAACAGTGGCCAAGTACCGAGTTCAAAAGTGGCAAATATTAAAATACTGCCACACATTAAGTAGAAACATGTACACCAATTTTTACTATGCGTATTAATAAATATTCTTTATTTTAAATTTTGCACATTGCGCTTTAACATTACATCCAAACATTTCGCAAGTGGATGTCTACTTTGTAAAACCATATATTCAGCTCATTGTCATTTCTGTACAGAAGTATAAGTACAACATTACTTTTTGCCACTAAGTTGCTTTAGTAAGTCTCACAGGAAGAGAAACATTTAATGAAGAGAGATGGCTTAAATCATATGGCAGGCCTGCGCAGCCACGCAACTAAAGACACAAGCCTGAAGAAAGAACAAACTAATGAGGTTACCTCCACCGTCTCCCAAAACAAGAAAGAATCACATTGATTTAAGATAAAATTTTGCCGTAAGTCACTAAATTAAGAGTTTTTTGAAAGAGAAGGCGCAGTAGTCATCTTGAGTGTTTCATTGAAAGACAGAGCTATTTTATTTATTTAATTTGCTCCAGCCGTTGTCAACCAGCCACTACAAATGGGCCTCTTGTGATCATTTAAGCGGCAGTATTTATTAAATTTCTCCTTCAGATGCTGTCGGTATTGTTCTCTATTGCTGTAGAAAGACTGGTTATTAGCCATAAATGACTGTATTTCATCTTGTGAGATAAAGATTTCCTCATCTGAAGTACATTCAGACTCATCCTGCAAATTAAAGCAGTAGTTAAGATCATGACTTATTTTAGGAATGCCAAATACTATGCTGATGGAGGACAGCTAAAAATTAAGGCAGTCTAGCCTTTTAATTTCAATTTAGTACATAAAGTCTCTGATTGGACTGTTTACAGAACAGCATCATGTCATTCTGTCTTAGAAAGTACTAATAAGAATAAAATCCAACTCAACTCAGTTTGAAACTCTGGATCTATAATTTGTCCTGGAAGACCTATGAGCCTGACAGACTACCGACATGTCTTTGCCTTAAAAAATGACTGACTAGGGGCACCTGGGTGGCCCAGTGGGTTAAAGCCTCTGCCTTCGGCTCAGGTCATTATCCCAGGGTCCTGGGATTGAACCCTGCATTGGGCTCTCCATTCAGCAGGGAGCCTGCTTCCCCCACCCCGTCTACTTGTGATCTCTGTCAAATAAATAAATAAAATCCTTAAAAAAAAAATTACTAACTAGAGATGGTTACAACTAGTTACTAAATTTTAAATAACCAGACTGATCTGGTTTTTAACCATCTGGTCCTATGTTGAAACTTTTATCTCTACAAATTAAGTAAAATATAACCTTTTTAAAACTTATGAAATTTAACCACCATGTAAAAACAAAAAAAAAAACCCTGTTCTATAGAATCTGGTTCCATTAGGAGCTGAACTACTATACAGAAGATATAACACCCTTCTCTTTTCTTCCCCTCCTCCAAGCTCCACACTATGTACTGGGTTGCTCATAATCAGGCATAATTCATCTGAAGTATCAAGATGTGGAGTCTGTATAAAAGATTTTCCAAATTCAGTTATGCCTTTATCCTATATAAACTGAAAGGAAGTAACCTAGAAGAGTGGGCTCTAGTTCAGATTCTACATATTTTCCTGGTCTGGAAGGCAGGCCATAATAAACTGACACTCAGAAAGGCAGTTTGCTTACAAATAACCTTCTCCAAGGAGGCAGATTCCTGGACATGATGCTAACTCTATTCCCCTCTCTCAACTATTCTCTCCTATCTTCAGAGACAAAAGAGGACAAGAAAATGTGCTCTAGAGCAGTTGCATAACTCAAGAGGGGAAGAGCAGAAATGAAGTCACACACACACAAAAAAAACCCCCGAAAGACTGCCCTTAATTTCTTAAAAGCTCCCCCACCCAGTCCCAACTTCAAATTCTCAAATATTGTGCCCTCCTCTTCCGTACCCCATGAGCAGTTATTCACAGTTAAGATATCCTTACTTACAAGGAGTTCAACTAAGCTCTTGGCACCTTTTCCGGAATCAGGACCAAATGACGGTTCTGTGGATTCTGCAAACTGTGGTACGTTTTTCCTATGCTCAAACCAAGGCAGTGGCTGCCCACCCTTTTCAGAACTGCAACAGCTTTCAGGATGTGCATCTTTGGTCTTGTCTCGGTGAAACACTGTGTGCACGGTATTTCCTGAGGTCTCTCGATTACCTGGATCTGTAATACAGCTTCCAAGCTTTTGGATCTGGAACCACAGCAAAGGATGTCTCAGGTAAAAAGAGAGGAAATTACAGCAATTACTCTTTAAATAAAGGGGGAAAGGGGCGCCTGGGTGGCTCAGTGGAATAAGCCTCTGCCTTCAGCTCAGGTCATGATCCCAGCGCCCTGGGATCAAGCCCCACATTGGGCTCTCTGCTCAGCAGGGAGCCTGCTCCCCAACTCCTCTGCCTGCCTTTCTGCCTACTTGTGATCTGTCAAATAAATAAAATCTTAAAAATAAATAAATAAATGAGTAAGGCGGGGGGGAAGGTGCATTAATAGTGTGTTAACTTTTTAGAAGGAATGGGGAGTAACAGCAGCAGGTGGCATTCAGTAGGCACTTACTACATACCAGATGCTATGCTAACCCATTAATACCATCTATCTCATTTCATCTTCTCAGAACTTAATCTGATAGGGACTGTCTCTCCTTACAGATGGGACAACTAACATCCAGCAAACTGCTCAAGATTACAGAGCTAACTCATTTAAAAGCATTACAAAAAATGGGGTGTCTGGCTGGCTCTTTTGGTTAATGTATGCCTTCAGCTCAGGTCTTTGTCCTGGAGATCTGCGATCAGGCCCCTCATAATGCTCCCTGCTTGGCGGGGAACCTGCTTCTCCCTCTCCCTCTGCCCCTCACTTGTGCTCTTGCTCTCTCTCATTCATACATACATACAAGTATTATGAAAAGAATGAACTGGATTTATGACTCAAATGGATTGCTGGTCAAATGACCACATCAGACACACATGCATACAAAACTCACAAGATGAGCAACTGATGGGAACTGCAATCTTTTTTTTTTTTTTTTTTTTAGTATTTTATTTATTTATTAGAGAGAGAAATCACAAGTAGGCAGAACAGCAGACAGAGAGAGGGGGAAGCAGGCTCCCTGCTGAGCAGAGAGCCAGATGTAGGGCTCAATGCCAGGACCCTGAGATCATAACCGGAGGCAAAGGCTTAACTCACTGAGCCACCCAGGCACCCTGGGAATTGCATTCTAAAGGTACTCATTCTCAAATAATAATAAATACCAGCAACTAAGCTTCAGACTTGCCACTCCAAGGAAAATCGGTTGCTCTCCTCTCAACAGCAAAGGTTTAAGAATTTTAACACTTACATGTTCATCACATTTCAACATCTTGCTTTTCTTTTTCTTTTTTTTATTTTTTCCTTTGGTGTTGTTCTCTTCAGAATTTGCCCAACATTCAACACAACTATCACCATCATCCTCTTTGTCTTCACAGTGATGAACACAAGAGTCGTCACCTGCAGAAATCCATAATCTCTTATTCATGTGCTTTAATCAGCCATGTAGTAGAAATAATTGGGAAGCTCATCTGAACCTACCGTGTTCATCATGATTACAAATGCCTTCAGTGCAGGCAACATCCGAACCCTCCCGAGAACCTGTTTCACTCCCTTCCATGCTAGATGAATATCCACAATCACTACCATTACAGTGTGGTGATAAGCCTGCGAATCAATCAGTTCAGAGTTACAATTAAGATACCAATAAACACATTACACAAAGAGTGAACCAACTGGAAACTACAGAAAAATTTCAAAATTGATGGCTTACTGAAAACAGAGAGTGAATTAAGTAACAAAAACATGATTAGGAGCTTACAGTTTTTTGTTTTCATCAGAAAATAACTGACTGAGCCATCCAGGCACTCCAAGAAAAAGGAAATATTAAGTGTCTAAGTTACAGGATCTCTAAAACTTTTTTTTTCTCTAAAACTTCTTGTATCTATTTTATTTTTCAAGTTTTGCTTTGTTTGTTTGTTTGTTTGTTTGTTTTTTAAAGTAATCTCTATCCCCAAGGTAGGGCTTGAACTCATGAGCCCAAGACCAAGAGTTGTATGTTTTACCAACTGAGCCAGCCAGGTGTCCCATTTACATTTGAAAAAGAGAAAAAAGAAAGAAAGAATACTGGGGTAGGGGGAAACCTGGGTGGCTCAGTTGATTAAGCATCTGCCTTTGGCTCAGGTCATGATCCTGGGGTCCTCGGATTGAGCCCCACATTGCGATCTCTGCTCAGCACGGAGTCTGCTTCTCCTCTCTGTCAAATAAAATCTTAAAAAACAAAAAACAAAAAACTGTAGAGGCCCCTGGGTGGCTCAGTTGGTTGAGTGCCTGACTCTTGATCTCAGCTTAGGTATGGATCTCAGGGTCTTGAGTTTAAGCCCCATGTTGGAGCTCCACGCTGGGCGTGGAATCTACATAAAAAAGAAAAAAGAGGCATTGTACAGTCACTTGAGCATCAGACTCTTAGTTTTCTCTCTCGACATGATCTCAGAGTCAGAGTCGTGTGATCAAGTCCCACATAAGGCTCCACTCTCGCACACAGTCTGCTGGATATTCTCTCTCCCCTCCCTCTGCCCCACCCACTCGTGCTCTAAAATAAAAAAATAAAAATCTTAAAAAGAAAAAAACAAAACTGTATCTGGTTACCTTTCTTTATTTTAGGGGACCCCAAGAGATTGCCGCTGCTAGGACAGGTACAGGATGTATTTTCATTGGTAACAATGACTTCTACACAACCATTACCATCTTCTGTGCTGCCACAGGCTTTGCAGCTGTTTTCTATGAAGTCTGTTTCCTTTAAGGATCAATATTAAGAGATAGTAAAAAATCTTACCTTCATAATGGATACATTTTCATTTCCTTAACATCAACCAACTAGACAGGAGCTAGGAGGTTAACAATTGAAAAAATTATTCTCATGAAAAAAATCACTAAACCACTGATCAAGAGTATGAAACAACTAAAAGCAAGTTAAGAGTTAATGGTATCAGGAAAGTCTAGGAAAGTAGTTCTCAAAGTGCAGTCTGCTGATTCCCTAGGTCAAAACTATTTTCATCCAGATATAAGATGTGACTTGCTATTTTCCACTGTATTGACACACTGATGACACAAAAGCAATGGTGGGGAAAAGTTGCTAGTACTTAGCACAAATCAAAGCAGTAGCAATCAAAGTGTACTAATGGTTACTATATTCCTTACTTGACAAGCACGCTTAGGAAATCAATAAGTGGATACTCAATAATGTCTTTGATGACATTAAAAATATTTTTATTAAGTATCAATTCATGAGTATATACCTTTTTAATAGTCTATGTGACAAAGAGGAAGTATGCTTTAATTAAAGCACTCTTGCTGCATACCAAAGTACAATGGTCTTCTCAAGGAAGAGCAGCTGAGCAACTGTTCAAGTTATGAACTAAACCAGGTGTTTTTTTTTTATCCTGGAACATCAATTCTGCTTCAAACAATGAGAGACAAACTGTGGTTATTCAGACTTAGACACTTAAAAAGACATTTTCTCAAAAAATGAAGTCAGCTCATCACCTCAAAGAAAACAATGGACCGTATTTGTGGTCAGTGATTAAAAATTTAAACTTTCAAATCACGATCAGAATTTTGAAAACTTATATAAATAAGCACAATAAGCTTGAAGTGTCCCACTACTTAAAGATCTTTCTGATGAGATATAATACATGATATTATGTAAAGAAATGTCAGTATCTGGCAAGATCTGCATAACTCAGTATATCCGTATCTTTCAAATGACAAATGAGTAAAAGATCTATTCAAAATGCAAGACTGACTAATGGACTTTAACTTAACTAAGTTATGAAAAGGTCACTGATAGGTGCCAGGTTCTGTATCATAACTAATCTTTAAGACACTACCTCCTGTTGAGTTGTAATGCCAAAGAAGAACAGCCACAACTATCTGAAAAAGTTTTTATTAAAATATTCCTCCCTTTTCTGAGACCAGACTTTCTTCATATGCTTCAACCAAGCAACATATGGAAACAGACTAAATGCAGAAGCAGATCTGAGAATCCATCTAATTCCTTTTAAACCAAATATTAAAAAGATCTGCAAAAATATAAAATAATGCCACTCTTCTCACTTCTTTTTTTGGGGGGAGTGGGGGTGGGACATTTAAAAAAAATATATTATTCATGTTAACATAATAGAAGGGCTTATTTTTAAAAATAATTTTAAATTTCTCCGTTTTAATTTCTAATACAGTGAATTTTGGTTAACTATAATCCATATAAACAAAAAGCACATTGGGCCCTGTAATTTTTAAGAACTCAAAGGGGTCCTGAGACCAAAAAGAACTGCTCTAGGTCATGCATGGAGTTAATTTCACCATTTGATCTAACAACACACTAAGATCGGGTACAAAGATAACTACTGAATATTATAAAAAGAATACATGACATTAAAAATTTTGGCTTTTACCAATTATAGTAGGAAAAAAGCCAATATACAAGTTGCAGCTCGTCACATTCTGGAAAAGCATGGTAAAAATGCCAAAATCTAGCAAAAAGCAATACTACATAATAATGAGTCAAAATTATGGAATATTACCTTCTCTTGGCTTACTTCCTTTTCATCTGCTGCTTGTAAGGGAGTAGGAATATCACATACACATTTATTTTTTCGTCTATTCTTCCGTTTTTGGCGTTTCTTTTCTTGCTTGAGTTCTCTTACTCGTTCCTCCTCTGAAAATTCTTCACAAAGTTGTTCTAATCGGCTAATACCCTGTACTTTTTCCACAGTCATCTATTAAAAAACAAAATTGAGAATAAATATTGTTCAGAACTTCCTGTATTTTCCATGGAAATTCTCATTTGCTAATTCGATTTTTTGAACTCAGGGTTTTAACTCACGACCCTGAGTGAGAAGACCTTAGCTGAAATCACGAGTCAGACCTTCAACTGACCAAGCCACCCAGATGCCCCTCACTTGCTAATTTTAAATGATACCACACACAGACAGGTAATTCATATTGCAATTTTACAGGGCATCCCCACAAAGAATCTTCAATTTTAATACTTCAAATGATGACATTTTAAAATCCATAGCAAGTGAATATACCATGAATCCCTACAGAAAAGGCAGACTTATACACACTCTTATTCCAAACTGACAATATTCTAGTTTCAAATTCCAAAATTTTTAACACAGCAGAGTAAATATTCATTTCTTCACACAATGAGAAGACTATTTAACCCGATTAGATGATCTAGTTTCTGAAGTCACAAACATACAGAAAGAAAAGGAAACAGGAATGTGTTCACCAAGAACCAGTACAAATCTCCTCAGACTCCCCAGAACAATGTTTAAAGCTCATGGATGTGCTTCTGAAAAAAGGGTTTATAGCTTTCATAGTATTCTCAAAAGGGATCTGTGACCCAGTTAGGGTTAAGAACATGCCCTAGAATGTAACAAAATGTTCACTAGCCAATATTTTATGTGCTGACAGTGTAGAACTCCCCCCTCAAAAACGTTACCAAATCATAAGCACTAAACCCAATACCAGCAATATAAAGAAGCTACTGGACATCGGCAGGCAAGCTGACACTCATTAAAAGTTTCTAATTTTGTTGCTTATTTTGGGGTTGCTTTTAACTTTCCATTAGATATATTTGATAGCAACATCTTGCTAAATAATCATAAACTTCAGTTTTCTACTCTGAGAAGTCTAAAAACCAAAGCTGGCAGAATAAGAGGATTGAAAAACAAAGAAAAATCCACAAACCTCTTCTAAATTCCAATTCCCCTCCCTGAACGCCTTCACATACATGACACTATGACTGGATCACAGGCCTCTGAGGTAAAATCAGACTGGCAGCTTAATATTAACATTCAGTCTAATAATGTGACTAAACAATCTTAGACACTGAAGCAGCCCACTGTTTTTACCTCAAAACTCTTGCGTAAAGCATCAACACCAAGATAGAAAAGCATCTGCCATGTTTGCTCCTCTGCTCGTAGTTTTTGCCAGATTCGATGCAGTCTTTCGTAAAGATGAATTCCCAAGCAGGTCAGAACTTCCTCTTGAGCTATATCTATTGTCTTAGCATGCCTTTCTCTTCGCCTGTAAAGGAGAATAAATCATACATAATAATTCCTAATACCCTTTACTGAAACACTAAGAGACAGATAAACTTCAAATTCAGGTTTTAAAACACAATTTGCATATGTAATAACAAGCCAGTTATACATTCAAATTCAATATACATATAAACATAGAAGCACACATGTATATAACCAATAAGAAATACACATGCAAGCAGAATCAGTCCTAATATTGCTAAAAATAAGATAATTCAGGAACTGGCCCTGAAGAGAGATTATTTTGTGGCACTGAGAAGTTATATATGTGTCCAGCTCACAGGTAGGCATGACAGCTCCTTTCACCTTCCAATTTTAACAAATGCCTACTTGCTTTGTTTCTTTTTTTTTGAGGGGGAATGGAGAAATGCCAACGTGATTCAATCATGGACAAAAGCCCTCCAGGCTAGTCTTCAGTAGAAGTGTTCACGGAATTTCAGTTGTAAGTCTTCATGTTCTAAATGGCTAGCAGAAAGTAGGCACTCAAATGAGAGCTGATACACAAAACACAAAGGAAAATGGATTCAATTTATTCTAGAACAACTTTCTCTGATGTTATTTTCACGACAAGCCAGAGATAAAATTTTAGGTTCTTATACAATTCAGTAATAATATACACAGTTCATGAATTACACTCAGTATTTAACCCCTTGCCGCAAAGACCTTTCTTCCCATGCAAAAACCATCATTATGAACAAAATTTAAACATGGAAATGCATGGATGGAGGGGGTAAATCCCTTCTAATCATTTTCTGATGAAAATGATAATCTATAATAATGAAAGCAAAAAAAAAAAAATGCCTATCTACTTCAAGCAACAAGGAGCAGAGGACTGAAATGAACACCACACAACACTTTCTCCCTATTTTTACTCAGTCAAATGCATACTTTAAAGAAAGCAGAATCTTCACAGGCACACTTTAATTTATACATATATCATATGTACTGAGGCAAAAGGTGATGGAAATAAACTTTCAGTAATAAAATGAAGCAAAGCGCTAGATAGCCCATTCTAGCAAATTACATACTCATACCCTCCTGCGAACTCTGGCTCAGCACGACCCAAGAGATGTGCAATGAAGTCTGTTTCACAGCAAACGTGTATGTGCCGTTCATGTGGACAGCACCGCAAGCCTTCATAAAGTGCAGCACAGTAGCCCTTCTCTTTGCTGCAATCAAGTTCACCAATAAGGATGTTGTATGCTCGGAGGACTTTATTTTTGCAATCAGTGCAAAACCTGTTGAAAAGAAAAACTTCAAAATTAAGAACTAGCTGCATAATTATTTCATGAAACTCATTAACAGTGTACTAGACAATGACACTCTCCTACCATGTGGAGCATTAAAAAAAAAAAATCCTCCAGACACACATTTAAAACATACACATAAAAGAGAAATACAAATTTAGGGATTACAGTATAGCTAGATCTCCATTTGCAAATAAATGATTCTTAAATGAGACAGACACATGAAAACAAGAAGCCACAAACAAGTGACTCAAGAATCCCACTCCTTTCAGCCTCTAAAAACAGTTGTGCCACCTTCATTCAGTAAACCTGAATCCAAATGTTGCTACGACATTTTAATATCTTACTAGTTAAACATAAGAAAGAGGGTAGGGGCAAGAAAGTGGCACATGTAGTTTTAGTTTACTAGTAGTTCCCAAAAGTCAAATTTCTTTTTAAAAAACGCATGTTTCTCAATACATAATCATAATATTGATAACATATACATAGATTTTAAATTTTTTTTTTTAAGATTTTATTTATTTATTTGACAGAGAGAGATCACAAGTAGGCAGAGAGGCAGACAGAGAGAGGAGAAAGCAGGCTCCCCACTGAGCAGAGAGCCCGATGCGGGACTCGATCCCAGGACCCTGAGATCATGACCTGAGCCGAAGGCAGTGGCTTAACCCACTGAGCCACCCAGGCGCCCGATAACATATACATAGAAATGTAGTCTAAATTTCAGTTACAAAAGTGTAGAAGAGAAAAAAAAGAATGTGAACATAGAGGATGATGACATTTTATTTTAGAAACCAAATATTATTCAATCAGAAAGAAAAACAGAACCTTGTTTCTTTAGCTTTGATTTCCTGAAACAAGAAAGAACTTGGTCTGATAAAAAAAAAGATAATAAAATTAATAACTGCATCTCTGAGAAGATCAGCTGTGGCAGAATGAGGAAATTTTAATCTCTTTATATTCATTCATCTCCCTAGCTGGCCTCTTCTGTTACAATGGCTTCAGCCAACAGGTATACCTCTTACCTACAGCTCTTGTTCAAGTCTTCTGCCCTTGCCTGAGGGCTAAACCCATACTGTAAAATGGGAGACATCACAGATGTATAATAGGCAACATGTTTTAACTTCCTCTCCAAAACCAAGGGCAACATGAATGTTCCCTTACAAAACTATTAAGAACATCACCATTCATACAGTCACCCAGGAAGAAAACCTCAGTTAACCTCCAACTTCTTCTTAGGTCCTCTTTTAGGGTGGCGCCAACTGGTATCAATTTTTTCTTACATCTCTTACAGGTCTTCTTTCCAATTCCCCCTGCCCTGTTTTAAACTGCCTAGACAATTTACCCTGCTCCTGAACACATACCATACAGACAATGGACTACCGTGAACATAACAGATTATGTCCCTACTTCAAAGTCGTTTCTTCTGCTTCCTCCCCACCCCTTTCCGCATCCTTTTCCATCTGCCTAAATCATGTCCATCTTTAAAGATGCCTTCTGCAATTCCCATAACTAGAATTCAGCCTTCCTCTATCTTCCTATATTTGCAATTTACACTTCTTACTTTATTTACCCTTATACTGCCACATATTAGTTGATTCACACATTTGTTTCTTGAAATGAATACATGTTAATATAGAGTCCCTAAGCCCAATTAGTAAACAGAAGCAATAATGCTGACAAGTTAAATCACTGATGCACTAATGCTTCAAAAAACACAGAATATGCAAAAATTAACACAAAATGGACTAAAGACCTAAACAGTAAAACATGAAACTACAAAACTCCCAGAAGAAAACACTGGAAGAAAAATTTCATGCACTGAATAGGTGATGATTTCCTAATCTTCAGGAAAATGTAAATCAAAACCATAGGATACTACTTTATATACATTTAGCATAGCCACTATTAAAAAAAAATAGAAAACAACATGTGCTGGCAAAGATGTAGAGAGACTGGAACCCTTGATACTGGTGTTGCTGAAACTGTAAAACAGTGCTGCCAATAATGGCAAAGAGTATGGCATTTCCTAAAAAAATTTAAAAACAGAACTATCGTATGATCCAGCAATCCCATTCTTAAGTATATCCTAAAGAACTGAAAACAGGATCTCAAAAAGATATCCGCACACTCACGTTCATTGCAGCATTTGTAGAAATAGCTAAGATGTAGGGGCAACAACCAAAATGTCCACTGATAGGCAAATGCGGTACATACATAAATGGACTATTACGCAGCTTTAAGAAGAAAATTCTGCATCATATGCTACAGCATGGATGAACTCTTAAGGACATTATGCTAAGTGAAATAAGCCAATCGCAGAAAGACCAATACCAAATGATTCCACATATGTGAGTATCTACAATAATCAAATTCATTAAACAGAAAACAGAACCCTGGTTGCCAGGGCTTGGGAGAAGGGGCTGATGGGGAAATTGTTGTTCAATGGGTATAGTTCCAATCATGCGAGATGAAAAATTCTTGAGATCTACTGTACAACAACGTGCATACAGTTAGCAACACTGTAATGTTCACTTAAAAACTGTTTAAGAAGTAAACTTACTTTTTTTTTTTTTACTACAATAAAAAAAAGTCTTCCCCTTGAGGGGGGAGGATAAAGACTTGGATGCAGAAATAACAAATTTTTCTGTGTTCTTGAGTTATAAAAGATTAAGTTTACAATTTCAGGTAAATAAATGGTTAGATGTCATAGAGCAGCAATAATAAAACTTGAAAATATTTTGCTCTTATTTTACTAACTTTAAATCCTCATAGTAGTTTAATCTTTGTACATAATTTTAATATTTGTAATAATCATAAGTAACATAAGTAAACAGCAACTTAAAAATACTATATATATATAAGCTATAAGAATGAAAATGATTTTTCTGTTTTCAAAAAGAAAACTTGCACATAAAAGTAAAAAAAAATTTTAAGGCAGAGGTTTCATATTTTAACACTTTGTTTCTAATAATTTACTACCATAATACTTAACTGGCCAGTGTTATAAAATCTTCATTGTAAGTAGGCTCCACACCCAGCACCAAGCCCAGCATAAGGCCTGGATTCACACCCCTGAGATAAAGACCTGAGCTGAGATCAAGAGTCAAGACACTTAACAGACTGAGCCACCTTAGTTCCCCATCAAATTTTTATTATAAAGTACTCAAAAAAGTCCACTAAATAAAATAGAACTGTCAAAAAGGTACATTATTCAGATACTTCTTAGGATTTTTTTTTTAATTTTTTTTTTTTTTGACAGAGAAAGAGAGTGAGCAAGCGCACAAGTAGGGAGAGCAACAGGCACAGGGAGAGGAAAAAGCAGACCCCCCATTGAGCAGGGAGCCCGATGTGGGGGCTGATCCCAGGACCCTGGGACCATGATCTGAGCCAAAGGCAGATGCTGAACTGACTGAGCCACCCAGGTGCCCCCATTATTAAGACATCAGAAATCATTTTCAACTGATTATACATACCTCAAAAACTCAAACTGGACCTAAAACAAGAACTAGATACATAGGAATAACAAGCATTTGCAAATCTGGCATGCAAACATTCACTAATGTGCTTACTATGTGCCAGATATTGGGTTTTTAAAATATTATATATAATACATTCACATTTTATTTACATATTTTTACAATTATTATTTTTAATTAACATACAACGTATTATTTGTTTTAGGGGTACAGGTCTGTGATTCATCAGTCTTATACAACACCCAGCACTCATCACAACACATACCCTCTCTAGTGTCCAACACCCCGCCACTCCATTCCCTCACCCCTCCAGCAACTCTCAGTTTGTTTCCTAAGTGGGTTAAGGCCTCTGCCTTTGGCTCGGGTCATGATCCCAGGGTCTTGGGATCAAGCCCCGCGTCGGGCTCTCTGCTCAGCAGGGGGCCTGCTTCTCTTCCTCTCTCTCTGCCTGCCTCTCTGCCTACTTGTGATCTCTCTGTCGAATAAATAAATAAAATATTTAAAAAAAAAAAAAAAAAAAAAAAAGAGTCTCTTGGGGCACCTAGGTGGCTTAATCGTTAAGCCTCTGCCTTCAACTCAGGTCATGATCCCAGGGCCCTGGGATCAAGCCCTGTTTCAGGCTCCCTATTCAGCAAGAATACTGTTTCTCTCTCTCCCACTGCCCCTGCTTGTGTTCTGTCTCTCCTGGTCTCTCTCTGTCAAATAAATAAATAAAATCTCTAGGAGAAAAAAAAAGAGCCTCTTATGGTTTGTGTCCCTCTCTGGTTTCATCTTGTTTCATTTTTTTCCTTTCTTCCCCTATGATCCTCTGACTTGTTTCCTAAATTCCATGTATCAGAGAGATTCTTTTTCTTTCTCTGACTTACTCTGTTTAGCATAATAATGCCCTCTAGTTCCACCCATGTTGTTGCAAATGGCAGGATTTCCATTTTTGATGGCTGCATAATATTCCACCATGTGTGCCCCATCCTCCCCTTCCACATCTTCTCCATCCATTCATCTGCTGATGGACATCTAGGTTCTATTGTGGAACCTAGCCAGATGTGGACATCTGGCTATTGTGGAACTCCTGCCATAAACATGGGGTGCAGGGTACCCCTTCAGATCACATATCTGTATCTTTGGGGTAAGTACCTAGTAGTCAATTGTTGGGTCATATGGTAGCTCTATTTTCAACTTTTTGATGAACTTACACACCGTTTTTCAGAGTGGCTGCACTAGCTTGCATTCCCAGCCACATACTGTTCTAAGTAAGCCCGACTGTGTATCGTCTATCCCCATGACAAATTTAATCCTACAATTAATCCGTACTATCATTATTTTTGTCTTAAGAAAAGAAGGCATAGAAATGTTAAGTAACTTGTACAAAGTTATAATTAGTAGAACCCAGATTCAAAGCAATCTTTCTTAATCATACTTCTCCCCACCCTTCAGATAGTTATTAAGTAGATTCCACCTTCTCAGAGCCCTAAAATATTGCCACCCCAATAAAGGAAATATCTACAACCATTACAGGAAACTCCTAAACATTAGCTCTTATAACTAGTCATTTATCACCCCAAAAAGCTATCTTTTGGATGGACCAATTAATGTTGAATATAGGGATCAATTCATATTGAAAAAGGAAGCAATCTATAATGGACCTACATATTTAAATGTTTTTTGTCTGTATAATCCCTCTCTGACAAAACTGCAAATACTTGACATATTCTCTACTCTCTTGGGTATAATCAACCAAAAAGGCAAATAAACAAGGAAGTTTGTAACTGAAAAAAGAAAAACACTGAATAAACTTAGTATGCAGATTAAGTCATTAGCTCATTGCCATATAAACATGAATGTTGATAAACCCTAGTTTTTATCATTCACGTATGTTTTCTAGAAGTATCCCTAAAGTAAGTATGTATTTATGTCCCAGGTCAAAGAACACAAAACCACACACCAAACATGTGACGAATTTACATTAAAAGAGTACAGCTCCCTCCTAGAATACCATCTCTAGACAGCTCCCTTACCAGTTTCCTTTCCTACTGCACTCTCCCTCCCTACAAATTTCCAAATGCTAATGACACTTAGAAAATTCCTTTGTAGGACACCTGGGTGGCTCAGTCATTTAAGCATCTGCCTTCAGCTCAGGTCATATCCCAGAGTCCTGGGATGGAGCTCCACATTGGGCTCCTTGCTCAGCAGAGAGCCTGCTTCTCCCTCTCCCGCTGTCCCTCTCCTCCTTGTGCACTCTCTGTCTCAAAGAAATAAAATGTAGAAGGAAGGAAAGAAGGAAAGAAAAGAAAAGAAAAGAGAAAATTCCTTTGTAAAATGGTATTCTAAAAAGAAAAACCTGGGGTGCCTGGGTGGCTCAGTGGGTTAAGCCTCTGCCTTCGGCTCGGGTCATGATCTCAGGGTCCTGGGATCGAGCCCCGTGTCGGGCTCTCTGCTCAGCGGGGAGCCTGCTTCCTCCTCTCTCTCTGCCTGCCTCTCTGCCTACATGTAATCTGTCTGTCAAATAAATAAACAAAATCTTTTAAAAAAAAAAAATAAAATAAAAAGAAAAACCTGAAGTTACTTTTTCAGTACATGAACCACACAAATTCCAACTCTATTTTTAGGTCTTGACAAATGATTATAGAAGAAATCATTCAAAATATTACTAAATGAAAACCACTAATTTAAACTTTAATTTTGAAAATGACAACATGAAATGCTTCTATCATAAAAACAAGGAATACCAGAGTTTCTAAAGTGATTCAGTACTTTCCCCAACTAAGTACACTTCACTGGCGTGGAACCAACAGGTAAAAAATACAAAAAGAGGAGATGCTGGCTCAACACAAGAAGGCTAACACTGAGAGTCATCCCATAAAGAAATGCTTATCCTAATATTAAGCTCTGCCTAGCACCAGGTATTAATGGGAAGACTGGAGTGCTATTATATGAAGGAGGTAAGAGGTCAATCTGGATAACTGAGAGAGCACTTACAGCACCTTCCAACTATATTGCAATGACCTTTAGACTCACCTGTGTTTTCGCAGGTAAGTTTCTAGTGTTTCTAAAAGACAACTAGAGTCGATTAAAACTACTTCATCCCTGCATTCTTGGGACATTAGTTCCCATACGTCCATCCAACAACCTCTGCAGAAAGAAACACATATTAGTGAAAGGAGGACTAGATAAACATTAAAACATTAAAAAAGGCAGAGTAAAGGATTGCTTGATTTTACCTGGCTGTTCCCTGGAAAGGTCCATAATGGAAAATGATCCTACACTTGCTGTCCTTCCTGTGGTCTTCACTACTTCTCTTATCTGTACTTAACTTCTCTGAACTGACACTGCTACTGCTCCCTTCACTGTAGTACAGTATAGTACAAAGCTTAGTGACACTCAGATAATCTGAAGGAATAATTTCTATAGTCTAAATTAAAATCATGAACTCTTTAATACATATTAGTATAATAAGTTTACAAATTTGTATATAATTACATATTCATTTTAGCCATATTAAAATATTAAACATATGCTCATACTTTTATATAAAAATTTCTGCTCAACTATTAAGTTTATCTGACACAATTTAACAACATTTACATTTATCAAGATACCAACTCATTAGATACTAAGCATTTCATAAGCAAATCTACTTGGAATGCTTTAAAGTCAACAAAGCTAAAAGAAATTATATTTTCATCTATAAAATTGGTCAATCTTCCACAAATTAAAAATTCTAGTAAGTTTTGTTCTACTTAATGTGATTTTATATCTAATCCATGGCAACAAAACTCAATGTTTTGTACCTTCACATTTATAATTAGCTGAGGGAAAAAAAAATCAGATTAATCTAATTATGATAAATACATTTTTACATTAACTACAATAAAATTTTACATTTACTAAAATAAAGACAGCACACTAAGAGGAACATTTTACATTTTACACAGCCTTTATCAGTAATAAGTACTATATAAATAATTTTTTAAAAACTTACTAAAACTTCCCAGACTCTCCCTCCCCCACAGGTTTCAGTGTGGCGTTGGTCCTGCATTTTGCTTTGTTGGCAGATGTACATTCCAAAAGAAATGTGGGTCTATATTCCATTCAATGACAGTCTTCTTGATATTTCATGATTCTGAACAACTGACTCCTGCCTGTTCCTCTGCAGGTCTGCCTACAGTCCCAGAAATGTTACCTTGGATGCTTGAGATGGAAAAACCTCTGAATCTTTACTTAACCTTCTCTATATGCTAAATAGGTACTTCCCAACTCCCTGCCCACTATTTAAGTTCATCTATACAATTCAGCTCCCTATTCCCTGAAACAAGACCTCAAGCAAGGTTCAGCACCCTAATTTGAAACAAAGACCTCAACAACTGCTATCTTCCATGTTCTATCCTTCAACTCTCTATCCCCTTATTTCCTCTCTTTCTAATCATGCGTGAGCGATCCATAATTTCCTAAAACTGATTAACTCTCAAACTCAAGTTCTCATAATTCAGGAAAAGGTTCATGAAATCAGTGTGGGGAATGATTATTATATCATCAGAACACAAGAGCATTAATCCAAGAAATACTTCTTAAAAAATGCTACAGTTAAAATTAAGACTTTATCTATAACCTCTCTCGACTTTCCATCACTCCATCCTTTCAAGATCAAGATTTCTGAAAAAGAAGTCTTTCCACTCCTAGCTTAATCCACCATAACCTTAGATTGCAATCACTTTTCTACCCATTCTTATTCTGGATTGTTTCCACTCAACCACAGATTTGGTCATCAAGATCACCAATTACCACAGTGCTGCTATATCCAATGGACACTTCTGGGTCCTTGATGATTCAGGAGCATTCAACACAGCTAACACTCTTTTCCCTCGGCTTCCTTCTACCTCTCTGGCCACTCTTTCTCAAGTTTCTTTACTAGATTCTTTTCTACCAATACGTTGAATTCCTCGGCATTCTTCTCTCTTACTCTACTCTCTCTCTAGGTAGACTTTATATACTATTCTCTAAGATAATCTTCAGTCTTCGGTTACAGGCCTACAACTGTAGCCTAGACTTTTCTTCAGGATCTCAAACTTACTCCCAAGCAGCCAATAACTTGGGTTTACTTGCATGGATACAAGAGTACTTTCAAAAAGAAGGCTGAGCTGGATTGTTGCCATTGATTAGGTTTCAACCTAATCAACTGTTAACACTTCCCTGGAGAGTGTCTAAACAGAAAAGGGGGGGGGGATAAACAGTTGAAATGTGTAAAATGGAGAGTCACAGTATCATACAATGGCAGTAGCCATCCAAAATGGAGGAGGGGGGAGTCTCGGCTAAGCACACTGTACTCCCTGGCCTGCTATCCATATGGAGTGTGGAAATAACCTGAAGTACCTGAAGCTCCCTTAGGAGACAGTGCTCAAGATCAACTCACTGATTTCATAATTCAGCAAACAACCTTCTAAAACATTTGGCTTCCCATGCGGTGGGGCTGTTGCTGAAGGGGAATGTGAAGTCTGTGGAGGTTTGTTTCTGTTTTTAAACTGAAAGATAGGAAAACAGAGCTGTATGCCAATTTAACACAAGTGGGTAACTGATAAAGCAGTCACTTGAGAAATGGAACCTGGAGCAAAGGTAGAAGAACTGCTCTTTGAAGGAAGGTACCAATGAACAGCTATGTAAGATGTTGAGGTTATCTGTTGCTCTTTTGGTTCCACAATGAAGAAAATTCATAACAAGAAAATCAGAAGGCAGGCTTTTTGTAGTAGGTTACTACTCTTGTGGCCTTAGCCAACAGGTTATTCAGGTCATTACTGTCTTAATGAGAAAATTAGACTGAATTTTACGTTTGAAAGATAGGAATTCTCTAAAGATATTTGTAAATCAGTTGTGTAAAATAATTTTCTTTCGATAACCACTTTAAGTTGTATGGAGCTTTACTGCAGGTTCAGAGTACTCGCACATTAGGTACCATATACTTTGTGGTTCAGTCTGGATCTTGATTCTAACAAATCCATTTTTTAAAAAGGCACTTTTAGAGAAAAATGTGGAAATCTAATTTGGGTATCAGATTATTATAGTTAACTCTTTTAAGTGTTATAATGGCAGTGTCATTATGAAAGAAAATGTCCATGTATTTAGAGATGGATGTGGAAATATGCAGGAGTAAAAAAGTGTGATGCCTGGGACTTGTTTTAAAATACTTCAGCAAAAAAAATAATAATAGTAATTAAAAAAAAATAAAGTACTTCAGCAAAGAAAAAGATGGATAAATAAAACAAATGTGACAAATCTTAGTAACACTACTGAATCAGCGTGACGATATCTGGTAGGAAGGAAGGTTGCTGAATAGTCTTTCCTATACGTTAGGCAGTTTTCATAATAAAATTGTTTTAAGATTTTGTTCCTGAGTATAGGAAAACAAACAAACTTGCTAACAGATTATCAACATACCACCAATTAGTCATCCAGGTCTTTTATCAGGAAGGAAAAGATCTATACAACAATGATATCAGCACTACTCATGAGATATTCAAAAACTAATTTTTTAAAGGCAATCCAGTGTTGTTTTATATCATCCCATTCTCCTCAAAACACAAGTTACTTCTTAGAAGCACCCCCTTCAAATTCAATACCTTTTCCTAACCACCCCCAACCTAAAGCAATTTTGTAGGGGGCAAATGTAACAATGTGCTGGGAGATGAGGGCAAAAGTAGCCTTGGACATTGTACCACCTAACCAGAACAAAACTGCAAATTAGTTACATAAATACACATTGTTACAACTAATCCAAGACTTTTTTTTTAATCCTTGATAAATTAGGGAGACCTAGAGATAAGAAAGACAAGAACAATAATTTATACATTATGACTATTATACAGATCAAAGAATTATGTCACTACCTTGAAAAACTCAGTATTGGCTAAATAAATTTTCATAAAGATCTCAACTTCCTTCCTTAGAAACATATTTAAGAAAAAAAAAAAAAAAACTCCAAAATAAAAATCAAATCTATACTGAGACCCTACACAGTCTCAATGCAAAAAGGCCTTACAGAATTAGGAGACAGATTTATTTTAACCTATGTTACAGTGTAACTAATTGATAAAGCAAAACTAACTGGTTTTTTTGTTTGTTTCACTAAATACAATCAACATTTATAATCTTAACAATTACTAAGGATCTTGACAGTCAATTCTACTTACCCCAAAGGTTTTGGTTTGTGCGTATCTAAGGAGTGCAACTGACATCTCTTGTTCTTTTTACTTTTTGGAATAGCATCTATCATGTCATTAAGTTTGGACCTAATCAAAAATAAATCATTAGAAGTTTGATTAATATTCATTTTTCTTCAGAATTTTCAAAATCTGTTTACTACCTTTTAGTGCAAACGTGTATTTCAAGTATTACAGACACATCACTTACCTTGAAAATTTCTCATCAAACAATTTCTAACCGAGAAGAATCCGTACAATTGTCTTCTCCCGTCCATTCCCAGTCTGTCAGTATGTTGAAAGAGACCTGTTCTATTCAATGTACTCATTCCCCCAGACTGCATCCGTCTTGTTCATCCCTGTATCTGCGCTGTATCTAGCAGTGCACTTGACACTCAAATATTTTATGACCGACTGCTACCTCTCAGCGATCTTGCCCTGTTCAAACAATATCTAAATAAACACGATCCTTGATGAGGAACCATCAACAGAAATTTTACGCAAATACAGAAATGCCTACAGCTAATAGCCCACCCTGCATCCAACCAATCAGCAAAGACTATCAACTCTAACTTTTGAATTACCCAGAAATATATCATTTATCACCTCCACCATTACCATCCATTTCCAACTCGCCTCTCTAGCTTAGTCAAGTGCAATAGCTGACCTCCCAAATGGTCTCCTTGCTTCCCATCCTTTGCCTTTACATTCTAGGCTTCACTCAGCAGCTGAAGTGATCGTTTCAAAACAAAAATCACATTATGTTTTCCATTCGAAAACCCTTAAGCCTTTTCTCAGGAGAGTAAAAATTCTCTCTACCACCACCTCTAAACAGAAAAGCCTAGGGCTTTTGTTGTCAGACCCCTTCTCATTTCCTATTTATATTCAGACTTTGGTGACTATCTCACATCTCACAGATTTAAATTATGCCCATGTGTGTGAGTGTGTGTGTAGTTTATACATAGTTCAAATACTACATATGTGCTGATGACATCAATTTTTATCTCCAGAGCAGACCTCTCTGAACTCCACCTGGATGCCTAATTGGTATATCAAACTTAACAGGTCCAAAAGTGAGCTCTACAAAATTGCTCCTCCCATTCTTACCCACCTCAGTAAATGGAAACCAATGGTCCTGCTCTTTAGATCCCAAAACTGAGAATCATCCTTGATGTCCTCTTGTATAGCCAATCTATCTAAAAATTCTACTGGCTCATTCCTCAAAATATACCCAGGATCCAACCATTTCTTTTACCTCTGTGACCACCACATTGGTCACCATCTCTCGCATGGATTATTAAATAGCTTTTGTTTCTTCCCCTTCCACCATCCTTCCACTTATTCTCAACACAGAGGTCAAAGTAAGCCAAACTTCAAGTCAGACCATGTCACTCCTCTGCTCAAAACATTCCTAAATCTTCCCATCTTATTCAGAGTAAAAAAACAAAACAAAACCCCAACAATAACCAAAAACTCAGGATGGCACTACATAAGTAGGCCTTTTATTACTATTCCCTTCAATCACCTGGCTCCAGCCATAATGGCTTCCTTACTGTTCTTCAAACATGTCAGGAAAACTCCAAACTTTGAAACTTGACACTTGCTCCTCCTTCTGTGCCTTCCTGCAGATATGTACATGGTTTATTTATTCACTTCATTAAAGTCTACACTCAGTGTCATTTTATCATAGAAGCCTTCCCCAATCATCCTCCATATTAATTCACTCAAACATTCTCATCTCTCTTGTAACTTACCTGACAAGTCATACATTTGCCTACTGCCTGCCTCTCTCCATACGAGAACAATATGTATAGTCACTGGCACACAGAAGATATTCAATAAAATTAATGGTTTTAGGGGCGCCTTGGTAGCTCAGTAGGTTAAAGCCTCTGCCTTCGCTTGGGTCATGATCCCAAGGTCCTGGGATCAAGCCCCTCACTGGGCTCTCTGCTTAGCAGGGAGCCTGCTTCTACATCTCTCTCTGCTTGCTGCTCTGCCTACCTGTGATCTCTCTCTCTGTCAAATAAATAAATAAAATCTTTAAAAAAATTAATGATTTTGGACTCAAGCTTTGCCCCTACCGAATTTAGTAAAAGAGCCACCACTGTCGCAAAGTTTAAAATTTTTAACTAAGTCATCTAACCCCTATTGATTATACTTACCCATGTACATAAAATAAGGTATAAAGCTTCTTTGCATCAGTCATGCAGCTTCGAGTTACAGATAGGACTCCCTTGGGCCCTACTGTCAGGGGTTCAAGTGCAGGATTTCCAGACTCTACAAGCTGGGAAAAGAGGCGCTCCACACTGCGACGACAACCAACACATGGGACAAGCTGAGAAAGTGCACTCAATACTTCACGGGACGTCACCACCATGGCAATACTTAGATCTTGCTGCTTAAGCATGCTATGTCGCTGAGAAAGAGGAAGAGAAAAATGAAGAACAGTCCTTAAAAAAGACTAAAATTTCTCTTTATTACTACTCTGGTTCCCGTCCTTGTGTAGTGAGTACAGTATGGGCAGGACTTGCCATCTCTATCTGAAACTGAGTCAGAAAAACAAGTCGGCCTTGCCCACGCTGTACTGAGTTTGCTCCACAAAGCCCTCTGTTCTAGCATCTAAGGTCTAAAAAACTCTGCTGGGAGGATGTCAGGGCTAAGCAGTTACATGCCTCAGCATACAAAAAGAAGCCCTGCCTCTGGAAATTCAGTTTGTTCAGAGACTATTAAGCTTAGTACACTCACTTGAAATAAAAAAATTTTTAGAACGCCTGGGTGGCTCAGTTGGTTAAGCTACTGCCTTCAGCTCAGGTCATGATCACAGGGTCCTGGAATTGAGTCCCACAGAGGGCTCCCTGCTTAGCGGGGAGCTTGCTTCTCCCTTTCCTCCCTGCTTGTGCTCTCTCCTGCTATCTCTGTCGCTATCTCAGCTCCCTCTTGCAAACAAATACAATTTTCAAAAAAAATTTTCAAACAAAGAAAAAAGATGGAATGCAGCTTTGCCATGTCTTCCTCTCAATTTTTAACAAGAACACTATATTTAGCTACTAGAATCAAGTTAGGATGGTGCTCATGCAAAGCAGCAATTCTCAACCTGGAGGTTTGGACAGGTGTGTTACAGATCAGTGGGAGAGAACAAGGCCTATCAAACCTATGTAGAAGTGAGTAACTAACAGGGTGGTGCATATAAATATTATCTGTTGGTTATGACAAGGTAGAAAAATGACTGAGAACCTCAGCTGTAGAGAAATGGGCAAAACTCTAGTAAATAACTTCTATCTGGATGGAGTTACAGTTATACTACAAATAGTGTTTCTAGCTTTACCAGAAAAGATGGATAAGATACTCCAAAGAATTTCCTCATATTTACCATTAATCTTTCATTCAAAGTTTTCTCCAAAAGTAGAAACAGAATTTTGAAGTACAGCAACAATTTACCTTCCATTATCTTGATTATATACAGGATTTTATAAGGTATCATACTGTTTAAAAATTAAATACAAATCATGAAGTTCACAGTACCAGGATTTTTTTTTTTTTTACTTGAACAAAACCACCACTACAGAAGAAAACCAACAAGTTCTCAATGAAAAGTTGTATACCCTGTCTTTCAAAAACAGGGAAAGATGGCTTGGTGAAAGTAAAGCCAAAGGGACATGTACAACACACCACCACCAAATTTCTTTCATATAACAAGTGCATAAATATAGTAACAAGTACACAAATATGTAGCAATACTAAAAGAAAACAATTTCAGTGCAATCTTAAGACCTAGAGAGCCCCAGATAAAATGATATTAATATTTAAAGCTAAAATTTTGAAATGACTCTTCAAAACACACACACACACACACACCATTTAAAACATTAATTTTAGAAAAAATATTACCTGAATAAACTGCTTTAGTTGTGCACCATTATTCTGATGCCCATCGAGATTTAAAACATTGTCAGGGAATTCCATCACCATCTTAATATGCAAAAGAATGAAAATCAATTACTATATCCTCTTTGAACATGTGCTACAAACTATTTTATACACTCTGAGGACAAAAATAGATCCCTAAAGCAGGATTAGTACATCCCAGTTCTGCCCCCTGTCAAAAGAAGCTAAGACAATCACCACCACCACCCACAAGTTTCTAAAGGCAGGAATGGTATAATCATTAGAAGCAAGGACACTGAAGTCAGACAAACAAGAGTTCAAATCCCAGCTCCTCCATTTACAAGTATGTCATAAATCTGGTCAAGTTACTTAACCTGTTTGATTTTCAGCTTCCTCATTTGTAACATGACATTAAGTAATAATGTTTAATATCTCTCACAAAGTAGACTGTAAAGATTAAATTACATTTAAAAGTGTTTGTTGCAGTGGCCAATAAGTAAAACAGCCTGATATTTTACATTAAATATACATACTTTGAGTTATTCCTCTTATTATTATGCAAATGGCCATATACATACAGATCACACAACATATATGAAAAACTCAGAAAAATACCTGGCATATACTGAATGTTTGCTCTAACCAGGAACAAAAGGAATATAGAGATATTTATTCAATTATCAAAATTCCCTACCAGAGGAGGGATATAAAGCTTAAGGATATTTCTGCATATCAGATAATGGAGAATCACTAATTAGAACATGTCACTGATCTGTGACACCACTCATTTTAGAAAGTACCACAGTCACATACCACTAGGAAAAAGACTTTGTAACTGTTAGACGTCACCATATAAAAGAAACATCCCAGTTTCAGAGATGGTAAAATGTACAGGCAAAAAAAGTATGCCTTTCAAAACAATGAAATAAAGTAACACATTTATATCTTAACTAAAACATTGTTAAAGGTATTAAACATACTGTGCTAGGACAACTTCTATTTCCAGATGACAAGGACCACAAACTCCTACATACCCAAAGAGTGAAGTCATGATAAAGAGATATATTTGAGGCAAAAACAAAACACTAAAAATGCCCCAACCAGTTGAACATGATCTTAAAAAGATTCCTTCTTCAACAACCAGCACCACAAAAATCTGCTTTCTTAATAGACGTGACCATTCTTTTTCTTCCAGATTAGAAATGACAGCCCTAAAACATGCTTGTTCTAACAATATGTGAAGGACTAACAATAAAGTATAAACAATAGATAGATCTTCTCTTGATCTGATGTGGGGGGAATACAGGATATGTGAAGTAGAGACAAAGGGATACCAAGAACTCAACAATTCAGGACACCACTGTATTTCACAGAACCAAAAGCTGCATTACAAAATGATTCAAATGTTTTTATGTGGGTACTTTCTTACAGAAAAAGAAAATACATGATGTGTTAGATGTGGCCTATCTCTACAGAGTGAAAAGGTAAGACTTTTTCCTTCATGTGTTCCTACCTTTCCCAAATTTATTACAATGCACATATATTGTTTATTACCAAGGGGAAGTTAGTGTTCCTTGCTTCCAATTCTATGTTCACTATACCAAATTCAGAGACATGCTTCCATCTCAAGAGCTTTTATTGTTCTGGAAGTTTCTTCTTCCACACACATAGACCATTCATTAAGTCCAAATCTTATAGGTTCAAGGATCAATTACCAATTTTCAGGTTTACTGACTTCTCTCTAGTCCTCCCTCTTACAGTCTTAATAGTATTTCCAAAGACTGGCAGTAGTAATAATAGAGACATTTAGTGTAACTTCATATATACTGGGTGTTGTTCTAAGCAATTTCGTATGTTAACCACTAGTACTAAGCAAAACTGGTCACTGGTCTGCTTTAACAAGGTGTTTCTAAATGAACAAGTGAGGATGACAGAAGTAGGCAAAAAAATCTAATGATCCATACTGTCCACTGTACTTAATATTTAACAGAATCTACTCAAATTTTTTAAAAACTTAATAATCCCATTATTAGAAATCCTGGTCCATGAAAACATATAAAACATAAAAGTAGTTAGTAGTACTGTACAGTTAACCCATGTTTTTTGTCAGCACTACATGGTTTAAAATACAAAGAAACTGAACTGTCGAGTCAGAAAAAAGGTATAGGATAAACTTTTAAAGCCACATAACTCAAGACAACACTGCAGGTCAGTCCAAATCTTAAGCAACTAACACCTTGATTTGCATTCTCACTTGTTTGATACAAATATACACCATTTTACTACATATCAATTGCCACCATAAAAAAATTAAGATAATTACCTGTACTATTTTAAGATCAAAGCTACCAATTTAAGGAACATTCAAAGAATGCTTCTTATTTAACCAAATCAAGGTCTCTCCAGTCTGGTTTATAGGTAAAATCTTAAATTCTGACTCTGTATAAATGAAATTTTATTCTTATCAAATATGTTTTATTGTTTTAATAATTAAAGCAGAGCTCAAAGAACAAATCTAACATTTTGAGATCTAACGGCTGATGTTTAAAATACAATTTAATGGATAATACCTGCTTTAGGAATCATTTCTTTTTTTTTTAAGATTTTATTTATTTTATTTGACAGAGATCAAAAGTAGGCAGAGAGGCAGGCAGAGAGAGAGAGGAGGAAGCAAACTCCCTACAGAGCAGAGAGCCCCATGCGGGCTAGATCCCAACACCCTGGGATCATGACCCCAGCCGAAGGCAGAGGCTTTAACCCACTGAGCCACCCAGGCGCCCTAGGAATCATTTCTAAAAGGTACAACAAAGGACAGGGTTAAAAAATTTTTTAAATCCTCATTTCAGATCATTTGATTTTCCCCTAACCAGCAGAGATAAATGTCAAGATTAAGTCTATTACTGTGTCTTTCCTGGGTTTCACTGGCTTGTATAATACTAAATTTTCTCTTGTACTTACTCTATACCACCCTGGTTACAAACTCTGCACTCACACTAAATTATTCTGTTCTTGCCTTTCAAACACTGAGGACAATGGCTTTTTACCTTGGTGTTTTCTGGACAGTCACTATATGCTCTTTAACACTGAGAGAGGACAATAAGAAAAAAGGAAAAAGGGAAGGCAAAGAGGAAAGTAGCACTGTTTTTTCCCATTCTTTAAAACCACTTCCTTGACTTAATCTTCAGATTCTAGGTTACCTAAAGGAAGACAGTCATGAAAAGTATTTCAGGTGTGGTTTCACAGAGGAATCATTAGTGTTTTGCTTCATGATGAGGTTGCCTTTCCCTAGCTGGCCAAAAATAGAACCAGTAATTGTCCTGCAATTACTGCTTTATAAAGTTTATTGAATCCATTACCCACTTTCACTCTTAAATATCTGTCCTGGTTTCTCCTGACCACAAATAATCTGTTTTTAGCACATTCTCACAATCTCTAACCAACAATATTAAATTTGTATTTATTACAAGTCATTGTCACTGTAGCTTTACTTTTTTACTTTATCCTCACAGCTATTTGTAACATCTATCACCTTTGGTAAAATCAATTAAATATTTAAGAGTTAAAAGAAAACGTTAAGTACTAAATTTAAAAATGCTAAACACCTAATCCCCAAGTGAATATGCTACCATTTACTATCTTTTGATGTCTCCATTAAAATCCATTATCAGAGTCTCTGGTCCAGTTAGATCATTTGAATTATCAGGAGAGTAAACTGCTTCTAAGCAATATTATAGCACTGTGACACTATGTATCAAGAACTTTACAAAAGGCTCTTCTCCTTTGATCCAGTAACTGTACTTCCAAAGCCTGAGGAAAATTTTTAATGCGTAGACTTATGCATTATTTATATTCTTGTAATATTATTCATAGTCAAAAGCAGAATCACCCCTATATCCACAAAGGAATAATGATTAAATCATGGATGTCAAACAACAAATTATTACATGGCCAATAAAGCTACTTAAGAATGACAAGAACAAATGTTCTCAGTATTACATTTAGTGAAAAAAAGCCAGATATAAACTGTTACAGTAGACAATACATCTCAACTCTGCATCCAAGTGTCTATGAGTAGAATTATAGCAAATGCTGCGACCTCCTTAGGTTTCGCTGGGATGTAGAAGTAAGGATAGTTTTTTTTCTTTGTTATATCATTATTTTTCAAGATTATTTTAAAAAGGGTATACATTTTAACTCAATTTTTAAAAATACTACTTAAAGGGGCACCTGGGTGGCTCAGTGGGTTAAAGCCTCTGCCTTCAGCTCAGGTCATGATCCCAGGGTCCTGGGATAGAGCCCCGCATGGGGCTCTCTGCTCAGCAGGGAGCCTGCTTCCTCCTCTCTCTCTGCCTGCCTCTCTGCCTCCTTGTGATCTCTGTCTGTCAAATAAATAAATAAATATTTTTTTTTAAAAAATACTACTTAAAAATTGCAATTCTCCAAAAATATCTCTAAAATAAAATCCATATTCTGCCCATTTGCTATTTTACAATTCCAGTAACACCAGAAAGCATTTTGGCCACACAGTGTACCACTTTCCTAAATATTCCACCAACTTACCTCTTTGGGATTTTCTCAAATACACTTATATTACCTGTACTCAAGTATTCAAACCCATTTAGTTACCAAATGAGTTTTAAACATGGATTTAACATACCGCATAAAAGAGGAGACTACTTCCTCCCATACAAGCTTCTCAATTTCATTTTACAAATCCAACCTAAAATCACCAGTAGAATTAAGGCTAGAGGGTTCAACTTTCTGTTACTAAAACGATACAACATTTATAACTGAACTGTGAAAGCTGTAACCAGACTTAACTAGAAGGCGCTAACAAGATTTCAAGACTACATGAAATAAAAATCACACGTTTTTTCAACGCATTACCTATTAACCCTAAGAACAAAGACCAGACCAAATGTTAACTTCAGGGATACACTGCCATCAAACTATTAGTGGACCAGTGCAGAGCATAAACGTCTGCTACAGGTATCTTCCCTCCCTCTTCTCCAACAGGTGTTTGCTCTGCATTCTTCTGAGCAGTAGTTAATAAAAAGTTCTGAAAGAAAGTTGTTTCCCTAAATATAAGACACTCTTGACAAGAAATTTCACTAAGCATTCCATGACTATGCACAAGTTCCAAGACAAAGCAATAAATAGTCCCATTCATTCCTAGTGATAAAAACCCTTCTAAAGAAAAACTGCACCTTTTCCTAAATAAAATGCTATTTTGAGATATTTAAATTAAATGACCCTAGATTTTATTGGCCTTGGTCGCAAGTCTATAAAAAGAATATTCAACCACCAAGTTCAGTCCAATAAGAGAAATAAGTACAATAATGTATCACAGTGCAAGGTTACATTTTTTTCCATGGAAAATTTTAGAAATCAGTATCATTGTACAGAGAACAGAGTATAAAAACAGCCACTGTTTTAAAGTGCTATATGACAGATGTGTCAATGCTGCACTCACAGGAAAGGTGGTTATGTGACCATAAGGAAGTGTCAGAAAGTGTCACTAAGTGTCTCTTAAAATGCTATAAATATGCAAATTTATTTTGGCGTTCCCTATGCTTTGATATTATACACTCAAAAGTAATCTTATGTCTAAACCCACTGGTTTTTAAACTTCAAAGGCATTCTGGGACAATAATCAAACAAAGTTGATACCAAATTATGTGCTCTAGAAAAGTGTGTAAGAGGAAGAGAAGAAAGTAACAAATGAACTCATATTAGGAGTTTTCCAATGGAGAAATGCATCATTTAATTTGATCAAAGTGCTAGTTTTTCTTTTTAACTTAAAATACAACTCCATTATACTTTTAATGTAAAAAATACGCAAATCATAACCAAGGCATACAAGCACTTTCTAATGCATCAACACAAATTCTATTTACCTTTATGTCAGGCCAAATCGTTTTTACCATGGGGAAAAAAAAAATGCACTTTCTTTCCATGAAAAAAAAGATGCTTTCACATAAAAAGTTCTAACAAATTAAGTCACCAAATGGCTCTTCTAATCCTTTTAAAAGTACTGCAGCTCAATCAAGTCTTAATTGAGACTGGCAAACAGAAAGGCATAGAGTGGCAGCTCTACAATGACTTGCATTTTATATAAAATTTGAAAAAACTTCAATAGATATTTGCAAAAAAATACTCAAGAACAAAACAGAACTACCTCTGAAAAGCAAAAAGGCAAAGGTAATAAAATGAAGAGACTGAGTTACACCTATCAAAATAGGCAACGTATAACCCAAAGCTTCAGCATCATCAAAATGCAAATTTCAAGATATTCAGAAAAGGTTCATTTCTTAAGAAATAGTGGCAAGCAACTGCACTCATTTCCTGTTCAGATTCAATTCAAATTTCTGCCATTTCCTTTCAAAGGAAATAGTACAGCAACACAGGGCAGAGGGTCAGTAATGCTGTACTACCATCAACTCTAAAAAAGAAAACTACCCAGAAGTGGGTTTTGACACTTGAGATGAGCAATCAGCTTTTTATAATGCTCTTCATTCAATAATTTTGCTTTATTAAAAAAAAGAAAAAGAAAACGTTACCTGCAAACTAAAAAACAACTACTGCCAAGAAAACCCATTTTGAAGAGTCATGGCCTACCAATACAATCATTTCGGAGAGTTTTAATGTACTAAGCAATATGACACTATTTACAATGAAACCAAATCATTTTAGTGGAATCTTTACTGTGCGAGAGCATGTCATTCCGCCCTAAGTAATTAAGCTTCTGTAGTGAGCTACAGTATTGAGAGAAAAAATACACAGGTACAGTGGCAGCTGCGACATTTCCAGATAATTAAGCTTCCCCGAGGGTAGGTGGATTCTGTAAAGGATAGGCCCTAAACGCCCAAGATCCTTCAACCCCACTCCGAGGCGCGTGCTTTGGCAAAAGCAGCGCCTCATTGAGACACGGGGGAAAGGAAGAGGGTTCAAAAAGGAAGGGAAATCTGGCGAGAGGGGCTCGAAATGCTTACGAAGCGCTGGGCCAGGGGCCCGCAGAGGTTACCGTGCGACACACTGCAAAGGCGAGTTTGTGGGGCCTGCCGGAGAGAAGGCCTCGCCTAGGAGTTGCAACACACTCTTTCTCCAGTGCGCAGCGCTCGGCCTGGGGGAGGGGGAGGAGGGGAAACAGCTGCCAGGGGAGCGGCGAGCCCGGCCCGGCCCGGCCCGGCCCGCTCACCGTGAGGGTGTCGTCTATGTAGAGGGGAATCTGCCTCCTCTCGAAGGGGAACTCCTCCTCCCCGTCCCTGCACACTGCCACCAGTCGCGCCATCGTCCCCGACGCTGCCGTTGCCACCGTCACCACCTCCTCCCAGCTGCCGCCGCCGCCGCTGCTGCTCCTGCCGCTGCCGCTGCCGCCTCCTCCCAGCTCCTGCCTGCAACAGCCAAACCCCGCGAGCGTAAGCACCCGCCGCCGCGCAGCACTTTCGCCACAGGGGGGAGGGAGAGGAGCAGGAGGGCACGGGAGAGCCGGGCTGCGTTTCCCATCACCCGATTCCACACGCGCTCAGCCAATCAGCGCCGAGCAACGCCGGGACCCGCCCCCTCGCGCCGCTCGCCCTCCCCAGCCCCCACCCCCGCCGGCCTCCAGTCAGGGTCCAAAGGAGAGGCGGAAGGGACCCGCTGGCCCCGGGGCTTCCCCAGCCCGTCACCGGAGTCCCAGCTCCAGGACCCCACCCATGGCCTCAGCTCCACAGCCCACCTCCTGTTTCCCGCCGCCGGGGAGCCCTCAACCCCCAGCTGACCCCTTACTCCCCTTTCTTGGCGCGCCCCGCCCAGTCAGTCCCCAGGGCTGCAGTTGCCCAGCGCGACCCCGCCCCTGGGAGGGGTCGACCCCGCCTCAGCTCTGCGGAGTCTGTGGAGGGAGGCTCAGACCCTTTCCTCACCCTTCTCGGAGGAGGCTCCTCGGTTCTGACCTTCACCGTTTTCGTGGTCGCCTCCCTGACCCCCACCTCTGCTCCCCGTTACCGGCTGACGAGGCCCGCGTCAGGGCCGGCCTGGGCGGGAGCGCGGCTCCGAATGCCGTTTCCTCTCCAGGTTCAGTCAGCCGCTCGCGCCACGGGGAGTGGGGGAGGGAGGGCGGGGGACGTGGGGAGGGTGGGGCAGGGAGGGGCCGAGAACTCCGGGCGGGGGCCCCGCCTCCTCTCGCGAGACTGTAGACAGCAGCTGCCGGGTCGCCTCTTTCGAAACCCTGCTGGAGGGGTGGGGGTGTTCCCTTGGGTATCTCGAACGCGTGATCGACCCCCTCCTCTGAGTCTAGCTACCCAAATAAATCCGAAATAGGGCTGCCAGGAGGAGTGAATAGGCCCGAACCTCTGTCCCTCTGCCGCGCGGGCCTGGGAACCGCTCTCTTGAGGGCGGAAAGGGTGCGGAGCCGAGCAGACTCCGGGCCCACCCGAGGGTCGAGGCCCTGGGAGGACTTCGGTAAGTGGGGAGGAGCTGAGGCGCTTTCCAGGTCAGTGGGAGCGGAAAGCGGGAGTGAGGGAAGGGGAGACGAGCGTCTGGCGGATGAGCGAGAAACTCCAGGCTTGGTTTCCACGTACTTGACGCCGCTTTTCCTGAACACCCTGATTGACCCGGAGCCCGCCGCATCACTGCTTCCTTGCCTGCGATTGCGTCAAGGTCCCGCCGAGGGAAGCTACCCGAGTGCGGATGCTTTTGCGTTGTAGTTGCTACACTAGAGGCGGATGGAAGACTGTGTGAGGAGAGACTGGTCCACGCACTGCCCAGAGAAACTTCTTGGGCCGATTTAATATTAACTTAGGGACTCGGGACACGGATTTCCCTGGGCAGAGTACTGGGACGGGCCAGAGGCCCTTGTCTCCGACCCTCTCCTGAGCAGCAGAGCCGCTGTAGAGGCAGTTCATCCGCACTCTGCGTGCCACCGCGTACTCCTTTCCTACCTTGAAGGCTTTGGGAGGCCTGTTGTAAAGCCAAAACAGTTGTTGGGAAGTACTTTGCCTATGAAAGGCTTGATGATTTTAGGGATAGATCCATTTCCTGCTTTACAACTAACCAATCCTGATGACAGATCTGTATTTCCTGGTAGAATAGGCTAGAGCGGTGATACTGATCTGTAAAAAGGGTTTTCGTCATCACCTGAAATCTTAAGACTCGCAACAACACAAAACCCCACAGTGCATCTTTAGCCATGTTGCCTTCTGACATTGTGTTGTCACTGTTAGGTTAGGTGACATAATAAACTGGAAGAGCCATTGTTAAGTCCCAAAGGTGTGATTATCCCGCAAGTACTTACTATTTGTGTCTTTTGGCCATGTTTGGGGAGCAGAACACGGGATCGTTAGCTTGGTTCCAAAAGGAATGTAGGACGAGCATGCGCATCTGACAGGTGAGACTGCATAACCAAACTTTGGGCTTTTGAGAGAATCTTGTGTTTTATGTAAAAATACTCCTCTAAGAAAAAAAGAGTACTGTGGCTTTTAAGACCTAAAGGGCCTTTTTAAAATACTAAACTAATGTACCTACTTTATATCTTTTAAACTTCTTTTGGGTTGTGGTTGGTAAAGGACATTGATAATGACAAGCTCAATATATAGGTGCTAATTTAAATATCTTTGGTTATTGAGTATGCACTGGGTACTAGCAAAGAACAGAGTTTTCTCCCTGGGGGATTTGAATCTTAAGTTAGAAAAGGTATGAAAACCCAGATAAAAAAACATAATGGTACCACAGCAGTCTCTTTCCATCTGAGGTTACTTTCCCTGATTTGGATTTGTCTTTTATTAAGTAATCTCTGCACCCCACATGGGGTTCAAACTCACAAATCTGGGATGAAGAGTTGTATGCTCTACCAACTGAGCCTACCAGGCACCCCTAGATTTGTCTTTTAAAATCCACTGAGCATGCTGCTTCGTGTCTTTGGACAACACATAGGTACTTAGTGAATACTCACTGTAAGGTTATAAAGGTGGCTAATTTGCTACATAACTTTCTAAGGAGGTAAGGTGATAGCCTGGGTGCTCTAAATATGATAAATATTGAGGAGAAATGCTTAGAAAATTATTTCACTGAGAAACAATTTTTAGAGGTTTTAACTATCTTATCTTCTTAGTTTTCGAGCAGGTACTCATCTTCACTATTGGTCTAGCTTCTGCTAAAACCAAGACTGCTGCAGGAATTATTTCATGACTAAGCATCTGCCTTTAGAGAGCTTAACTCTTAATCGACAAAATAAGTTATTACTACATAAAAAAGCCAGCTGTTGCCTGTTTTTAAATTTCGATACAGCCATTGTGAGAGGCAATGTTGAAGGATTTGAAAGGCCAGGAGAACACAATCAATAGCAAAGGGTATTTTGCTGGTACCTAGTAGCACCTAGAGTGATGGAGAGAGAATAAATTGTCAAAAAATACCTTTCTTTTTCTTATTGGATTCCCAGTGTGCGAGAGCCAGCCACAAGACTCAAGCATAAAAGAGATAGGACTATTTTCCAAGCAACCTACGTTTAAAAGAAATGAGTACCGATTTATGCCTTATGTTACTTTCTGTATTCATAGATTATACACAAACTCCTAGGGAGCAAAATATGATTTTATATAATTTAAACATCATATTGGACAACAATGCTCAATAAAAATAAAATGTCCTCTTCTAAACACAAGCTATTGATACATATTGGTAGATAGCTCCAGTTTTTGTAAAAGTCATGGGAATAAGTCACTTCCTGGAGGTCATGAGTAGGATAAAGTCATAGACCAAGTTATATTCTTCCTTCTTTATCCCCTTCCCTTATCTGTCCTCAAAAACTGATAGTTGAGGGGTACCTGGCTGACTCAGTCAGTGAAGCATGTGACTCTTGATCTCAGGACTGTGAATCCGAGCCTCACTTTGGGTGTGGAAATGGCTTAAAATTTGTTTTAAAAAATTGATAATTGAAGCTTTGCGCAGTGGCATTATTGTAGCCAATGAGGTTTATCGAGGCGCGATTATTGCTAATTAAAAAATTGATAATTGAAAAAGAAATTAGCCAATTAGAATACCTTTTGTTGTTTTCACTATGATAACCATGTTGTTTTGTGTGGTAGTAAAATCAATAGCAGAATGTTATTTAAATTACCCTGGTTGTCCAAATCTCAGAATCTGTGAATTTGGATTTCTTTCCCATGAGCTGACAGTGGGAAGTTTTGTTGTGTCTGTAAATACTTTCCCCACTTAAAATTTTTCAAAGGGAGCACCTGGGTGGCTCAGTCAGTTGGGTGTCTGCCTTCAGCTTGGGTCGTGGTCTCAGGTTCCTGGGATCGAGTCCCCTGTCAGACTTCCTGCTCAGTGGGGAGTCTGCTTCTCCCTCTCCCTGCTGTTCTTTCTCTTTGTCAAATAAATAAAATCTTTAAAAAATTTTTTTTCAAAGGGAAAAAAAATTTCTTTTAAGGGAAAATAATGTCTTCAAGTTAAAATGTAAATAAGCCCCTTGAAGGCAGGGACTTTGTCTTATTTTCTGTTGTTTCCCTAGCACCTATACCTGGTACATTGGAGCTCAGTAATCTATGTCAAATGATCTATTCTATAAACTAGAACCAAGTCAGAATTTTTAAACTAATTCTTCTGTTTTTATGAATGTTGTTTCCTTAGCTTTCTCTTACATGACTTTCATAACTGGAGGTAGAAAAAACAGAGTACACTTTGTTCCTTTATGATTCAATATCTGTAATTGTGAGACATAAACCTGTTGAGAGAGATTTAAGATCTAGAAAAGATGAAGGAGCAGTTACCGAAAGGCAGCAGGCCAGTTAGACAACATATTCATCCAGTCATCAAATAATTTAAATTACTTTTTTTAAATGAGAGAACAGTATGTTTAGTCTCCTCAGCCTTCCTTTGAATGCTTTAAACAGATAGGTCGTCGGGTATTAATCACTCTGACATAGCAAGAGAACCAATCACCTTTCCTAGTCATGCTTAATTGATAGGCTATAATCTTACTGGTTAAATTTCAAAAATCTTTTTAATTGAAAATAGAATCTGATTTTTGTTTTAATAGCTGTATAACTGCTCAACATACTGATTTCTTTAGAGAGAAAATTCCTTTCAATAATAGATTGACTCCAAATATCATTGATTATAGTTGGCAAAAATGCCACATAAATACTAAATTAGCCATCATCAATGTAACAAATTGAAGTAAGCTAATTAGTGTAATAACATGACTATTTAACAATTTTGGGAATAAAACAAATGCTTAACTAATTTAGAGGCAACTGATTAAAACCACAAATGCAAAACTTAATGTAAGAGGAAGCGCTACCTACACTATACAAATAATCCAGATTCCTTACCAAGTATAAAATTAACTTGAGCATTCTGACCCTTCACTATTTCTGCAAAGATCAGATTTTTTCTTGAAAATAGAACACAACAGAAAGGCAGATTTTAGGGTTTTTTTGCCCACTTTTTAAGTTTATTTTTTAAGTAAGCACCGTGCCCAGCATGGAGCCCAATGCCAGCCCAAACTCATAACCCTGATACCGAGATATGAGCCGAAATCAAGAGTAGGACCCTTAACCAACTGAGCTATCCAGGCACCCCTCTTTTTTGCCCACTTTAAACAATATACAGGGAACATTATAATTGGAAACTAAGGATTTTGTGGTTTTTAAATCTTAGTTTTGAACAGCTGGTTCAAAGTTCTGCTTAGAATTTTTAAATGACTCAAATTCCCAGTAGGATATTAAATGTTAGTATAGCCATCATTATATTAAAGCAGCCTAGTACTTGACTTTTTCACAGGTTCTCTTTCCCTTTAACATGATAGATTAAATGAGGTATGTCTGGTATGGTCCCTGCCTGCCCTCTAGCTTATTACCCACCCTACCTTTTTCTGAGCTCCAGCCTTGAGTTCCAAGATGTGCAATTTTCCCTCTCAACTCAGGACCTTTGCTGAAGGATTCATTCTACCTAGAATGCTGTTTACCCCTTCTCTTACCTCATTTTAACTCCTTATCCTATCCATCAGCTCTAGCTAAAAAACAAAAACCATCCATGGGTGTGTGTATCTGGGTTGAGACTCAGACTTTTGATCTCTGCTCAGGTCTTGATCTGAAAGTCTGAGTTTGAGCCCCATGTTGCGCCTCCCTCCCGCCGACCTGTGCTGGGTGTGGAGCCTACCTTAAAAGAAAAAAATAATCATCATCATCATCTGAGGGGAAAACTTTGACTCTACTAGATCAACTCTTGGTTTGACACTCTGGATAACTTGTACTTAATGACTTAACACAGTTTATAATGGTTGTTCGGTGTCTGATTCCCCACTGGATTACAAGCTCCAAGGTATCGGGAAACCTGGTTATTTGTAGCAGAGTTGGCTAAATATTAGTCTCAAAGTAAAACTATTGTCATATAATTACTAGGCATGTAAACTACATCGTACAATTCAGTCCATTCTTTGGAGCATTTGTTTTCTGACTTTATAATAGGTATTTGATGATATATCAACACCTGCTTTTTTATACTTGGGCTTTTTTTTTTTTATCTGACAGAGATCACAAGTAGGCAGAGAGGCAAGCAGAGAGAGGAGGAAGCAGGCTCCCTGCAGAGCAGAGAGCCCAATGTGGGGCTCGATCCCAGGACCCTGGGATCATGACCTGAGCCGAAGGCAGAGGCTTTAACCCACTGAGCCACCCAGGTGCCCCTATACTTGGGCTATTTTAAAAGGTTAAAATTGAGCAGTAAATAAGTGTTGACAGGGGTGTCTGGGTGGCTCAGTTGGTTGAGTGTCTGCCTTTGGTTTGGGTCATTATCCCAGGGTTTGGGATCAAGCCCTGCCTCAGGCTTCCTGCTCAGCAGGAGGCCTGCTTCTCCCTCTCCTTCTGCTTGCTGTTCCTCCTGCTTGTGCTCTAATAAATAAAATCTTTAAAAAAAAAAATTAAGAAGTTGACAATTTCGTGATCACACTGAGATGTTTAAATGTAAATTTTATTATAGAAGTCATACAATAAAAAAATACAGAATGGTTTGTGATATAAAATGGAGAGTGAATCTCCTCCTCCCCACTACCCTCTAATCTTTCAGTGTCACGACTACAGTTTCTTTAAAATTACATGGTGTTAAGATAAACTATAACAGTAAGCATCACTACTATTATGGAGGATTGAAACTCAATTCTATAATATGTTTAATACTGGGTTGCCAAAAGCCCATTTTCTTCACATTTAATATTCTCCCTCATTAAAGTAATATTTTTGTAACACAGGTACTTTGTACCCACATTGGTCACCAAAATTTTATAGTCTTATCTTGCAAGTGTAACACATATATAATTAAACAGTTGGTAAACATATAGAGATTGAGCACAATTAAGGCCCACAAGGTACTGCTGTGTAATGTATCTACTAACAGGTTGATCAAACCAGTAGTTATATTTGACAGCAAGAAAAAAATTAACTGGTTTCTGTTCATAGCTGTGATTAAACAAAGACTGGGTTCCTTTCTTTCAGCTTCAGAGACTAGAGATTCTGAATGCTTTTTATTTGTGGCAGATAACTGGATTGGTTTCCAAGAACATGGTACTATAGCCCCTTTAATTAGAAATTTGGCAAAACTCAAAATTATATCACACAGTAATAAACTACTAAGAAGTATCAGGCTAGAAGCAATTATCCAAATACAAAAAGCTAAATTGGCCATTCTCCGAGATACTACTTCTACATTTACCTGAACTATGTAAAGAGATATGAAGAGGCTAATAGCTGTCAGCAGAATGTGGTATGTTCCTTTTACCCAGTCTTTGACATGTGATCTTTTTTTAAGCATATATGACCCTGTTTGCACACCAGCCATATGAATTGCCACATATCCCAAAGTAGAGATTATTCCTTCTCGGTTGGCATTTAATAAACCAATCCTTGTTCCACTGCCATCAGTGCCATACAAAATTAACCTTTTCAGTGGGGTAAAGTCAAGGGCTAGCTGGTATAACACAATAATGCTAATGGCCATAATCCAGGATTTATTTAGAGGAAAAATACTTAAAAGCAGTGATGTTAACAGTTTCACAACTATTAAGGTAAAAAAAAAGTTCCAGTGAACTCCATATTCAGTTAAATGTTCCTGATAGCCTATGGATTTTATAATGACTAATCGTCCTACTCCTAGGAAGACTAGTGGCCAAACAGAGTACAGTGACTTTGTAAGATAATAAAATCTGGACCCGTCAGTATATTTTCTCCTAACCTCTGGACAAACCATTGCAGTCCCAAAAATAAAACCTCCTACTCCAAAATCCATTGCTCCTGTCCCATAGAGCTCAGTTTTGGCAAATCTTCTGGGAAAAAGTGGGAAGTCCACAGCCAAAATGGCAATAGCAGTAAATGCACTGTTAATTACACGGAAACAAGAGATGGCTGGAACGTATTCTGATTCTAGACCAATTTTCAAGAATTTTTCAAGTATTTTCTGGACAGGCATTCTGGCACAGCAAGTTCTCCTGCAGTATATTTGATAGAATAGCCCTGCCCCAAGGATAATTACAGCAAGGTGCTCAAGGAGGACAAATGAAGACAAAATGGTCAAAGTGGCCACCAGGGGAACTATTAGGAAAACAAAGTCAGTGAAGAATCTAGTTCTCCAGGTATGTGAAGAGCACAAGTGCTGTGAGAGAATGATCAGAAGCCCTCTGCACAGGATACAGAATGCAGGTAAGCATAGGCCCTGGGTGACTTCAAGCACACTGGTTCCATTGTGGTTACTGACAAAAGCTTCCTTCATCTGCTTTTGAGACATTTTTTCTTCTTCCTGTGAAAATATGAGCAAAGGGATGCATTGGAAAAGTTCTTCTGGAATAGGCATATATATGTACAGGACTTGATTTTACTCTTTTTAAAGATTTATTAGCACGTACGTGTGTGCAGGTAGGAGCAGAGGGAGAGAGAAACTTAAGCACACTCCTCACTAAGCTCAGAGTCCGACAGGAGGCTCGACTTCAAGATCCTGATATCATGACCTGAGATGAAACCAAGAGTCTGGTCCTTAAAACGCCTGCCCCACCCAGGGGCCTGATTTTGCTTTTATTCCTAGATTTCACAGCAGAACTTTAGGCCTAATGATTTCAAATCAGGGCAGGAACTAGAATTTGTGATTCCCCTTCCAAGGATTGTGGGAAGAAGCCTAACACCTCAGGATAAGAATGTCAGGGCACCTCAGTGGCACATTCGGTTACGCATCCGACTCTTGGTTTCAATTCATGTCCTGCTGAGATTGAGCCCCACCACTGGCTCTGTGCTCAACCCAGAGTCTGAAATTCTCTCTCCCTCTCCAACCAGTGCTCTCACTCTCTCAAGTAAATAAATACATCTTTAAAAAAAAGAAAAAAAGAAAAAAAAAGGAGGGGCCCCTGGGTAGCTTAGTTGGTTAAGCATCTGCCTTGGGCTCAGGTCAGGATCCCAAAGTCCTGGGATCCAGCTCTGCCTGGGCCGCTCTGCTCAGCAGGGAGTCGGCTTCTCCCTCTGTGCTCTCTATCTCACTCTCTCTCAGGTAAATAAATAAAATCTTGGGGCACCTGGGTGGCTCAGTGGGTTAAAGCCTCTCTGCCTTTGGCTCAGGTCATGATCCCAGGGTCCTTGTCATCAAGCTCTCTGCTCAGCGGGGAGCCTGCTTCCTCCTCTCTGCCTTCTTGTGATCTCTGTCAAATAAATAAAATCTTCAAAATAAATAAAATCTTAAAAAGGGTAGGAATGTCATACCAATAGTATGAAATTACTAGTTAATGAGCTGTAGCTATCCTCTATATAAGGCAGACTCTCAAAGTTACTTTGGGATATAAATCCTGAAAATGGAATCAGAGAAATGAATTTTTATTACAAACATATAATATGCTATTAAAATTTTGTAATGCAAACAAAACTAATGACTTCAAGTCAAATCAGAAGAGGACAGGGAGAAAGAAGTTACTTAAGTACACGCTGGAGTTGGAGACCTTGGTTTGTGTGTACAGCCTCTCTGAACCCATTGCCTCCAGTACAAAATACTAGTCCTCCAGTTACATCCTGAACCCCGGGCTGCTCCCTACCTCATTCACAGTCATGCTTTCAGGTTAGGGTGGAGATGGGTAGAGTGGATGCTAATCCTCGGGAAGGGGCAAACGCCCAGGAAAGGCCTGGATGTAGAGCACACGCTAGTATTCGTGGTTTCAAAGAGCTGTAAAACACCTCTCTCATATTTCAAAGTCTTTAAAGGGGCACACAGAAAGAACACGTTTGTTGACTAAACCAGAACCATGTAGAACAAATGGATGCATGCGTGCCTGACGGCCTGTCTGAGCCAGCAATAATTTCACAGGATAACAAAAAGATCAGAATCGTCTGGCTTTTAGAAATAAAGGAGTCTTTGTCCTGACGGACACGCGCCACGGCCGCGCCGTCCCTTACACCTCACGTGCCTTCGATGTTTCGGCGCCCTGGCGGCCGGCGGTCTACTTGGCCCGGGTTGCTCGACTCCCACCGCAGCCGCAGAGCCATGCAAGAGCAACCCGCTTCCGCCTCCCGAGCCGCGCTTCCGGCCGACGTAGGGCAGCCTGCGCTTCCGGGCCGGCGGATTCCGCGCACGCGCGCGCCCCTGCCAGGACCCGAGCTCGTTTCCCAAACGCTTAAGCTCCGCGCGCCAATTCTTGCCTGTGGTGGGCTTGCCGCGCCCAGGTCCGTCAGAGGAGCCCGGAGCAGGCGTGTCACGCGCTCCACCGCCGCCCCTCGAACCTCACGACGATTCTCTCAGAGTGGTGGGGTCAGGGGGCCCGGCTCAGTGTTCGACCTCGGCGTCCTCTACCGAAGGACCCCAGGCCCTGTGAGACCCTGGAGGCCCTGCCTCCCGCGCCTCTCCCACGGGAATACGGGAGACCAGCGTCTCAACCCCATCTTACCCCAGGTTCTCGAAATACTTTGCCCCAGCTGAGCCCCTAGTTCCGACCCCGGCATCCAGAGCGGGCCACGTGCGCCCGGAGCCCAGTGCGCGCCCCGCCCCGGGGGAGGAGCCGGCTGGCTCCAGGCCACTGGGCCCGAGCGGCGGCCGGCCGGTGCGCTCTGGCTGTCCCAGCTTCCTCTCCTTCCCGGCTCGCTCCCGCCCTCTCCTCTTCCCTCCCCTCCCCGGGCTCTTCCCGCCGTCTCTCCCAGCCTGCTTTTCCAGTCGCGCCTGGCGAGGGCCGCGCACTCGGCGGCTCGGGCCGTGGGACTGGTGAGTGTCACCCCCAGCCCAGGTTCGAAGCGCTTCGCGAGCCCGAAAGGGCGAGGAGGCCGGTTTGCCCCCGGAGCGCTGAGGAACGGGGGGCATTTTCCTCTCCTTTTTCCAAAGCGTCTTTGCCTACCCTTTCTCATTTCCTTTTTGACTGTCTCGTATTTCAGCTCTTGGCCCTTGCCTAGAAAGAAAACCTTTCAGGGTCCCCATTCCACCTCTCCACCTTGGTGGCAGGCGGCGATCCGGGGTCGAGAAAAGGTTTCAGCTGGGAGGCTGAGTCCCGTCTCCTGCCCTTATTGTCTCACTCCTTGGGACCGAGGAAGGGGCTGCTGGCCCGGATAAGCGTCAGGGCAGCCGCGCCCTTGGCTGGGGTCACATCCACCTTCCTGGGAAGGACACACTCTCCCCGTACCAGGTGCTTCCGGAGCGGCATCCCAGCCCTAGTCCCAGCGGGCACCTCGTCCAAAGAGGGAGTCCTGGTTCCCGCTGGGAACCCGGGGGCGGGTCCAGCTGGGTTCCCGGGACCCTTACCCAGCTCTTCTCGCTTGCCCTCCCACTGCCCTCCAAGCCGGGGACGAACTAGCTGGGGAGGAGGAGGAGGAGCTAGTGATCAGGTTGCCTCTTGCCCTGACTCGGAGTTTCATCTGCCTGTTACCGTCTCCTTTCTGTCCACAGTGGTCACACCCTTTCCAGAAATTCTTGGCTGGTAACCGCGAAGCTGGGAGAACTGGAGAAAACCGCTCTAATCTGACTTGACTCTGGCTGGGTACGGAGGCTGCATCATCATAACCAACATCTGCAAAGCGTTCTCTGAGGTACCAGCCCAATTGATCCTTACCTCAGTATTCTGAGGTGTAGGTATTAGTATTCCTTTTTGCAAACAAGTAAACGGAATAAGGCTTAGAGAGCTCTTGTGATCTGTCTTGGAGGAGTTCTGGGCTTTGATTTCTAACTCCACTACCTATTATGCTCCCCCTAATCCTCTCTTTTAAAATGAGCTTCAAGTTGAGGGAGCTTTGTTCTCCTTGACTCTCGGGTTGCCCTCTCCATGGGTGTCCCTTATGTGGTCATGTCCCCATATGGTCAATGTCCAAGGTGAATATGCCCAACACATTGCTGATGCTCTTCTCTGTCCTTTTTCCAGCTTGTATGAAGTCCCTATCCCTGAAGTCTTTCACATGCTAGATATAATCAGAGCCTCAAAGAAGTCTCTGCTAGGGTCAGTCCATTACAGACACCCCTCATCCTCATCCCTCCTTGCCAGGGAGGTGTAATGCCTGGGAAATTCTAAGTCTTAGGGTCTCTTAACAGATTTTCAGAGATTGGCCTTGGTATAGCCTCACAATACCCCCTTCTCAGATTTTCCTTCTCTGAAATCTTTGCATTTTTAAAGTTGACACTGGACTGTTCTACCTGACTAGTGTCCCCAGATGGATTATCCATCCTCTGTAGTCCTTACTAATAATAACGATATTTCCCCTCTGACTGAATATTCAGATTTATACTCCATGACATCATTGACCTTCACAACTACTCCTTGTGAGGTAGATTTTACTACCTCCATTTTCAAGATGAAGGATGAAGGTGGGCCAGGAAGGTGATCAGTGGCTTTCCTGTGAATGGGCTGTGATTTTATTCCCACACAACTGCTTTCCTAGAGCATCAAGAATTGACTTCAGCCTCCCTGGTCTATCAATTACTCGCTATACAAAAATAGGATCTTTCTGTTTACTGGAGAGGGTAGGGCATGAGACTTCTCTGTCTCCCAGTGTCTCCATCCTCCACAGCATTGATTCAGAACATATGCAGCCCCACCCCAAACCTCTCTAGTAAAACTGGCCCTGAAGAGCCTGGGGAGCCCCTGGAGGCTCTCATAAAAGTTTCCCCTGTTCCCTAATTGTCAAGGGATAGGACAGACTTTCCCTCTCTGCCCAGGCTCGCCTTGATTCTTGTTTTGATTCCCCTTGCTTGGTGGGAGGAGCATGAGTGAGTCACCCTGAAGAAACCCTCACTTGTGTTTGGCCCTTGTCTTCTCTCTCATGTCATAGGCTCTGAGGTGACTCATCTCAGATTCCTCCAGAACTGAGCCTTCTGCTGGACCTATGTTCCAACTTGTGCCTCCATGACCAGGTGGATAGCACTCCTCGTGCCTGTGACCCAGAACCCTGGCTGACCACACTGAGGCAGGATGCTCCAGCAGGTAAAATGTCACCCTTAGGTAACCTAGGCCCTGAAGCATCTAAGGCACTTCCCACCTGTCAGGTGGCTGAATGACGTTTCTACTTACCCTGACCTGGAAGGAAGGGAAAGATCCCTTAAAGGTCTTTCTTCTTCTCACTCTTCACCCAGTCACTCCAGTGCCTTTCACCTGTCATTGAGAGGCTTTTCTTGATACCTGATTTGAATCTCTCTTACTGTGGTCTTTAGCCTTTTTTCTGAGATGAGTAAGATGGGACGGTAAGATGGGATGGGGAGGGGACTCCTTGGAGTACTTTGGTGACTTCACAAACCTGAACCAGGGAAGGAGTCCTGAGAGATGTCCCTGCCAGCCTGAACTGTTGAGGTACAGTGAAGATCTGAGGCTTCCAAGAGGAGGTATTCTTTGAAGCTGAACCTTAAAGAATATGTAGGAATTAGCTAGGTGGAGAAGGGAAGTAAGCAGTCCAAGCAGAGGTGTCAGTGCAAAATGTGGGTGAAGATACCTGCATGGAAATATAGGAGTCTGATGAATGGATCATGAAGTGCATGGTGAGAGGTTGCTATTGTGGCCCTTACGCCAGGCCTCTGCCTCTCTAAAAATTCTACTGTGGCCCCAGGCCTTCAGGAGTCCCAATTACCCATCTCCTATCCGTATCATCCTTCTCATGCAGCTCTCACTCCAAAGAGAATGCCAGTGGATAGATATTTGCTGCATTTTTATTTACAAAATGTGGCCAGGCACTGGGCTGAGGCAGATGTTTAAGGTGATACCTGCTCTCCAGGAGCTCACAGTCTGGTGGAGTCCTAGGCAGGTAAGTGCCTGAGACTTACTAGGATAACCAGGTGGAAAGCCAGCCAGCCTCAAGGGAGCCCTGGTAGACACTACTGCTTGATCATCTTCCAGACTTTTGTCTTATGAAATGAGCTTGAGACTGGGGAGAAGCTGGCAGGACAATTGTCTGCTCTGGGCTTTTTTTGTGTTTAACTTTTTTTTTTTTTCTTATTAAAAAAGCAGTAATGTTCATCATAACCATACTGGCAGCTGCTCTGTGTTGAGCCCCACCTAAGTAGTAGGTACTAGTCTAAGCATTTTATGTGAATAATTTTGTTTAGTCCTCAGGTAGGTTACAGTGTTACATGTACAGAGCTACTATATCCCCATTTTGGAAATACAGGTCAGAGAGGTTATGTGACTTTTTCAAGGTCACATTCACCATAAGCAATGTGGAAAATACAAGCAACAAGAACATTAAAATTACCTGTAAGTATACTACCCAGAGATAACATTTTAGAAAATATCCTTTTTTCCCCTAAGTATATATTTTTTAAATGTTTGAAGCTGTCATACTTTTTTGTAACCTGCTTTATTCCTTTGTAAGGATATACTATAAATTGTCCACCATTAGGACATGTGGATTGTTTTCAATTGTTTTACCATTATAGATAGCTCAATATATACTGAATATTCCTATGGCCTTTACATAGCATCATTTTCTAAAAGAATTCCGGGCTAAAGAGGTATATGCTTTTCAGGCCTTGATATATCATTGCCTAATTAAAGAAGAGCTGTTTTTAAAAGAACAATAATAGCTAACTTTGGGTGCATATACCAGGTACCTTCTCTAAATCCTTGATGTGCTTATTAGGGTCTGACGTAGGTGCTATCAGCATTCCCATTTTATAGATGAGAAAAACTGAAGCATAGAGAGTTTTAAGTAATTTACATAACATTATGCAACTAGTAAGTGGTAAAATCAGAATTCAAATCCAGAAAATCTAGCTTTAAGGTCTAGGCTCTTGACTATTATACTCAGCTGCCTAACTAGTTGGATCAGAGCTGATCTTAAAATATGGCTTGGCTTGTGATTTCCCCCCCTCCATCCCCAGAGTAGAGTGATTTGCATGGTTCCAGCCATGGTCTGACCTCAGCATTTATCCTAGAGGCCAAGAGCCTGCCTTGTGAATTATGGTAGGCCTACATTCAGAGAACAGGCAACATCTTTGGAAAGAAACTTGTTGCTGGGCCTCTCAAATAACACTTACCACCTTGGGAACTTTGAACTTTTCGGGTTCACTAATCTCATTGAAACCTACACAGTCGTATTATGGACTCCCTTCTCCAAAAGCAGATTTCAGCCAGGTACTACTGTCTTCTATTCCCCATCCCATGTTCACTGCAGTCTCCAGAGAGATAAGAGGAAAAATGAGAAATATGGAAAGAAGAAACATGTGGAAAGTGTTGGCATCAAGGATCGAACAGGCAAAAGAGAAACAGCCTTTTCCCCTTGGTGCCTATTCTTAACCTCATCCAATTTCCAAGTCAGGCTCCCTGTGAAGTGGACCAGGGCAGAGGAAGTTAACTAAATAGCCAGGCTAAATTTAAGCCCAGAGAGCCAGGTGATGAAGGCATGGGGCTACGTCACAGCTGGTTTTTTATCACATGCTAAATGTTCTCTTTCAAAAAACGCCCAAACCATGGTTTTTTCCTGGGGGAGGGATGGTTTGTGATCCCCTATAGCAGTCCCCTACCTTGGTCCTCACCCCTACCAGGCCCAGTAAGGCTGGTGGCTGGCCAGCCTGGAAGCTGGCACTCATTCAGAGGAGAGGGGATAGCATTTTTTCATTTACTGAGTACACACTGTGTGCCAGGCACTAAGTGCTTTGGGTGTCTCTTTATTTTTCTGTCCAGTAGCTCTGCAAACTGGTTTTATTTTCCTTTATTTACAAATAAAGAAGCTGTGGCTCAGAGAAGTTAAGTAACTTAACCAGGCTCACAGTCTTAGTATGTGGCAGAACTGAAATTTTAATCTAACCAGATTATGTTAGTAGAAGCCTGTTCTCTTTCTTCAGGCCCTCACCCCTGTATTACTGCCAGCTGGTCTCAGTCCCAGCTTTCATGGCCCTCTTCTCATGGCTTCTCAGGTTAATGGTCACAGTTCAGGCTCTGGTGCCCAAGGTGGGGAGTCCCTCAGAGAAGACCTGCAGGAGTTCCTGAGCGGGGAAGCCCCGCTGCATCAGCTAGATGACCTCACCAAGGTGAATCCTGTGACACTGGAGACAGGTATGGGCCTCCCTCTCCTCAACAATGCCGTCTCCAAAACAGCCCTTGGTGCTTGCCTGGCTCAGTTGGTGGAGCCTGCCACTCTTGATCTTGGGCCTGTGGGTTTGAGCCTCGTGTTGGGTGTAGAGATTACTTAAAAATAAAATCTTAAATTGGGGCGCCTGGGTGGCTCAGTGGGTTAAAGCCTCTGCCTTCGGCTCAGGTCATGATCCCAGGGTCTTGGGATCGAGCCCCGCGTCGGGCTCTCTGCTCCGCGGGGAGCCTGCTTCCTCCTCTCTCACTCTCTGCCTGCCTCTCTGCCTACTTGTGATCTCTGTCTGTCAAATAAATAAATAAAATCTTTGAAAAAAAAAAAATAAATAAAATAAAATAAAATCTTAAAAAAGGTGCCGTCTCCAAGAGTGTGGAGATGATGTGGGTAGTCCGCACAGCTTTCCCTGGTCAAACCAAGGCAGGCAGGACCTCGAGCCAGATAGGCTGCTCCAGACCTCTGCCTGGCAGCTGCACACAGACTCCCCAGGGCAGACTTTGCTCCAGATTTGGGGCTCATCTTAATTAGATCTTGTACGTATTCATCAGGGAGCTGCTGGGATCTAAAGGCACTTGGCTAATTGCTAGTAGCACTGTTAGGCCAGTGTTTGTGTGGGCAGTTGTGTCTATATTTGAACCAGACTTTGCTAAAAGTGCCTCTGCCTCAGTCTTGAGGTGTTTGCAGGCTCGGTACGCAGCAGACACATTCTACACCAATGCTGGCTGCACCCTGGTCGCTCTGAACCCTTTCAAGCCCGTCCCTCAGCTCTACTCACCAGCACTGATGAGAGAGTACCATGCTGCTCCGCAGCCCCAGGTAAGACTCAGCCACATCCTGGGCCTCAGGGCTCCGCCATATCCCCTAGGCCTCCTTCAGCTTCCCCATCATTATCCATCTATTCACCAGCCATGCGGTCATTCAGAGTTTGCTGGTGCCACAGCCCTGCCCACCAAGGGATTGAAGAATTCTGGATACAAGACAGGTGCAAAATGAGATATAAATAAATATTTGTTTAACTGAGTTTGGAACCTAAAATAAAAAGATAGAATAATGGATTTTTTTTCTTGTTTGTGACGTTATTAATAGGGACGGATTTATGAAGGTATATTTGTGTATTTAACGAACCTTTTTGAGGGGGGAGAATAAATAAGGAAGGCCCTAGAAAATTCAGCACTTGTTCCTCTCCTCCAAGAGGAATGAGAGGAATAAATTCTGGTGGGGTTGGAGTTGGAGCAGGCAGCAAATAAACTAGCTGGTGTTTAAGTGCATGATGTCCTCAGAGAGAGGGAAGAGCAAACTTGCTGGCAGGAAGGTTATTGTCAAGGAGAGAGACAGCAGATGAGATGGGAAGATGAGACAATCCAGGGCTGCTGGCGAAGGGTCTGAAGCAGCACAGCAGGTGGAATATATCCATGGTGCTGCTCCCCCAGGAGTGGAGGGACTGACTGGAGCCTGCCATGGGGATAATTACTCTGGAAGCTGGGGGAGTCAAGTTCAGAAAGGTCAAACAAGATATAGGGAGAACAGGGGTGCCTGGGGGGCTCAGTGGGTTAAAACCTCTGCCTTCGGCTCAGGTCATGATCCCAGGGTCCTGGGATCGAGCCCCACATCGGGCTCTCTGCTCATTGGAGAGCCTGCTTCCTCTCTCTCTGCCTGCCTCTCTGCCTACTTGTGATCTCTGTCTGTCAAATAAATAAATAAAATCTTCAAAAAAAAAAAAAAAAAAAAAGATATAGGGAGAACAGTTGGAGGCTTTTAACAGTCCAGGGAAGAGGAGGCTGGGGCAGAGGCAGGTGCAGAGAGGGAAGGCTCTGTCACTATCCACAGCAGTGCCTTCTCTCCAGGAATCTGTGGATAGATGATGATTGCTGGGTGGGCCATGCCGGGCTGGCTAGGCATTGTGCAGATGGCCTGGCCCCCCAGAAGCTCATGCATGGTTAAGTGTCTGAGTCTTCCCTGAGAGCCCATATCTCACTGAGAGCCTCTTCAAAAGCAAAAGCCATGTCATGGTTTCCTGTTTCCCCGGTGCCCAGTTTAATGCCTAGCACATTGAGGATAGTTAGTATTTGTAAATGGAAAGAAGAATAGTGGCCTTGAAATTCAAGTCACATGGTTACAATTACTTGCTGAGTGGCCTTGGGAAGGTTATTTAACACCTCCAAACCTCAGATTTCTCATCCATAAAATAGGATTAGCTATTCAACTAATGGATAGATTTTTTAGGCAGTAACTTATAGGAAAGTTCTTTGCATGCTGCAGAGTACAGTAACATAAAATAATAAGCAGCAGAATAAGAATAAGACTTAAGGTAAGATAAAATGGGAGGACGAAGTGTTAAGGTTATAAACTGGTAAAGGCCAGCACTGCTTCCATACTAAGAGAAGGTGAGTGGATACAGCCATCATAGGGGTCCCACAGTTGGGTCTAACACTGTTATATCCAAGGGATTTTTCTAGAGGAAACCTGGCACTGCTGTTGGCAGCCTCCCCTCTCAGCCGTCATTTGATCAACCACTCCTAGGAGACAGGCGTTCCCTTATGTGGCCTCTCACCCCTTGATGTTTTAGAAACTGAAGCCCCACATCTTCACTGTGGGTGAACAGACCTACAGGAACGTCAAGAGCCTGATTGAGCCAGTCAACCAATCTATCATTGTCAGCGGAGAGAGTGGTGCTGGAAAGGTAGGAGGGCCTCTTTCTTACCCTGTCAACTTTTTGACTGGTGGGGTGGGCAGAGAAGAAGGAGGTCATTCCTTGTGGAGTCGTTTGCTGCCTAGTCATTCCCAGATAGGCTGGCTAAAGCAAGGACTCAGCGTGCAGTGGTAAGCTAAGGCAGGAAGTCAAGACACAGCGTTTTAGTCCAGGCTCTTCCACATAACACTGGGTGAGATACTTTTTCTCTCAGTCTTCATTTTTCTCCTCAAAGGTCTCTGCGCTGACACCACTGGAAACAAAAGTCAGCTGTTGGGGATTCCAGAATATGGTTAAGAGGTTCTGCAAACCTCAGTTCTTTGATTTGTAACATGACAGGGATAGGAGGACCAACTTGAAAATCATGGGACTCCTACGAGAGTTAAATGGACCAGTGCACGTAGGCACTTGGTGGCACACTTGGCACGTGGCAGCACTCTATAAGTACCTGGGGTTACTGGTGGGAAAAGGTTTAACGGAGTAGTCCACCCACTACATGGGTTGGCCATGATGGCAAGGACTGTGCATTGGGCCAGCTGTATGGAAGGACAGAATCATTTGATGCAGTCTTGTGGCTCCAGGTTCCCAAACCACAACAGGTGAGACAGAATGCTACACCGGGCTGGTTCAGGAGTTGCACAGCTGGTCAGAGGAGGCCACCAGGCCAGACCTCACCACCTTCTTGCCAAGGCTCACCCAGCCACCCCACCTTTTCCACAACGCTTTTACCATCACAAGGGATTTTTTTAGACCATAAATTGCCTCTGCCTATACTTAACATGTGAGAGAATTGCTGAGCACTGAGCACCTGCCAGCTTCTAGGCCGTGGGCTAGCCACTAAAGAATGGCAGGGGAAGGAACAAAGATGAAAAATGCAACATACGGCTTCCAGGGGGGCTCTTAGTCCACTGGGAAAGACAAGGAAACAGGAGAAAATAGTAAGCTGCAGGGATGACAGCTTGGACTTGGGTGTAGAGAAGATCTTCAAGAGCTCTTTCAAAGTGGCCAGTGCAGTGGCTCATACCAGGCTCGTAGAGGAAGCCCATTATCCTCCAGAATTGCTCTGGGGAGCAGAGGCGGACCTGGCCTGAAACCCATGCCACCGGAGCTCAGTAACTTTATTGAGCAGTCGCTATGGTCTTTTGCTGGGTCTATATTTTTTTTTTTTAAGCTCTTTTTTTTTTTTTTTTTTTTTTAGATTTTACTTATTTTATTTGACAGAGAGAGAGATCACAAGTAGGCAGAGAGGCAGGCAGAGACAGAGGGGGAAGCAGCTCCCTGCTGAGCAGAGGGCCCGATGCGGGGCTCGATCCCAGGACACTGAGATCATGACCTGAGCCGAAGGCAGCGGCTTAATCCACTGAGCCACCCAGGCGTCCCTTTGCGCTCATTTTTAATAAGTAGTAGCATAACTACATAGTTCAAAAGCAATACCGCAAGGCTTACAAAGAAAAACAGTAGGGGCACCTGGGTGGCTCAGTGGGTTAAGCCTCTGCCTTCAGCTCAGGGTCATGATCTCAGGGTCCTGGGATCAAGCCCTGAATCAGGCTCTCTGCTCAACAGGGAGCCTGCTTTCCCCCTCTCTCTGCCTGTTGCTCTGCCTACTTGTGATCTCTCTCTCTGCCAAATAAATAAATTAAGAAACAAAAAACAAACAAACAAAAAACAGCAGCCCTACCCATATCTACAAAGACTGTCGCTCTCTTCCAGAGGCAACAACTTTCACATCTTCTAGCATTTTATTTGGGCATTTGCGTCAGTATTTCTTTTTTTTTTTTTTTTTTTAAGATTTTATTTATTTATTTGACACAGAGAGAGATCACAAGTAGGCAGAGAGGCAGGCAGAGAGAGAGGGGGAAGTGGGCTCCCCACTGAGCAGAGAGCCCGATGCGTGGCTCCATCCCAGAACCCTGAGATCATGACCTGAGCCGAAGGCAGAGGGCTAACTCACTGAGCCACCTAGGCACCCCGCATCCATATTGCTAAACAACATCCTTTTATTAAGTTTTCAGTTTTTTTACCTTATCGTTCATTTTCAGGTATGATAAAGATTTAGCCCTATTTCTCTGCCCCCAGATACATAAATGTCACAATTTCTAGTTAATATGCAGTATTACAGCCATGTATATATTGCTCATAGCAAAGCAGTATAATAAACTGTCCTTTCTTATATAATTTTACTTGCCCTCTACTTCATAATCGCCCTGTTTTTTCACTTGTTTAGTTTTTGTATACCTATTATTAAGTTACTACTAAACCTATCACCAAAGCTGCATAACACCTGTCCACTGGCCAGAACATCAGATCCTTTTTTTTTCTTGGTGATGTTCTTCCCAGAGCTCCCAGATCTCTGGCTCACGCCTAGACTGGTGGCTGTCAGTGGGTATTGCCACACAGTTACTACTTGGGAGCTTCTCTGCCTCACTCCGGGATCCCCTAATTGCCCTTTGTCCTATGACAAGCCCCTGCCCCCAGAAAACCTGTTGCTGGAGCCCGTGGCTTCAGTTTCTTAACGGCCTTGTTTTTATGGAACATGTTCTTTAGTAGCTTCTTGGAAAAGGTACATGTGGGCAGATTTTTGAGTTGTTGCACCTCTGAAAATGTTTATTTTGCCTCAAATTTTATATGTTGGCTGGATTTTATAATTCCAGGTTGGAGACCATTTTCTTTCCAAATTTATAAGGTTTTTTCCTTCTCTGTTCTTTGAGTGTTGTGACTGAGAGTCCCAATCCATAATGGTGATTAGTGTTTTGGTTTGTTTGTGTTTTTTTGTTTTTCCAAAAGCTTTTACAGTTTTAATTTTTATTCATAGGTAGTAAAACTCACCGTGCTATGTCTTGGTATGGTTGTTTTGTTTTGTTTTGTTTCATTTGCTATGCTGGATATTTTGCGTGGATTTTTTTAACCTGTTCTTTTGTTGGGGGAAATTTGTATTACAGCTAATAATTTAATAATTTCCTCCCTTCTGTTCTCTCTTTTGGGATCTCCTGTTAGAAAGAAGTTTGATTAATTATCTAATATTCTTATTTTTTTCACTTATTCTTCTGTCTCTTAATATTTTGTTTTACCTTCTGGGAGATATTCTCTACCTTCCAATTTTTTGGATTTTTGTTTAAAAAAGGTTAATTCTGAGAGTTCTCTCTTATTCTCTCAATATTATTCCCTACTGCCCCACCATCCTGGTCTTATTTCACATATCAGTATTTTTTTTTTTTTAAGATTTTATTTATTTATTTGACAGAGATTACAAGTAGGCAGAGAGGCAGGCAGAGAGAGAGAGGGGAAGCAGGCTCCCTGCCGAGCAGAGAACTGGATGCGGGGCTCGATCCCATGACCCTGAGACCATGACCTGAGCCAAAGGCAGAGGCTTAACCCACTGAGCCACTCAAGCGCCCCAAGTATTTTTTTTTTTTTAATTTATTTGACACAGAGAGAGAGATCGCAGGCAGGCAGAGAGGCAGGCAGAGGGGGGCCTGGGAAACAGGCTCCATGCTGAGCAGAGAGCCCGATGCAGGGTTCGATCCCAGGACCCTGAGATCATGACCTGAGCCGAAGGCAGAGGCTTAACCCTCTGAGCCACCCAGGTACCCCTCAGTATCTTATTTTTGAGGATACTTCATGATTTTGTCTTCTGCTCCTTGCATTGACTTTGTTTCCTTCTAGTTCCTTTTCCTTCATTTGTTGTGATATTTGTCATTTGTATAAAAGAGGTTTATCAAATAGTTGATGATCACTGTTCATATTTAAGTTTCTGTTCATATTTAAGAATAAGGCTTTAAATGCTTCATTAAGCAACTGATTAGAATCTTCATGTTTATAGATAGGATTGTCAACCAGGGAGCCTCACTGTAGATAGCTTTTGAAACCTGTGGGACCCTGAATGTCCACAACTTTTCTCATAAGCTTGTCAGGCTCCAGAAAAGATTCTTTAACAGAGATATGGAAACTATAAAGAGTTAAATGAAAACGATAAAAAATAAAAGTATAATGAATAATTGTTTCATGCTTATCAACAGACCAGACTTGCAGATGAATACATCCGTAAATTTGAGAGTAAATCAATAGAAATAATTCAAATTGAGAAACAGAGAGAAGCACATCTGAGAGCTGTGGTATGGTAGCCCACGGGCTACCATAGTTGCTGCTGGTGCACCAGGAGAAAGAGAACACATGGATCAGAGGCTATACCTTACACAATGAACAAAAGATGAAAAGCACAGATCCAAGAAGTTCAGAAAGCAAAAGCAGATGAATACAAAGAAAACAAATTGCTGGAAACCAAACATAAGGAGCAAACTTTTAGGGGAACCAGAGAAAAAGAAATATTATGGAAAGAGGAACAAAAATAAGAGTGACAATGGGCATCTTTCAAAAACTGCAAGCCCAGGGATGCCTGGGTGGCACAGTCAGTTGAGCATCTGACTCTTGGTTCCAGTACAGGTCATGATGTCAGGGTGGTGGGATCAAGCCCTGCGTGGTGGGATCAAGCCCTGCTCCACACTCAGCAAAGAATCTGCTTCAGATTCTATGTCCTTCCCTCTGCCCATCCTGCTCATGCTCTCTCTCACTCTCTTGCTCAAAAAATAAGTCAGCCAATCTTTAAAACAAAAACAAACAAATAAGCAAAAAAAACTGGAGGCCCAAAGGTAGTAGCAACATCTTTAAAGTGCAGAAAGAAAAAAGTGCTGAAAGAAAATATCTGTTGGGGCACCTGGCTGGCTCAGTTAGTAGAACATGCAACTCTTGATCTTAGGGTTATGAGTTTGAGCCCCACATTGGGCATATAGAGATTACTTAATAAATAAGAAAGTTGGGGTTGAGGTTTGTTTCATTTGTTTGTTTGTTTGTTTGTTTTTAAGAAAAAAATATCTGTCAACCTAGAATTCTGTTACGAGGAAAAATACCAAAATATCTTAAAAAATGTAAAACAAGGGATGCCTGGCTGGCTAGTCAGTGGAGCATATAACTCTTGATCTCAGAGTTGTGAGTTCAAGCCCCACACTGGGCTTTGCTTTAAAATATTTTACTTTAAAATTTTACTTTAAGATTACTTTTAAAATTTTTTTTTTTAATTTTTAAAAAATGGAAATGAGGGGCACCTGGGTGGCTCAGTGGGTTAAAGCCTCTGCTTTCGGCTCAGGTCATGGTCCCAGGGTCCTGGGATCGAGCCCCGCAATAAATAAATAAATAAAATCTTTAAAAAAAAAAAAAAGGAAATGAAATAAAGACGTTCAGACAAAAGTTGAAGGAATTCATTGCCAGTAGGCCTATACTACAAGGAATATTAAAGTTCTTTAGGCCAAAGGAATATGAAACCATGTGTATATTGGGATTGATACAAAGGAGTAAAGAGCATTGGGGATGTGGTCAGTTTTAGCTGTGAGCCCTCAGAGACACTGAGTAGCCTGCCCAGGTCAAGGTGGGTTGTCCCTTTCCCAGCTTCCTTCATTTCTTAAAGGTGTCCTCTGGAACTAGGAGCAGCAGAAGTGAAAAACCCCCCCACTTCACGGATGGGGGAATTGCCTTGCCCAAGGACACAGTTGAATTCAGCATACAGTTGGTCAGCATTGTGCCTGGAGAAGAGGGCTCTGGTGGGCCCCATATCATGAGGTACAGTGGGAGGGAATGTGGACATGGCTCCCACAGGGTGGTTTCTGCCACAGACATGGACGTCCCGCTGCCTGATGAAGTTCTACGCTGTGGTGGCTGCCTCACCCACATCCCAAGAGAGCCACAAGATTGCAGAGAGGATTGAACAGCGAATCTTGAACTCCAACCCTGTCATGGAAGCTTTTGGTGAGCTTGGTGTCCTCTGCATAGTACCTTGATTCTGTTTCCCCTGGGATTTGCCACTTCCCAAGGAGAGGAGTAGTGCTTTCAGTCCATCTGTGGGAGTTGGAGGATGAGAGTATCACTCACTGCCTTGGACCCGCAACCTCCCAGGTGCCCTTGGGCTCCTTCGTTAGAATCACCCCCTCCTCTGGCGTAGGCAGATGTAACAGAGTGCCATAGAGGACCTTGTGGCTCACCTTGTTCAAATCCTGTTCTTACATATGGTTTCCTGAGGGTTCAGAGAAGGGGACTTGTCTAAGAATGCTCTTCAGTGAGTGTCCATGTTGTGACTCGAGCCTAGGTGCGTCTGGCTGGGCCCACAGCTGTCCCAAGGCAGAGCGGATATAAGTCTGTTGTGCCTAGATGTTGTCTAACTCAGTAGTGACAGCTTGTTGGTTTTGGCCCTTTCCCTTCAAAGAATACAGTCCCTGACCAGCTAGGCTTGCTCATTCCAGTTCGTTGCCAAGAAGCTCTAACCCTCCTGAAACACATTTGCTGAAGCCCAAGTGCCCATTCCCTAGTCCTGTCCCCTGTGACATGGAAACCCATAAAGGGGCTTTTGGGTGACTTGAGGATAGGTACGTGCCCTCATCCCGGCCCACAAGAACCCGGTCACACTGGGGGAGTGGTATGAACCTAGGTGTGATCTGTAGGGAATGCCTGCACCCTGAGGAATAACAACAGCAGTCGCTTTGGGAAGTTCATCCAGCTCCAGCTAAACAGGTAATGGCTGCTGCCACTCTGGCTGAGGGGAGGACGGGGATGGGGAGTCTGAAAGTGGCTAGGGCTGTTTCCAGCCTGGGCTGCTCCTCTGGACAGAACCGTGCCCCTCCTGGCATGTAATGTTTGTGGAATAAATGAACCTGAGGGTGATCTTTGAACCTGGAGAATTCTAGCTACTCCAGCCTCTAAAAGATACTGAGGCAGTGTGCTTATCATGGCCTATGAATTCCTCCTGGCTTCTACCCTGGTTCAGGGGCTTCCAGTTAAACCACCACCTCTCTGGATTGCACCCCTGAGCTTGAAGCAGGGGTTTCTGTTCCTGCCTTGACTTGGGACAAAATGGTATATAGAGGCCTTGGCCCTGTCCACCTGAGCTGGTCACAGGGGAATGTTCTAGACCACCCATGGACCTGCCAGGTGGTCCCTAGTGCTCAAGACCCACTTTGACTAGGTGGAAGAGCTTTGGGGGGAGTGGCTATGTTGCATTCTGGCAGACAGTAAGTCCTTAATAAATGCCTACCTGGTTGTGCCCAGGGCCCAGCAGATGACCGGAGCTGCAGTCCAGACATACCTCCTGGAGAAAACACGAGTGGCCTGTCAGGCGTCTAGTGAGAGGAACTTCCACATCTTCTACCAGGTTTGTGTCCAGCTGGGCCCACAGCTGCCCAGATGTAGGGTAGAGATGGATCTGAGCTTCCAAGCCCTCTTCTCTGCCCACCAGGCCCCAGGCCTGACACACCGCTTTCAGTGATGCCGCCACTTATTCCTGCAGACTTTCCGTGACTCTTCTGCCCCACGCTGGACCTTGGCTCCCAGAATGGTTTTGACCTGGAGATGCATTTGCTTTCTCTATCAGACCAAAAGGTCCTTGACACAGGGACTGGGTCCCCCTCATCAGACCAAGGACTCTTAGAATGGCACCTGTCTCCAGCAGAGTGAGAACTTCCCTAGAGCTACGTCTGATGTGTCTCCCATCAGGCTTGGGGTACCCCAGAGCCTGGATAGGATGTCTCCTGCTCATATGGACCTGGGCTCCCCAGACAGGAGTCGTGCTTTCTTCATCAGACCACAGGCCTCCTCAGCAGGCTGTTTTTGCATCGGGTTGGAGACATTCAGAACTATTGCTGCGACTTTTGTCCCTGGGCCTGTCCTGGGCTCTATGCCTTGGCTCTCTCACCTCTCAGCCTTGTGATACCAAAGCATTTTTACTCTCGAGGCAACCCCGGGCTTATGCAGGCCTGGCTTCCTCACACCCTCACCTCCACCACCTGCCCACTCCTCCCCACAGATCTGTAAAGGAGCCAGCATGGACGAGAGGCTCCAGTGGCACCTCCCGGAGGGAGCAGCCTTCTTTTGGCTGCCCAACCCAGAGAGGACCTTGGAAGGTAGGGGGAGCCTTGTCCAGCACCCTGGACTGGCCCATCAGTACCCACTCACCCTCTGCACAGGGCCTGCCTTCACCCCTCGATGCCCCTGCTGACCTCTGGTCCTGACCCTGGGCTGTGACTTGGATTCCTTTTCAGAGGATTGTTTTGAGGTGACCAGAGAGGCCATGCTTCATTTGGGCATCGACACCCCTGCTCAGAACAACATCTTTCAGGTTAGAAGAAAAGGCACATCTCTTCTGTTTGGCAGAGGTGGTGGATGGGTAGCCCCTTTCATGGGTCCCTTCTCTGAACTCTGAAGATCTAGGGCTTGAAGCCCCACTGTGCAACCTCTAAGGAGTCAGTTACCCTCTGTGCTACTGAGCCTAGATGGGGTGTCAGGATGGATAGGGCATAGGGGACAATGATTGACTGCACAGATGCGGTGGTTAAAACCTAACACAGTGGTTGGGGGCTCAGCGGGGGGAGGATGAGGTGCCTAGGTCAGTTACTACTGTAGTGATCAGAATATAGAATAGAGAACTAACGCGATCATAGCTTCGTCTAAAGTATTCAGACTTTAAAATCATGTTCATACCTCTTAGTCCACTTGTTTTTTTTCAGTAGTCCTACACATATGGAGATTATTCCCATTTTTATGCTTGAAAAGACTAGAGAAGTAAAGTGACCTCCCTAGCCCTAGGTCAGACATCACTGACGGTTTGTATCAGATGTAGGTATTCCGACTTCCCACTTTTCCCTCCTCTCAGAGTGTTGACCCAGGTGAGCTGGGCCCACAAGTGGCCTCCCTTCTCACCCTCCCAGAGCACCAGCGGGCATATATAGGGTGGGTTGGCAGCAGCCACAGTGAAGTCTGTGCGGGGAGATGGTGGTGCACTGGGAAATGACCTCTGCCTCTGGATGGGGGCTGCTCAGGCAGGAGGGGGTCATGGCCTGTATATGCACTGTAGGGCTAGAGTTTGGCCAGAGGGAAAGCACATGGGGACAACCAGGGCAAGTGGACAACAGTTGGGTTCTGGATAACAGTGTTGGCCTTGCAGTATCCTGACCCTCTGCCCACTGGGCATGGCAGTCTTCTCCGAAGGTAGGCTGTGGCCTCAACTCTAGTAGCATGTAGAGACCCCCTGCCTGGAACCAGACAGGGATGGTAGAGGAGGTCCTACTCCCCCAATAAGGGTCTGAGAGTTTTCAAGTTGCTGGACTTGAGTCTCTTCTCTGTAGCCCCTGGGGACTCATCCGTGTGGATCAGTGAGTGCACAGTCCGAGTGCACAGTCCGCTGTAGAGTGTGGACTGGGACAGAGAGCCCGCTACACAGTCCCAGATTCCACCCCAGGCTGAGCTGTCAGAAGCCCCACAGTGCTGAGAAAAGGCCAGAGGGAGCCAGGACCAAACCCCCACTGGCCACACAGCAGTGAGCCTGGCACCCAGGTAACAGTGGTATTGTCACAGCCTGCCCCTAGAGAAGGGGAGGCACAGGGACAGGCAGTGGGTGACTTAGGAGCTCTACTGGCTGCCCTGGGAGGCATCTGAAGTCAAGACTGCCTGGATTCTCATCCTACTTTCGTCTTTTACTAAGTCTGTGGCCTGTAGGCTTGTGATTTGAAGATTTTATTTTATTTTTTAAGTAATCTCTACACCCAATGTGGGACTTGAACACACGATCCCAAGATTGAGAGTCACACACTCCTCTGAGCCAGCCAGGACCCCTGTATGATTGAACTTCTCCCTCTGTCACCTCTGTCATGGGCATTATCACAGCACATTCCTCACTGGTAGTTGACAGGACTAAACAAGGTGATGCCTGTAACTCTTATAGAATTGTGCCGGTGGGGTCCCTTCTCAGGGGGCATCAATTAGGAGGTTCTCTTCTTACCCTGGTACTATTCAGCAGGAGACGGGCCCTTCCTGGGCGAGGCTCCAGCGCTGGAGAAAGAGCTCACACCATGTCCTCTCTTGCCCGCTCAGGTCCTGGCCGGACTGCTGCACCTCGGCAACATCCGCTTTGCCCACTCTGAGGACGAAGCCCAGCCCTGCCACCTGACAGGCGATGCCAAGTGTGAGGACAGGGTGGGGGCTTGGGGCTCAGGCTGTGGTCGTAGCGCCAGGGAGCAGGGCCCGCCCTGTCTGGAAACGGGCCAGTGTGGGCGGGACTGGGCGGGGAGGCCTGAGGGGGGAATTCGGAAGGTGATGCTCTTGATGAAACTGTGGATGTTGGTCCTTGCCCCATCTCTGGGAAGACAGCATCGTCCCTATCTTACAGATGAGAAAAAAAGAGGGTTTATAAAGTGATTTGTCCCACATGAGTCAGTGTGGACTGAGACCGAGAATCCTGGGTTTAAGTCATGTTTCTGCCTTAGGCAAGTCCCACTCACCTGAACCTAGGTTTATTCTGTCCCGTTGGGTGGGTCATGGTTCCACTGTGATGACTTCCACGTGGTCTTGTGAGAAGGGCTGTTTGGATGGAGGGTGATGTGTCCCTCTCAGGCTCTCTCAGGACATCAGCCTTGCTGCTGCAGCTTCCAGAAGACCCGCTGCTGGAGACGCTGCGGATCAGAACCATCAGGGCAGGCAGGCAGCAGCAGGTATTCCGGAAACCCTGTTCCCGAGCAGAGTGCGACACCCGCAGAGACTGTGTGGCCAAACTAGTCTATGCACGGTGAGCAATCAGGCCCTGCCCTCATTCCACATTCTCCGCCTATCTAGAGCTGGACCAAGCACCCTCAGGCAGTATGCCTAGGCCCCTGGTGAAGGCTTCTAGATAAATCAGGCACATTCTTCTCCATGCTTCCCAGACCCTTCCCAGATCCTTGGGACTGCAGGGAGTGGCTTCTGGGTTTTCCCTGAGCAAGGCCTTTGACCTTAATTCCAGAGTCCTCTGCCTGGGGAAGTTGCCACAGTCTGGGTGAAATTCCGCTCATTATGAAAGCATAGGAGCCTACCTTGCCCTTGGCCATGGGTGAGGAAAGCCTGCCTGACTCTGCCTGCGGAGCGGGCCTGGAGGGCAATCTGGGGCCATCACAGTTCCAGGCTTAGACTTCTGGGTGAATCGGCTCCTCTGTCTCCATGTGCCCTCGTACTTCATGTCTTTATGTTACCTGGGGATAATGATAGATGGAGGCAGAGTGTGGCCCACTATCTTGCACAGCGTAGTGTGCCGCAAGTGCGAGCCCAGAACATGGTGAAGGTGGGGTCCTGGCCTTTCCCTGGTCGGTTATTTGGGCATCTCCACCCTCTGGCCATGTGGGTAAGGTTGATTTCTCACCATGGCTTTTGAGAACCTTCAGGGTACCAAGTAAAGGTATCAAGGGCCCAGAATCCTCCAAAACTATGGGACCGAGTATATGCATGTGCTTATGGGAACTAAGGCCCTGGGGAGAGAGGGTCCCCCCGCTTTTGTGAACTTCCCAAGAGGCATTACTGGGGGAATAAGATCCACTGAAATGAAAATGGCCCGTGGCATTTAGGCTCAGGCCTACCCCCATTCAGCAAGAGACTTCATTCCCACTGCCCCAAAGCTGATTTCAAGCCAAAGACTTTTAAAGCCTTTGTGTCAAGTCACGGCAAAATGAGTAGATAAGATAAATATGACGGCCACAGACAGAGTGAGCCTGTGTGAAATAGAACATTTCATACAGGGTTACTGTATCAATTGGTCATTTGTGTCTAGTACCTCAGATGGGTACTTGAATCCCCTGTGGCAAAAACAGAAACCAGAGCCTGATTGCAGTAAGTTGCAGAGCAGTCACTTTAAGAAAAACTGTAAGAGGCCCCTTAATAGTACTGTACATAGAGCTGAACGTGTCCCCAGGACAGTGACTGCCTTGTCTTCTTGGGGGTAGGGGGGAATGGTCCAGAGTACAGGATGCCACTTGGGGCCACTGCGGGATCAAGTGGGGGCGTGTGGCAGGGTCTCGAGTTCTAGGCACTACAGGTCTGGTTTTGCAGGGGAGTCTAATGAACTTGGTTCTTTGCAAGCCTAATGCAGGCCTGCTCATCAGTTCCTTCCCTTCTAATCAAGACACCAGCTGAGTGTCCGGCCAAGTGACTGATGGGAGATGCACTCCCCATCTAGCCCCAGGGTCTCGTCCTTTGTTCAGCGTGCTGGCAGGACAAAACAGATTTCTGTCTTGTCAGGGGATAGGCACGACTATGGGGTTGCCAGGTTTGGGATACAGGCCCTTCGGAGCATGGCATCCTGGCTGGAGGAGCAGTGCTGCTGTCCCTCAGGCTCACCTGACCTCTCACCGGAGTCCTCTCTCCCTCCATCCCCATCCCAACAGGCTGTTTGACTGGCTGGTGTCCGTGATCAATAGCAGCATCTGTGCAGACCCTGCCTCCTGGACCACTTTCATAGGTAGCAGGGGCTCACCTTTTTGGGAGCACTCCTTCAAAAAAAGAACCATAGTGTCCACTGTGTGACTCCGGGCAGCTCTTTTCCCTTCTCTGCACCATCTTGTCCTCAGCCACCAATGTCTGGGCAAGATGGCTCGTGTTCTCGGTGCCCACATCTGACCCATCGGTAGCTCTCCAGGCAGACTCGGATGGTGTCTTGTCTGTGAGGGCCCCTCCTCCCCTGAGACCCTGGTCCAGCCTCAGGAAAGCAGTTGGGGGAGAGGCAAGATAGCTAGATTAGAGGGATTTGAGGGACATGCCAACATGGTTGGAACTGGGGTGGAAAAGTCAGGGAGAGGAGGAAGTCAAGCTCAGATATGGGAAGTTTGCTCAAGGGACAGTGGCATTTTAGATACCAGCTGGGCTGGTGAGATTAAGGCCCTCCAAATTGGATTGGACACAGAAAATGTTCTCTAGGCCGCCCCTCAATCCTCATTCAGCCTTTATTCCTGCTCTGAATTCTGAGGGGCCATGAAGTAGAGATGGGCCCCACCCCAAGGTGGGGTGTCCTCTGTGCCCACCGCCGGGTGTCATGCTCATTCAACTCCATCTCCAGGCTGCCAAGCATGCGCCTTTGCCCCAGGCTCCCACAGTCCCCCCAATACTCCATCTGCCTGGGCAGCAACCCCATAGGCTCTCCACCATCCTCTCAGGCCTGCTGGATGTGTACGGATTTGAGTCCTTTCCCAACAACAGCCTGGAACAGTTGTGCATCAACTACGCCAACGAGAAGCTGCAGCAGCACTTTGTGGCTCACTACCTGAGGGCGCAACAGGTGAGGGGTGGAGAGCTTCTTCCGGGGGCTTACCAGGAGCCTTTCGCTCCTTCTTTGATGCCATTCTGGAATATGCTGTGGTATTGAGACCAGCCATGGATGAGCCATCTTGGCCTCAGATCACGTTTGCCTTCTCCTGCCATCTTTTATTCCCTAGGAGGAATATGCAGTTGAGGGCCTGGAGTGGTCATTTGTCAACTACCAGGACAACCAGACCTGCTTGGATCTCATCGAGGGGAGTCCCATCAGCATCTGTTCCCTCATAAACGAGGTGGGGTCAGCTAGTGTGCTGAGCACCAGAGTGGGGCCTTTCTGGGGCCTTGGAGACTATACTGTGCCCCTGTGCCTCTGTCTTCCCATCTGCCAAATGGGTTTGCTAATCCCTATGTTCCTTCCCTCTCAGTGTCACTGTGATGCCTCTGTGACAGCTCTGCAGTTGGGGGGGGGGGCACAGGGCATGGGGACTGTGAGGGTTGTGGCAAGCCTGTCTCGTGTTTGTGGCTGACCACCCATCGTTTCCCATGCAGGAATGCCGCCTAAATCGGCCAAGTAGTGCAGCCCAGCTCCAGACCCGCATCGAGAGTGCACTGGCGGGCAGCCCCAGCCTGGGCCACAACAAGCTCAGCCGGGAGCCCAGCTTCGTCGTGCTGCATTACGCGGGGCCTGTGCAGTACCACACCGCAGGCCTGGTGGAGAAGAACAAGGTGAGGCCAGGCCATGGCTTGGGGAGGCCTGCATGAAATGAGGTGTTGAGTTACTGCTGCACATACATGGAAGTTTCCGGTCATGCACTCTTTCTCCTGAACATCCTCCCAGAATCCAAACTCACTTCTTAGGCCTACCTGCATGAGGTCCCTGATAATCAGGGATGAGCTGCCCAGAAATGACTCCTGTCACAGTGGGGCTCCTGTGAAGCCATCTTCTGGGGCCCTGTGAGCAGGACTGGCGCACCAGATGGGTGCATGCCACCTGCCCTTACCTGCTGCCCTTATCCTTTTCCAATAGGACCCTGTCCCCCCTGAGCTGACCGGACTCCTACAGCAATCCCAGGACCCCTTACTCAAGGTGCTTTTTCCTACTGACCCTGAAGAAAAGGCCCAGGAGGAGCCCTCTGGCCAGAGCAGAGCCCCTGTGTTGACTGTGGTGTCCAAGTTCAAGGTGGGTCTGGGGGTGCTAATATGTGCCTGGTTCACTCATCAATCTCATATATTTACCAGGCATCTCCCAGGGTTGGTACTGTGTGCTGGGGACCACTGATGAGTCACAGAAACATGATCCCATCCACATGGAGTTGGTAGCCTCACAGGGAAGATCGAGATGGGAAACTGACAAAGAGACATATAATTGACATGATTGAAAGCCTAGGATCTTGTGGGTGTGTGAGTGAGGGCCTCTTACCCACTGCTGATAGGGTGATTGTGGACAAGCAATAGTTCCTTGAACCTCTGTGCCCCATTCCTTCCCAGTTCTCCAGCGTCCTAGTCCAGCTGTCCTTGGCTGGTAGACTGGCCATGTCCCCCAGCACCTTTTGCTTTCTGCCCCCTCTCAGCCCTTGTACATCCTGCTCCCCCTCCCTGGGACGCCTGTTCCCCTGCCCCTGCTATTGCCCCCAAACTCCCACCCTCCATACCCCTTGCCCTAGTTGATTCCTTCTTCTCCTTCAAACTTCAGCCTGATCATCACCTCCTAGAGGAAACACCTTGTGGAGACCAGATTTTTTTTTTTTTTAAAGATTTTATTTATTTACTTGACAGAGAGAGATCACAAGTAGGCAGAGAGGCAGGCAGAGAAAGAGGAGGAAGCAGGCTCCCTGCTGAGCAGAGAGCCCGATGCGGGACTCGATCCCAGGACCCTGAGATCATGACCTGAGCCGAAGGCAGTGGCTTAACCCACTGAGCCACCCAAGGCACCCTGGAGACCAGATTTTGTTGGGACTTTCCTGCCTAGCCTCAAACACCCCACTGAGGGGGGCCCACCCCATGTCTCTGTGTCCCGTCAGACCCTGGGTTCTGAGCCCCAGACTGACCATGTCATTACCCCAGCACAGGTCCCCCGGCACACAGGATGGGTTTCTTGAGAGCAGCTGTTGCCTGAATGAGTGGCAGTGGCTTCTGAGATGGTGCTCTTCTAGGAAGATTGCACCGGTGAGGGTGAGGGGAGAGGAGCAGAGACCAGCCAGGTATAAGATCGCAGGTCAGGAAGATCCCTGGAGGCAGGGGATGAGGAGCATTGGGAGGTCAGGCCAGGAGAGTGCTTAGACTCCATGAGCACGTCCCATAATTGTCCCAGGACCCTCACAGCATCCCCGTCTCCAAGCTGTGAGGACCACTGGGGGTGTTGGAGGCTGTCACTAACCAGGGCCCAGCTGATGTGCGCCGGCAGCCCCAGTCTGTCTGACCAACAGTCTCCCTCCTGCAGGCCTCCCTGGAGCAGCTTCTGCAGGTTCTGCATTGCACGACGCCCCACTATATTCGCTGCATCAAGCCCAACAGCCAGGGCCAGGCGCACAGCTTTCTCCAGGAGGAGGTAATTCACAGAGCTGGAGCTACTTTGCAGCGAGTTCTATCTGGCCAAGGCCCTGAGGGATTGAAAGGCAGAACTTACCCTCCAAATGGAGTAACCAGAGTGCGTGTCTCAGGCTGTCTCACATGAGGGCGTCTTGTATTCCCTGCTTTGGCAGCATGGTCATGTATGGTTTCATGGTCTGTGCACGGCACAGTAAGCTAGTCAAGATGTCCCCCTGCATCTGACGCTCTGTCACTGGCTGTGCCCTGCTGAGACCAAAGCTGCCCTGTGGGACAGGTGACTCTTGTGATTCACTGAAAGCCTGCGTCGCCTTAGAGTCAGCACAGTGCAGCCATTTCTGTCAAGTTGTTGCTGATTTGCACAAATGCAGTCGGCCAGCAGCTGGCCTTTGTTCAGGGTACCGATCTCTGTGGTGTGGATGAGGTCTGAGTGCTGCAGAGTGCTGGAGAGGGTCCCACAGCCAAGTGGTCTAGAGTTGAAGGCCAGGATCTCTCCACTCAGGTCCCGAAGAACCTTTACAGTATGATCTCTCCTCCCTCTTGGCTGTGATTTACTCTGTTGTCTGCAGAATATAAAATAAATAGAAAACAGATTGGGTTGGGCTGCATGGTGAGGCCGAGCCTCTGCGCTGGCTGGAGGGCTGAGACAAAAGCAGGACCAGCACTTGCCTCAGCTGCATCCAAAGCCAGGCATCCGATAAGGGTACCTGGGGCCACCTGGACCCTTTCTAGCAGGGAGATCTTCTTGAGGTCCCAAGGAGTATACCCCCAGCAGCCACACCTCTGGACAGCCTGCAGGTTCATACCTACCAAGGCCAGGGTAAGGCCTCAGAGGGCAGAAGGAGTGGTATTTCTGACCTGCTGGCCCCATGCCACAGGTGCCCATCCTGTCTCCACCCTTGCAGGTCCTGAGCCAGTTAGAGGCCTGTGGCCTCGTGGAGACCATCCACATCAGTGCTGCTGGCTTCCCGATCCGGTGAGTGGGCCGAGCCAGGCACGGGGCAGGACCAGTGCTGGGGTGGAGCTTGGGACTCGGGCATGACGAGCTGCCCAGCCCAGAGCAGGAGGTGGAGGTGAAGAGAAAGCAGCAAGTCTTCAGAGGTCAACCTGGAGCTCAAGAGGCTTCACTCGTTCATTTCGTTTATCCGTTCACTTTCTGTGTACTGTTTTGTAGCAGGCACTGTTTCTGGTGTCAGTGAATAAGGAAGGTGAGCCTCTGCCTCTTGGGGCATCCGTTCCTATGGACATACAAGAAGTACAAAGTTAACCAGTGCTAGGAAAGAAACCAAAAAAATGCTGCTCGGTAGACTAATGGGAGAAAAGAATCTTTGGGCTGTTGAGGGAGGGGCCCCTCTAAACAGCTCAGGCCTCTGTTAAGAAAAGGTTTGGGGGAGGAAACCGCAAGCACAAAGCTCCCAGTTTAGGAACTAAGATGCTAACGTGACAGGCGCATAGAGACCTGGAGGAGAGCGGCCGCATGGACCCCACAAGGACTTGGCAGTTTGTCCACAGGGCCTGGAAGCCGCTGGATGTTGTGAGGAGAGAGTGCTGTGCGCACATTGATGCTCTGTGGCTGCTGTGTGGAGGCTGGACATAGGGGTAGGAGAGAAGGGACATGTATGTTTAGAGAAGGCTGTTGCTGGTGTGCAGGCAGGATGGTGACCCAGATGAGGGGGAAGCCATGAAAAATGGAGTGAAATGGGGGAAATTGGAGTACCATTTCTGATAGAAACGGGATTGTGGGTTGGTTGACCGTGGGGTGTGGGCAGGGGAGCAATCAGCTTCCAGGTCACACAGGAAACTTCCAGGCTTCCATCTGAGGCTAATGGATGCATCAGGAGGCAGTTCCCTGAGATAGGATGTCTGGGGAAGGCACAGGCTGGAGGTGGGATGGGAGAAGAGACAGGAATGTGACCTTATCAGGTTTGTAGCAGCTGTAAGACAGGCTTAGGGCCCAGAGCTTTGGGAACTAGAGTGCGTGAGCATCTGTCTTCATCGTGGGCAAGGAGGAAGTCATGGTGGGGAGAGAGAAGTGCTCTGAAGCTGTTCCCTGAGGAACATTCACATTTATAGAGAGGGTAGGTGACAAGAAATCAGCAGCGGCAACTTGGCAGGAGTCGTGGGTGAAGGAGGAAGCCAGGCTTCCGGGGGTTGCGGGGGCTGAGAGAACTGCATGAAGACGGGGGCCAGCTGGGCACCTGCCAAGGCCAGGCAGAGCACTGACTGTTAGATTTGGTGGCGTGGTGTTTGCTGACGGCTGCAAGAAGAAGCACACGGGAACAGCGCTGGGGACAGAAGCCAGACTCAGGAGGAGGAGGTAGAGACAGATACAAGGTGTCACCAGCAGTTTAAGTGTTGCAGTGGAGGGGAGCAGAGAAATCAGGAGGAAGCAAGGTAGGCTCTGGGGTCAGAAGCCACAGATGTGACTGACTGCATACGCATCAGGAACCATCGAGCTGGGGAGAAGCCTGCAAGTCCCTTTGGAAGGAGGCAGGCCGCAGTCCCCTATGAAAAGAGCGAACAGCTGTTTGGGCAGATCACCTTGGCAGGAAAAGCAGACCCAGTTTAAAATGGTCTCCACTGGCTTCTGTGAATGACCACAGTCCTCCCTCCAGAACCACACCGCATCCATTCATCGCGGGCACTCTGAGGGCAGCGCCTCGCTCCACTGTTGAGTAGATTAAATCAAGGAACTCCCGTTGGCCCCAAGCTCTGTGCCAGGCTCACAGATGAAGTCACTTCATTTCTTCTGCCTCCCTCGGCTTCCAGGATCCCTCACCGGAACTTCGTGGAACGATATGAAGTACTGAGAAGGCTCTGTGCTCGCACATCCTCTGGCCCCCACAGCCCATCTCCTGCTGAAGGGCACTCCGGTGAGTGGGGCCCGTGTGCTAGTCACGTGTTCAACCACAGTTGACCGAGCTCCTATCCTGAGCCATCTCGGATGGGGCTGGGCATTCAGAGCAGAGGAAAACACAGCCCTGCTCTCATGGTTCTTAGCTCAGTAGGGGAAACAAACTAAAAGAAGACAAACACTAGGGAAAGTGGAAAGGCAGAGCTGAGTACAGAATGCCGTGGGTAGTGCTGGGGAAGTGTGAATCAGGGAAAGCTTCCTGGAGGAAGTAGTGTCTGAGGACAGATGGCATTGGCCAGGTGAAGAACATTCCACATGACAGGTAATTGGATGGAGGGCTGCATGCAGGAGACAACACTGTGTGTGTGAGGAACTCCAGGCCAGAGTTGCTTGTCCATAAGGAAGAGAACAGGTGGAGCTGAGACTGGGGTGATAGGCATGTCACAGAAGCCGAGCTTTATTCTCTGGGTAGATGGAGGCACGTCAGAGGAGGAAGAGAGGGACATCAGCCTCGTGCTTTCTGGAGACCACTGTGGGGCCCCTATGGCAGGCCATGGGAGTGAGGCTATTCATGCTGGCCAGAGTCAAGCTAGAGGTGTGGGCACAATGGGCAGTGTTAGGAAGAAACTGGTCAGACTGTGCGTGGCCAGTGGGGAAGAGAGGTTTGGGGGAGCTGCTGAGCCCCATAGGGCTGACTTGAGCTCCAGGTTCCTGGAGTCATCCTGTGGAGGCATCTGCAAAGCCCTCGGCAAGCTCTAACGTCAAGGGAAGGTCTCATGTGGCCCCGGTTTGGGGGTTGTCAGCATGTAGGGTAAGCCCCCTGCATAGGTGGAAGAAGAAGCAGCCAAGGACAGAGTGGGAGGCCCCTGCCCAGCAGCAGTGGCTTCCACACACACAGCCCTGCCCTGGAGCCTGGCAGACCTGGGACAGTTCTGCTTTCCCTTCTCTCTCGTCACTTGCCTTTCACTCTTTTCCCCCACTTCTTTCCTTCCCCTCTCTTCGTGATCTGCTCTACTGCTGTGTCTCATGCCCAAAGCCCCCTTCGCCCCTGGTTGATTTTGCGGTTTCTCGTCTGCGGCGTCTTCTTTGGCAGCCTCTGTCTCCAGAGAGGCACTGGGCAGCAAAAGGTGGTCAGAGCCCTCAGGTAAATCCTCTGTAGGAGCCAGCCCTGCACACTGCGGGAGGGCAGGCAGGGGCACCTGTTGGGCCTCCCTGGGACTGGGATTCGTTCGCCCTTTTCTCACGTGGCAGGAAGTTGAGGGGTCAGGCAGAGGGAACGGCCCAGCTGACCTACTCGGCCCTCAGCATGTTTGGGGCCTTGGAACACATGCTTGCAGAGTAGCCTGGGTTTCCAGATGGGGGTCCAGGCACCAAGTACCCTTTGGCAGCTTGCCCAGGGAACCCACAGGCATGGAGGCTGTGGGCCAGCCCGGGGCCCAGCCACAAGTAAAGATTTCTGTATGCCTCAGAACACCAGATGCCTCCCCCCAAAAAGGTGGAGAAGTGGTTAGAGGGAAGAACAGGAGCAGAGAAGCCTGTGGAGTAGTGGGGAGACCAGAACTGGTTTCTCAAGTCCACAGAAGTGTGTAGATGACCAAGAGCTGATGGGACCTCCATCTCCCATCCCACAGAAAGGTCTCCGTGCACCGAGGTGGCCACTCTGCAAGCTGTCCTCCAGGACATCCTCCACACTCTTCCAGCTCTGACTCAGGCAGCAGCCACACTTGGTGACCCCACTAAGGCCACACCAGCCCCAGTTCACTGTGGCAAGACCAAGGTGTTCATGACGGACTCCATGGTAAGCTGGTTGACGGTGAGGAGGGGAGTTCTCCGAAGCCAGCCGCTTCCTCTCCTCAGTACCACGGGATCTGGAACCACTTCGGGGCCGTGGGAGGAGAGGCTGAGACCCTCAGCGGATACCCCTTCTCCCAGCTGGAGCTTCTGGAACACAGACGCGCCCAGGTGCTGGAGCAGTGTGCCCGCCGCATCCAAGGCAGCTGGAGGCGACACTGGCATCGCAAGCAGGAGAGGCAGAGGCGGGCGGCCATGCTCATCCAGGCAGGTAGGAGGCGCATGGGCCTGTGTGCAGACCCTGCGTGATCTGAGTTTCCTGCAGAACCTTATGCCAAGGCCGTGTCCGAGTCTCAGCACATGGATGGCACGACCCTATGGTGCACTGGGATTCGAATTCCAACCCACCTCACCCATTGTCTCCCCAGTCCAGTGAAAACCAGGTCACACTGCTGTCTGTAGGCAGCAGAGACTAAAAAATTGCCTTTAATTCCCCTTTCCCAGACCTAGAGGGTAGCTTATGCCATCTTCCTTTGCTTCCACAACAAATCATTATGTGCTGGGTCCAGGGCTTGTAATGAGTTTGAGAAGATCTGATTTATCAAAGGAAGAGACATAGAAAGCATATTCACAGCAGTCTTACCTTGAAAATACTAGAAACCACCCACATAGCTGACCATAGTAAAGTCATGGTTATGTCATGAACCAAACTTAAAATACAGCCAAGAAGTCTTTTTGAAGAGTATTTTAAATTTAATGGAAAACCTCTTCCAATGTGATGTTCAAATCAGGATACCAAACTGCATGTCAAGCGCGATGCCACCTTCCTCAAGTGTGTTTCTGTGTTTACAAGCCTAAAAAAATCGTGTAAGCCAATTGTAGAACTCTGCAGTGGTCAGCTAACAGGATTTGGATCTGTCTTTAAACTTTTTAGTTTTCTAGAATCCAAACTATTAATAGTGAATGGAATAGCCCCTTTTCTGAATGTAAAAGAACGAGAAAATGCTCAAAGTGCAAGAGAAGGAAATGAAAATTGCGACATGATCAGTCTACCATAGTGGGCGCATGGTGGGGTCTCTGTTTATGAATTCTTAAGGCCAGTAAGTAGCTTGAGCTGAGGATTTCCCCCTTGTTCCCCGGGCACTGCCTCGGGCAGTGCCTGAGGCAGAGGTGAGTTTGCTCCCCGCTGTCCTTCCACACGAGGTCTGTCCCAGCCTGATGCTCCGAGTGGTCTTCCAGAGCTTTTTGAGGGCCTTTGTTCCCTCCTGTAGGCGGCAGCGTGGGCTGGCCGTTCACCAAGGAGGCGCAGGTTCTGGGCAGCTCGGGCGTGGCTGCAGGGCCAGGCTTGCAGAGTTCTAACATTTCATTTACTTTCTTGTCTCTGGGCAAACCTGCCAGCCATCCGTTCCTGGTTAGCTCGGAAACACGTGCAGAGGCTGCACACCGCCGCCACGGTCATCAAGCGCGCGTGGCGGAAGTGGAGAGTGAGTATAGGACTCCTGTGGGCAGAATGGGTGGTGGCCGGCTGGCACCCAGCGGCCCTGGGCTGGAGTGCTCGCCCGGCACTGCATGGGACACCACCTGTCCCCCGGGACGCCTGGGGTGCAGAAAGGGCAGCATCAGCAACTCTGGGCACATACTAAAAATCATGGAATTCTGCACTTTCAAGGGGTGAATTTTACGGTCTCTCAAGTAGATCTCAAAGCTGTTACTTTTAAAGTAGCAAATATAAGGCCTGAGCACAGGTGCCTTGGGCACAAAGATGTTTGGCCACAAGGCTACATCTGTTTGAAGGCATCCAGCTGTTCAACAGTCCTGTGCCCTTCCAATCACCTTGTTGAGCTATCTTATTATAGTTTGGGTTTCCATTAAAAACTAACAGATTGATGGGGTACCTGGGTGGCTCAGTCGGTTAAAGCCTCTGCCTTTGGCTCAGGTCATGATCCCAGGGTCCTGGGATCGAGCCCCACATTGGGCTCTCTGCTCAGCAGGGAGCCTGCTTCCTCCTCTCTCTGCCTGCTTCTCTGCCTACTTGTGATCTCTGTCTGTCCAATGAATAAATAAAATATTAAAAAAAAAAAAAAACTAACAGATTGAAAGCTATAAAGTGGCATTCTCTTTTTTTAAGATTGGAATGGCCTTCCTTGCTTCGAAAGAACTGGATGGTGTGGAAGAAAAACACTTTTCTCAAGTTCCCCTTCCCACGGGCTCCTTCCTACTGCCACAGACACAGACCAGCCTCCTGGCAGCAATAATCCGCCTCTGGCCCCTGGGACTGGTCCTGGCCAACGCAACTGTGGGGATCCGAGGCTTTCAGAGAAAGCTGGTGGTCTGGGCCTGCCTCCAGCTCCCTGTGGGGAACCCCAGTAGCTACCCGGTCCAGATAGCACAAGGACAAGCTGGTGTCACATCCATCCGAGCACTGCCTCAGGTAAGCTGTGTGATGGGACAGCAGTCCTGCCCACCACGGCTCTAGGTCCCTCACACCTCCTTGCAGAAGGCAGGAGCCAAAGCCCGAGTCCACAGCAGGAGCAGGACTGAGGCAAGAGCTGTTCTGACCAGGGAAGCCACAAGCCTGAGCTTCCCAGCTGGCTATAGGTTTGGGTGGTTTCCATCATTACAACTCAGAATTTTCTAGAGTCCTCCCACTCTTTATTTATTTTAAAGATTTTATTTATTTATTTGACAGAGAAATCACAAGTAGGCAGAGAGAGAGGGAAGCAGGCTCCCTGTTGAGCAGAGAGCCCAATCCCAGGACCCTGGGATCATGACCTGAGCCGAAGGCAGAGGCTTAACCCACTGAGCCACCCAGGCGCCCCCCCATTCCCCTTTTATAAACTGTCTGGCTTCTCCTCTGAAATCTCCATTTAATTAGTCCCACTTTTTTTTTTTTTTAAATATTTATTTATTAGAGAGAGAGAGATCACAAGTAGACAGAGAGGCAGGCAGAGAGAGAGAGAGAGAGAGAGGAGGAAGCAGACTCCCAGTGGAGTAGAGAGCCCAAGGTGGGACTCAGTCCCAGGACCCTGAGATCATGACCTGAGCTGAAGGCAGAGGCTTAACCCACTGAGCCACTCAGGCGCCCCTAATTAGTCCCACTTTTTGTGGTGACAGTTTATTGTCTCAAATAGCACTGAAGTTAGCATCCTATTTTCCTCAAATTATTACTTCGTTTATCTCCTGCTCCAGCTGTGCAGATGACAAGCAGGTAAGTCAGTGGTCCAAGAGCTGTTTTTATAGTACAAAAACACAGCCAGGGAAAGACTCAGCCAACACACATAATGGGCTAATGCTCAACCTGCCACATGAGGTCCCAGCAAGGGTTAAGTGACACAAGTCAGAAGGAAGGAAGCAGCAAGTTTCCATACCTGAGGAATTACGGTAGAACGGAACCTAGAGATCTCCGTGACAACACGTGGGTCAGCCAGATAAACAGCAGTGGGACTGTTTGCTCTGCCAGTTTTAAGCAGTCTTAGGACTATGACAGGCAACACTCTTACAGGAGAGAGCTCGCTCATCCATCACACCAAGTGGATGTGAAATGTTGTATTTTTAATTTGCCCCTCATTTAGAATGAGCAGAAAGCCTGCATTCAATCCTGCTCCTGCTGGGACCCTGCTATCAGTGCTTGTCCACACCTCTGCGTTTCTAGCACTGGCGCTGTGGGGCCCCGAGAGGACTCGCACTCCCGGGATCTGGGGTTCTAGCAGTCTCTCTCTCTCTCTCTCCCTAGGGCTCGATCAAGTTCCACTGCAGGAAGTCTCCACTGCCGTACGCCGACATCTGCCCTGAACCCTCACCCTACAGTGTTACTGGCTTTAATCAGATTCTGCTGGAAAGACACAGCCTGGGCCATGGGTGAGCTCTTCTCACCTTCTAGCCTCACCTGGCTGGGCAATCCTTTGGTGCCTTTGTGTCTACAAGGCCTTTCCTGCCAGCTGCTTTGCCAAAGACATTTAATCCACACAAAGATGCCAAACTACTCCCACAGCAACTCCAAGCACTTGTGACCAAGCAATGTGTTGCAGCCCCTGCACTAGGGGCCTGGGGCTCCCCTCTACATCTCAGGCCCTGACAGGTGTCGGGCTGGTTAGCAAATCAGGGCTAAGAAACCTCAGGACCACAGAGGATGTCCCCCATTTTACTACCTTCATAGATCCAATGCAGCAGGGCAGTCCATCACTACAGTGGGGCATCCCAATTCCCTGCAAACAGAACAGGTGGGTCAGCTTGAAATTAGCCCCCAAATTTCAATTAGAATATTTGCATTTAGTTCCTTTAAAAGGAACAAAACCTATTTTTAATATGTTGATTTATTTAATGTAATAATGTAACAAAAGGGTGAATACAATTTACCACAGAATTACCATGTCCTGATTTTATTTAGCAACAGTGAGCAAGTTTTAACTCAAATGGGTATGAAACTTGACCAATCATGTGATGTCTCAACTGTACCAAAATTAAAATATCTAAACACCACCATCTGAATGTCCAGTTCTCCCTCCATCAAGGGTTTGTCACCTTGAGTATCCTCCTCTTGTCTGGAACCCACGCCCACAGTGCCGAAGACAAAGAGCTTGTGCAGCGGGCCTGGAAGTCAGCACCCTGGCCGAGGGCCCCACGCTAGCTCTTCTGGGGGTAGCAGGCAGGGTGAATGCACGTGCCAGCAAGCAGCTCGGGAGTTCAGCTCACGAATCCTCCTCCCGGGATGGCTCCACGATCCGTAAACAGCAGTCCGCGAACTCCACAAACAAGGGCTCCTGCATGCAGGCTCGCATGAGCTTCGCCTTATTGTCACCCTGATCGAGGCTGACCATCAGCTGTCGAAGGTGCGGGTTGAGCAGAAGGCTTCTCAGTGCTGCAGACTCGCCTGAAAAATGAGCGAGAAAGCCGATGTGGGTTCAAGTGGGGACAGATGGAGACGGCTAAAAGCTAAATGCGTCCAGTGTAGTACCCGTCAAGGGTGCTGCATGCCCTAAACCTTTAAACCCGAGAATGGAACCCATGCTCCACATTAACAAGGTGAGGTCACCGGAGCAGCTGATCTCCCAGTTAAAGCCGTCAGATTCTTGTTATCAGCATCCCTATAAATAGTTTAACTTTATGCCATTTCAACTAGGAAAAAAACACCAGCACATACACAGAGAACAACATGAATTTGCTGGCACGTTGTTTTTCATGGGCCTGAAGGTTCTCCCGGGTGAGGAGAGTTACACCAAACAGTCAGCGCTGTGAAGGCCAGCGCACGGCCCTCACACTGCAGCCTTGGTAGCAATGAACAGACACGGACATCTGCCTGCTGCCTCACAGTTTACAAAACCATCCACGCCTGCCCTCGGCCTCACTGCCGTGGGACTGGGTGCGTGGCAGGGTGGGCCTCAGGCGACGGAAACAAAACCTTCCACATGCAGGAACCACATTGGCCTGTTCATCACAACACTTCACAGAACTGCCCCCAGGCCTGCCATGTGGGCCTACAAAAACGCCAAGCGTTATGAACACCTGTGTCCCTCTAAAAATCTGTCTGCTGGAGTGACCAGACCACATACGAAGCACGGGGGAGGTGGGAGTGAATGCAGGCCCCTGCCCTACAGGCCAGCGTGGGAGAAGTTACCATCAAGTATGAGTGGTGTATTTCCAGGCCCCATGGAAAGGTGAAAGTGCTTGCTTCTGAGAAAGACAAAAGGTCAAGGAAAGTTAAGGTGAGGAAGGGTAACCTGAACCAAGCCTTGAGGGAGAACTTTGGCAACCCACAAAACCAGCAGGATTCCAGGCAGGGAGGTGCGGAAGCCCCAAGTGTTTATGGAGTCAAGTGTCCAAAGGGATCTGCATACCACACTCCGTTAGGGGGACCCTTGAACACCACAGGTTTGAGCTGCACGGGTCTACTCCTACACAGTGTTCTCCCATCAATACAGTGTTGTAAAGGTATTTTCCCTTCCTTGTGATTTTCTTAACATTGTCTTGTCTCTCATTTACTTTATTGTAAGAATGCAACATGTAATACATGGAACATACAGAACGTGTGTTAATTGACTTAAGTTATCGGTAAGGTTTCCGGTCTACAGTAGGCTATTAGTAGATAAGTTCTGGAGGGGTCAGAAGATAAATTTTCAACTGCAGGGTAGACGAAGGGGAGCCCTACCCCTGTGCAGTTCAAGGGTCACCTGTATTTAGTAACTTAAAAAAAAAAATCAGACTCTATACATTGAATTAAATAGAATAGTGGTTGATGAAGAAGCAAGCACACACACTTACCTAAATTCTTTAAATTCTGCAAAGACACTCTGTCCTCTTCCTCATCACTATTGAGAAAGTCAGCTACAGAGTCGTCGTCATCTGAGGAACAGAAAGCACAACTAATTATGACTAGAAACAAAGCCTGGACACCAGACTTGAACAACTCCCAACAGATAAAAGTGCACATCGGTGACAGTAGCAAGGGGAAGTAGGTACTGACAAAACAAAAATGACCTTATCTGGAATTCGTGACTTTTTCAACATTCCTCTTTTTGGGGAAGGAGGGTGAAGCCAAGAATTGGGGAGTTTAACAAATGCACCCTAGTGTGTTCACATGCTTGTTCTTTTTTTTTTAAAACCATTTTTTAAGACTTTATTTATTTATTTGACAGACAGAAATCACAAGTAGGCAGACAGTGAAGCAGAGAGAGAGGGGGAAGCAGGTTCCCCACTGAGCAGAGAGCCCAATGTGGGGCTTGATCCCAGGACCCTGGGATCATGACGTGAGCGGAAGGCAGAGGCTTAACCCACTGAGCCACCCAGGCGCCCCTTACATGCCTGTTCTATGTGCTTCTCTGGTCGTTAGGCCAGGAGCCTGATTCTCCAATCCCTATCACCCCAGCTCTCCTCACTATGGCTCCAGCCCTGTCGGGGGCCAAAAAATTCGGTGCTCGGTAAAAACCTGCTAACATGAATACCTTGTGTTTTCAGTATAGTCAGAAATTTCTGACATTGCCAAAACCCAACAAGGAGGTTTCTCAAAGGGCAGAAATAGGCTATCCCATGCTGTGAATGTTCAATACCTCTTTGCTGGCACCAGGAGGGGCTGCCTTCAGAGGCTGGCATGGTGCCTGACACCCAGGATAGACTGTAGTCTGCAGTGATGGCTGGGATGACTGCGCGCTCCCACAATAAGCTGGGAGGTGCCCCAACAGCAGGAAGGGGAGCTTGGCCCAAGGGAGCCTCCCACATGAGCCTGGCTCAGGTGAACCAACGCTCCAGTCAGGCCCAGGGAGGGAAACCTGAAGCCATGACTGGAGAAGGCTCCTGTCATTAGGGTGTCCCCCTCCCACAAACACCACAGCCAGCTGCCTCTCACACCCTTACTTCTTGCCCTCAGGCTGCTCTAGACTACGCAACAGGGGCCCCCACTCCTAGTGCTCTGGGCTATGGAAGCTGTTCTTTTTTTTTTTTTTTTTTAAGATTTTATTTATTTATTTATTTGACAGACAGAGATCACAAGTAGGCAGAGAGGCAGGTAGTAAGAGAGAGAGAGGAGGAAGCAGGCTATCCGCGGAGCGGACAGCCCGATGCGGGGCTCGATCCCAGGACCCGGGGATCATGACCTGAGCCGAAGGCAGAGGCTTTAACCCACTGAGCCACCCAGGCGCCCCTATGGAAGCTGTTCTTAATGAAGCCATCTTTCCTGACTCCCTGTCCCAACCCACATCTCTTTCCTTTCAGTTATTACCTTGAAACCCTTTCAAGGTTAGTTTTTTTGAAGTCAAGCAACCCACCTTTGTTTTCTGTGGGCTTTACAGTTTTTGCCGTAACAGCGGACCTTATTTTTTTCTCAGCAGGACGAGTTTCGGGATTGCACTGCTCTGAAAGAGACATAAACAGATGCACATCACCTCCACTTTAGTGACAAGGCCACACTGCCCCACCGAGCCAGCTTCTAGGTGGGAAACATGTATGTGGTTAGGGATGGGGGCGGTGGAGATGGATGCAGAGAAAATGAGGGATCCTATCAAAGGGCAGCACTGAGAAAAGCAACCCTGGGCCTGGCAGAGGATGGAAGAAGCAGGCCTCACGAACCTGAAAGCTGTCCCCGTCCTCCTTTCCCCCCGCCTAACCTCGCTGGGCTCTCCCTAGAATTAAGTGACACACTGACTTCAGTTGGCGAACAATTTTCTCAGCAGTTTCAGGTACCAAATTTGCATGTACCACATGCCGCTGGGATGACACAGATGGAAGTCATCAGGCCCACCTCAAGGGGTTAAGCCTTAGGGATGGCAGCCAGAGACCTGGATAAGAGTCCGATCGATGTCACCTGAGAGGACTGGAAGACAAAGGGGAGGCGCTGCCAGGTGGAAAGAGCATTCCTGACAGAGAGGTCTACAGCTGGACCAGAACCCTGGAAGAATAGGGTCGTGTGCAAGGACAGTGATATGCAACTAGCAGCTGACTGACAGGGGAGGACTGGCAGGTGGCTGGGATGCAAGTGGAGGAAGCAAGAGCAGAAGAGGGCCACATGGGAGGCTGCCCTTTCCTCCCAAGAGCAGTGTCTCTCATCAAAGGCACTGTGATGTTCAGGGTGGAAAGGTCTTTAACAGTGTGAGATGGTCTCACACGCCACAGGGTGTTTATTTGCACCAACACCAATTACCAGAAGTGCCCCCAACCCTCAGCTACTGTCACAACAGAAACATTCTCACAATGTGTCTCCATATAGAGAGCAATACCCAGGCTAAGAACCACCACCTCCCTCTGCTAGAGAGACTGGAGTTTTCAACAAGGGAGTGAATTACTCAAATGTGCATTTTAAGAGAAACCCTGGCCGCAGCAGGGCCACACAGTGAAGAGCTCCAGATTGCCCCGTACTGCCCTAGGGGTTCTTAGAGGGGCCACTCAGGACCGCACTGCCAGAGCAAAGCTTACCAACCCGGCTCCCCAACCCAATTTTCAGCAAAGCAGTTCTGCTTCTATCTTGAACAGAAAAGTTTCTTTTTAAAATGCTCAAGAAATACTAGGGTAAAAAACAAAAACAGCAGGGGGAGCGGTACAGCTTGAAACATACCTCTAGGCCAAGGACCGAGAGAGGATCACGCTATAGGCAAAAAACCAATAAGGCACTTCAATAACCAGAGTCAACTCAGCATGTGGTCATGGGAAAGGGTCCCTGAGGACTAAGAGGAGGCTCCAGATGGGAGTTAAAATATAGACTTAGACAGCACTAACCTCCCGTTAAGGTAAACAGATCTACCTCGTTGTTTCTAGCCAGGGATTTAAAGAAAAAATTGTTCTTGTTAACTGCAGCCAGCGCAGCTTTTGAGAATACTAAGAAAAAACCACTAGGGTTGACTTTGGCGGTCAAAGCAGTTACCTATTTTTGGGGGGAGAGGGGGGTGGCGGTCTCTGGGGGGAAATGTATAGCAGAAGCTTCTGACTGGTCCAAGTCCCGGGAAGCATTCACAGGCAGAGATTCCCCCTGGGGCTCCGAGAGGATTGAGGGAGGCAAGGCCGGGAGAGACGCGGCGGGACGTGAGGGCTGCCCGCGCGAGAAGAGGGGCGGCTCGGGGGCGCGGGGAGACTCCGGGGTCTTACCTTTGTGCTTCCGGAAGCAGGTCACGGAGCAGCTGTAACAACAGAGGCCACGGGCCGCGTTAGCCCGGGAAGTCGCGCGGACCCTCCCGGGGTCCCCGCCCGGACCCCCGCCGCCCCGCCCGGTCCCCTTCCTGACGACTCCCGCACTCACTAAGGCACACGGCAGGCGGGGCAGCGGTATTTGGGTTTCTCCAAGCAAATCACGCAGACGACGGCGCTGCAATTGAGCGACGCCATAATCCCTCCACGGCCTCTTCTCCCGGGACGCGCCAGTGTCTGGCCGGGAGTCCCCACGTGCACGCCCTTTTTTCCTCGCTTCCTTAACCGGGACCAATCGGCGCGCAGCACTCACCGGCAGTCAAAAGCAATGGACTGATCCTGCTCATTGCTCCAGTCCTGATAAGTAGAAAGTAGATACACTCGATCCTTCGGCTTCCCGGAGTAGGTCTCGCAGTCGTCCCTAGGGGGGTAGCAGGGAGAGGGAGAGAGAGAAAAAGGCTCCCCACTGAGCAAGAAGTCCCACGCGGGACTCCATCCCAGGACCCAGGGATCATGACCTGAAACAGACGTTTAACCCACTGAACAACCCAGGCGCCCCTGACTTAGACTTTCTAATTCTTGCAAGGGCACTGGGTCCTCCCCCTCGACATTCCATTTGCTTCTATCTAGCAAAGGAGAAATCCAGCCCCTGGTCCAGAATCGGTTAGATTGAGTGACACACACATGCTCTTCCCTGCTTAAGCCCTTTTTCTCTCAGGAAAGAAAGCTGAGGCTCCAAGGCAGTAGGCAGGCACAGTCTCTGCCCTCTATGAGCTCAAAGCTTAGAGTGGTGGCAGGAGGGAGAAGAGATCGTCTTGGGGTCCTGCTGGTGCTAGCTTTCACTTGCATGGCCCAGAGAGCGAATTCCTCTTCAAATCTTGCATTCCGGGCTCCTCACTCACTTCGCTTGGTCATGGAACAGATGAGTGAGCTCTGGCCCAAAGGAGGGGATTCTGGCCTAATGAGTCCAGATAGATGAACTGCGACAGGCCTTGAGTGGCACCTCAGGCTTTAGGAACAGTCATGTTTCATTAGCAGCCTGTGCCTCCTTGAAATCCTTAACACCGCCCAGCCCAGCCAGGGCTGCCACCGCACACCTAGGGCCATAAGTCATTCTCACTCCCAAGTCCCTCCTCCCTTGTGTTGAGCCCACTAGTCCTCAGGATTCCACTACTATAAAGGCTCCACATGATTGTCATTGTTTTTGCAGATAACCTGGTAGGACCAAAGCAATTGTTCGAGTCTTGGCTCAATTCCCTCCCTGGCTATGTGACTTCTACAGTCTCTGAGATCCCTCACCTATTAGTGTGGATGTGCAGGCCTGATGTCCTGAGCAGCCGAGAAGCAGAGAAAAGACCACGTGTAAAAATGTCTGTAATCTGAGCAGAGCCAGAGTCTCAGTGATTGCAGGCTGGGGCTTGCTGGGTAACATGAAGGGACCAGATTCCAGACTGGCTCAGATTCCATCCCGGTATCTACCTCCCTCCTTGGAGACACTTCTGACAGCGACCTCCACTGGCCTTGCCCAGCACTTAGCCAGGAAGACCAACAAACAGGTATTCACAAACAGCTATAACCTTCAAAACAAAGTAACTCCGAATTACTGATGGAAAACAGGATCGGGACTCCTGGGTGGCTCAGTCATTAAGCATCTTCCCTTAGCTCAGGTCATGATCCCAAGTTCCTGGGATCGAGCCCCAAATCAGGCTCCTTGTTCCGCGGGAAGACTGTTCTCCCTCTCCCACTCCCCCTGCTTGTATTCCCTCTCTCCTGTCAAATAAATAAATAAAATCTCAAAAAAAAAAAAAAAAAGAAAAGAAAAGAAAAGAAATAAAACAGGATCAAGGGAGAAATGGAGTTCTAGCAGCGTGGCAGAAGTGAGGATTTGTAACTTATGTAGAATATATATGTAAATAAATAGATTGAATGTTTTAAAAAGTTTGTAATTTGAAGCACTACAAAGGATTTATTTGATAACCCAGAGTCTGTAACCCCTGGAGCTCAGGTCCCAACCCTGTGAGTGCAGGTGTCGCCCCCAAGTCCCTCAAGGCCAGGGTCCTGAAGCACAGGTCCCTCTAAAAGGGTTCTGCTATCAGCCTCTATGGGCCACCTTCGGTGGGCCTAGGCCACTATCCATCTCTGCTTTGGATGTGCCCAACCACCCTGGGGATGCTGTTCAATCCTTAGTGCTGAAGTAGCATGGACCCCGACCTGCCCCACATGCAGATGCTCCTGGGGTAAACCAGGACCTGCCTGAAATCTAAGACATGTCCACACTGACTCAATAATCAGCGGCATCTCCTGTATTCTTCAACACTTGTGACCACCCCAGAACCATCCCAGAAGGTCCATGCTTACCTGGGAAGGCCAGAGAAGGTCAGTGATTTGCCCAGGACACAGTTGAATCCTGTGCCCTGTCTCACACCTGGTAGAAATCTGCTGACTGTGGACATCACCACCACCCATTCCCTATTTTTCCTGTGAGTTGTCTTTGGAGGCTGAGGCCATGGAGAGTCTCCACAATTTTCAGGGCTCAACCCCACGTCACCCACAACCAAACCATGCTTATTCCTCTACCTTTGGGTCCAGAGATGGTGACTTCAGTGAAAAGAAAGTTTCTGGAATTCCTCCCATGCACATTCCACGCAGTAAAGGCAGCCTTCCCTCTACTCTGGGAGACACTGCAGCATCCCAAAACAGCTGTACCCCTCCTGCTCCAATGTCCAGGAAAGAAGGCGGCTCGGCGATGGTGATGAGGTTGGGGAACATCAAAAGGCCAAGAAAGGCCTGTATAGATCTTCTTGGCAGTGGCCAGTTCAGAAAAAAAAAAAAACAAAAAAGACACATAAGACTCCAGGCCCAGCAACGCACGTCCACACTGATGTAGTCACCCTTAGCAGCACCCTGATTCTTTCTGGACCACCCTCCAAACCCATCCTAGCAGCTGTCTAAAGTTGCCTCACACCTCCCAAGCCCGACCTGGAGAGGGGTGGGGTAGAATGATTTTCAGAGCTCTGCCACCCCGCAGGCGCTGTCCAGCACATTCCGGGGACCAAAGCCAAAGCTTGGCGTTGCGTGTGGAGGTCCAGGCCCGCCGCTCAGCACCGCCAGAGGGCGCTCCAGGTCCAGACTGGCCTGGTGCCGCGGAACTCGAGCTGGATTGAAGTAAACACCCGCTCCCCGTCAGAGCCAAGGCTGTCTCGCTGCACAGGGGAGGGTAAATCCAGGCATTGGCCTCTTTGTACCTCGAACATCGCCAAGAGGCAGGAAAAGCGTGGAGGGCGCGGTGCTGAAGCCAGCCACCGGATGGGCAGGAGTGTCTCCTCCACAAAAGCAAGACCCTTATCTGCAGAGGGTTCCAATAGCAACTGGCATTCCAGCGGCAACTCCCTGATGCTTACCGCCCAACGCTTCCTGGCATTTCCAAGGGTGGAGATCCAGCAGCAAGCTGGCCACCCACATTAACTGATGAAAGTTTAACCGTGCTTTGGGAGCATGGGCTTACTAACCAGGGCCTGAGCCACTTCCCTGCACCTTCCCCGGTGTCATGATGGGGTGCGCTGAGCTACCTGTTCTGGTTATCAGAGGCAGGAAGTGCATAAGGTTGGGCTCTCTGCTGCCTTGTCATATCTCAGCTGCTGCTGCTGCTGCTGCTGCTTCTTTAAGATTTTATTTATTTGACAGAGAGCACAAGCAGGGGGAGCAGAGGAAGAGGGAGAAGCAGGCTCCCTGCTGAGCAAGGAGCCCAGTGAAGGATTCGACCCCTGGGATCATGACCTTAGGGGAAGGCAGCTGATTAACCAACTGAGCTACTCAGACGCCCCTCAAATCTCAGCTTCCCCAGGGCATGGGGGACCCAGGGTCAGCACCAGGAGGAGTGTCTGAGATTGGGGTATTTGAGGGCCTTCTGCCTCATTCTCATCTACTCCTCCATCGCTGTTTCTCCTCTGGTATCTAAGTAGTTCAAACGGTAAAGTGAGTGAGGTTGCTGGTGGGAATCAACTTAAGGAGGCCCGAGGTTCAGGTGGAGTGGAGTGGTCAGTTTCCAACTCTGAGTGTTATCTTCCAGCAGTAAAGAGATATTCGTTCCCAAATTCTAGACAGTAACAGTCTGACCTACAATTAGACTTCAAGGAGAACTTCCAGACAGCAAAAGGGATAAAGAATAATTGCATTAGGTATGCCTGGGTGGCTCAGTCAGTTAAGCCTCTGCCTTTGGCTCAGGTCATGATTCCAGGGTCCTGGGATCGAGTCCTCCATCGTGCTCTCTGCTCAGCAGGGAGCCTGCTTCTCCCTCTCCCACTCTCCCTTCTTGCGCTCCCACTCTGACAAATTAATTAATTAATTAAATATTTTTAAAAAGGAATAATTGTGTTATTCCCGGTCCCAGAGCTGTTGAGAAGGCACAGACAAAAGAACTCACCACTGTTTCGTAAACATATCCTACCACCCAAACCTCACACTTTTCTCACACCCTCTCCCATTTGCAGATCCACACAGATCCCACTTACACTCCGTAGGACAGAGATCTAAGGAATCAGGACTTCCCAGCAAGATTATCCAGAAACCTGGGGGTCCCACGTGGACAGGGAGTGGATCTGGGCTTTGCACCAACCTCATATCCATGTGACGGAGAAGCACAGGAACTCCACTCAGTAAGGAGCAGAGAAACTGAGACCCCAAACTGCCTTCCCCCTTCTCAAAAATAAAGACCAAATAAAGAGCCCAAACAGAAACCATGAGGATTCTTCACTAGCAGATCTGCACCAGAAAGTTATAAAAGCCAAAGGAAAATAATATCAGATTGAAATGATACCACCACACACCGGGTGGAACGATAAAAATGAAAAAGATTGGCAATACCCAGTGCTGCGAGGAAAGAGGCTGCTGGAGTCTGGATTTTTGTGCCCCACCCCCCAAATTCATACATTGAAATCCTACAAAACCTAAAACAATTATACATAATGGAAGAAGTAACATACTAGTTCCAGGGGTGCCTGGGTGGCTCAGGTGGTTAAGCGTCTGCCTTCTGCTCAGGTCATGATCCCAGAGTCCTGGGATCGAGTCCCGCATCGGGTTCCCTGTTCAGCAGGGAGCCTGCTTCTACCTCTCCCTGCTGCTACCCCTGCTTGTGCTCTGTGTCAAATGGATGGATGACATCTTAAAAAGAAGAAGAAGAAGGAGAAAAAGAAGTAGTAGTAGTAACATAACAGTTCCAAATTGTATCGTAGTTCCGAACCAAGACTCTAGGTCGGAAAGTAACCCACTGAACTATTCGTTGGCACTTACAGACCTGTTGTCACAGGTCTGTCCTGTGACAGCAGACCTGGCGTCCGTATGTTTCCTGCCATCTCCGCTTAAGAATGAACCAGGTGCGTTTGGGAAGATTCGGGGCAGGTATAAACATGGAGCAGCAGCTAATGTACTTTTTGCAAAACAGCAAAACTTCAAAGACATTTTAAAACACTATTGTTATCTCTGAGGTGCCTGGATGACTCAGTCTTTAAGCATCTGCTTTCCACTCAGGTCATGATTCCAGGATCCTGGGATCGAGCCCGGTGTCAGACTCCCTCTCTCGCTGTGTCCCTCTCTGTCAAATAAATAAGTAAAATCTCTAAACAACAACAACAACACTATGTTATCTCAAAATAACTATTTAGAACCACATGCATTTTCAATAATCGTCTGTAAAGATGTAATTTCAGAAAACCATGAATTTGAATAAGAATCCAGAGTCAGATAATAGTTTAGATGAAAGAAGACTTTCATGAATTTAGAACCTTCTAACCCTTTAGAAAAATCAAGTGAAATATTCCTTTGTCACGGGATCATGATGAGATGGTTTCCAAAAGGCCATAGTCACAGAAGAGGTTGTCCCTTCCTTACGAGTTTGGGAAACATGGACAAGGGCATTTTCTTGCCACAAAAGAGACAGAAGAAGCAACAGTGAGAAAAAGGTACACAGATCTAGTCTGGACATCTTGGCAAAGCCATGTCGTCACCTTCAGTTCCTGGAAATCTTTCCTTTCAGGTCATCAGGTGGCCAGCAGGTCTCCAGGCCAAGTTTGGTGCTTGCTTTAGGCATGTCACGTGACGCCGTGAGTCTGTTCCCTGTTCTTCGATGGCACACGAGTTGGTAAGCAGTTCCTGAAAAGAACCTTTCCAGAGAGGTGGAAGAGTCTTTCTGGAGGTCTTGTCTTTACTTTCGAATTTTTTATTTTTTAAAGATTTTATTTATTTATTTATTTATTTATTTATTTATTTGACAGAGAGAGATCACAAGTAGGCAGGGAGGCAGGCAGAGACAGAGGAGGAAGCAGGCTCCCTGCGGGGCTCGATCCCAGTACCCTGAGATCATGACCTGAGCTGAAGGCAGAGACTTTAACACACTGAGCCACCCAGGCACCCCAAACAGAAATTTGTTTTTAAAGTAATTTCTACATCCAGTGTGGGGCTCAAACTCACAGCCCTGAGATCAAGAGTCGCATGCTCTGCTGTCTGAGCCAGCCAGGTGCCCTAAAACATGGTTATTTTTAGTAGAACCTTAATTTGAATCTTGATGGGGCGTGTGCTATGGGTTCTACCTGTATCAGTGAGGTTTTTGCCTGTAAAGAGGAAGGTAGCTGACCCAATAGGAATAAACGATCAGGGTCCCCAGACTTGGGTCAGAGATGGAGCAAGTAAGAGATGGCAAAGGGCCATTTAATTCTCCTGGTTTGGCTATTTTGATCACTACCATCAAATTCTAGAATTATTTCCTCCTTTTGGGAGAAATTTTAGTGTGACACTTTTCTAAGAAATATCAGCCCAATAAATGAGTAGTTGTCAGAGGAACTAAGGAGAAAAGGGTGTGTATCTCTCAAAGGGCTTAGAGAAAAGGGAACGTGTTCCAAGGCAAGAACCTGTTGAAGTTTACAGAGACCTGTGCTCCTTGAAATGTTTTAACCATTCAAGCCTTCACCCATCTCCACAGACATATGGGGCTACTCAAGGCGACAGATTCCTTGTGGAAAGAAAACTTGACATGACATTTGCTTACTGCCAAATGGTTGTTTTGAAACATTTCAGTTTTTGGTATAATTAAGGTAAACCACATAAAAGATTTTATCATTTGGAAATGTTTTCTTTATTAAAAACTAAGGTTTGGTTCCCTTTCAAAAGTAACTCTGTGCCAAATTCCTACTTCCTCCCCAGCCAAAATTTTAAGTCACCCTTCATTTTGGCCTCCCCTGAGTGATTGCACTGTTCTCTTCCAAAGAGCTCATGGGGAATCTGTAAAAATGCTGTCATAAGATGTCATCGAGGAAATTACCCATCAATTAGAAAAACGTCAAAGAGTACCTAAGTAATGGAATGCGAATCCTCTGTACGCAAAATGCAAATTATCCCCTAATTCATCTGAACATTTGAAGAAATTCTAAGTAAAATGACCCCATGGAAAGTCTCTGGCTAGAATAGATCTCCAGCGAATGGACCTGTGCTTTCCAAGCAGGATTTGATGTGATAAATCCAATCTCACTTTGGGCTTTGAGTTCACTGACGCTCAGTGGACACAGCCTTTAAGGGACACGGACAGAGGCCAGGAAGATGTGCAGCCTTAGCACAGGCCCTGGGAGCACCGTGGCCTAAGACAACTCCCAGAGGGAAGGCCGCAGGGTGGGTTGGATCCCACATACAGGAGGAACATGAGACCCAAGAGGTGCAGTGACTCACCTGAAGTCACCCAGGTTTCCGTGACAGAGCCATCCCTCCACCTCAGGCCTGTATGGGGCCGAGTCTCCTTCCTGCCTCCCCACGCCCGATAGATACTCCCTGCGCTACGCAGAGTTGGCGAAAGCAGCAACCGCCAGCAGCCTCCAGATATGTTTCCAGGTCAGCTAGGAACTAGCTGCTAATAATTTCAGCTTCAAACAGAAAAAAGAGAAAAATTTAAATGTCATTAGAGCTGTTAGGTATCTGTCTCTGATCTGAGCCCAGCATTCCAGGAAAGGTTTGAATGTATTTTCCATAAAGGTTATATCCTAAAGTCAGCACCAAAGAACTCAGAAATGACCTTGAGAAATAACCCTCGAACCACCCGTAGCTTGAAGAGATGGCTGGCTCTTGCCCCCTCGGCACTGCACAGGCTTCTCCTGTCATTCCTGCTTCTAATGATTTCTATTATTCCCTCTGGGCATTTTCTGAGGAGCTCAGGATCTGGCCATTCCAAGGCGTCTTGCCATCCCACTTGTGGCTTTACCTGGACTGACCTGGAGCCCCCGTTGCTGTGGGTTCCCCTGGGCAGGGTGGCAAAGAGTGCTTGGTGGCGAGCGGGATGACCTTCCAACCTGGAGTTCCAAGCCTCCTCGTGAGTGCTTACGAGGCCAGGTGCACCTGGCCCTCTCACTGCCACCATATAGGAGTAAAAGGTAGACGAGACCGGCCAGCCCTGTGAAGGCCCAGTGGGTCCCACTGCCTGCCCTCCTGCGTTCACGGGATCTCCAACTTGGAATTTACCTGAGTGCTCTGACCAGCTGCCTAGTGCCTCTCTGGAGACAGAGGCTGCCCAAGGGGAGACTGCAGATGATAAACAGCAACAAAATCCATTATAAGCAGGGGTGCCTGGGTGGCTCAGTCAGTTAAACGTCTGCCTTCAGCTCAGGTCATGATCCCGGGGTCCTGGGATCAAGCCCCACGTCAGGCTTCCTGCTCACTGGAGAGTCCACTTCTCCCTCTCCCTCTGCCTCTCCCCCTCATTTCGCTCATTCTCTCTCTCTCTCTCAAATAATTAATTAAATATTTTTTTAAAAGTCCATTATAACCAGAAGCCATAGGCCAGAGACACTGAAGAGGAAGTAAGCCATGGAGAAGAGGGAGTTGGGGGTGGGGGTGGGGAGTCAAAGTGACAAAACTCTGCCCCAGACTCAAGAAAAACCAAACAGAAAAACCAAAAAAAAAAAAAAAAAAACTCAAGAAAAAACAAAACTTTGCCCCAGACTCAAGAAAAACCAAACACCCACCATGTGGGTGTCCTACTATGTGTAGACAGGACTCACTTCCTACTTCCAAGCCCCGTGCCAAGAATCTGGTCCTCCTGAGGAGAGATCACACTGCTGAAAATGGTCAGTGGTGGTCAGGAAGTGGCAGCAGGATAATTCAGCCCCTTCCCCAGCTCCAGCCCCTGAATGGGAGCTGTTCACTGATGTGGGGACTAGAGCTGGCTTCCTCCCCTGGTTGGGCACCCCCCCTGACAGAGTTGTGGGGGGGCGGTTACCTGCCTTTTGAGGGATGCAAACAGCCTACCCCATAGGCTCACTGAGGAGATGAAAACCATGAGATACAGGGTCCCCCAGTGTCCCCAGTAAATTGATCACTCTACTTAGATCCCCACCTACCCCATCAGGCTGATTCCCCACTGGGCTGTGGCTCCCAGCGATGCCCAGTGACCGGGCTCTTTCACAGACTACAAGCAGATAAGACCTATACAACTCGCTGGCAAGCGGTTCAAAACAACAGTGACAATAACACATATGAGTGTGTGTACTCAAGAGACAGGGAGGGAAGGAGAAAATGAAAGCAGAGAATAGAAGAAACTTGGCAAACCATTAACAAGAGCTCAAGAGGAGCGATGGGTTTCCTGAAGTTCTTTGAACCACCTTCTCCAGGAAGTTTCAGAGTATTTCAAAACAAGAAGCTTTAAAAATTAGCATAGCGAGCAATCAGAGTTTCCAGGTGTGCCCCTCTCCTGGTTTCGTGGAGTTTCCTCTCAGCATGGCCCCCAAACGCCAGTCTTCACTCCCGCCTCAAAGGAAGAAACCGAGACTCCCTCCTGCCCCCAAGCCAGGGCAGACATCAACATCTCAGCAGTTGCATAAGGGAGAAGAAGAACAGCAAGAAGCAACTGAACATATTGATGAAGTACAAGATGAAACAGACAGACTTAATGAACAAGCCAGTGAGACTTTGAAAGTAGAACAGAAATATAACAAACTCCGCCAACCATTTTTTCAGAAGAGGTCGGAATGGATCACCAAAATCCCCAATTTGGGGGTAACAACATCTGCCAACCATCCACTAGTGTCGGCACTGCTTGGGGAGGAGGATGAAGAGACGCTGCATTATTTGACAAGAGTTGAAGTGACAGAATTGGAAGATATTAAATCAGGTTACAGAATAGATTTTTATTTATTTTTTTAAAGATTTTATTTATTTATTTGACAGAGAGAGAGGGATCACAAGTAGGCAGAGAGGCAGGCAGAGAGAGAGGAAGGGAAGCAAGCTCCCTGGACCCCGGGACCATGACCTGAGCTGAAGGCAGAGGCTTTAACCCACTGAGCCACCCAGGCACCCCTAGAGTTTTTTGTTTTTTGGTTTTTGGTTTTTTTTAAAGATTTTATTTATTTATTTGACAGAGAAAGATCACAAGTAGGCAGAGAGAGGGAGAGAGGGAAGCAGGCTCCCCGCTGAGCGGAGAGCCCGATGCGGGACTCGATCCCAGGACTTTGAGATCATGACCTGAGCCGAAGGCAGCGGTTTAACCCACTGAGCCACCCAGGTGCCCCTAGAGTTTTGTTTTGATGAAAACCCTTACTTCAAAAATAAAGCTCTCCCCAAAGAATTCCATCTGAATGAGAGTGGTGATGCATCTTCAAAGCCCACTGAAATCAAATGGAAATCTGGAAAGGATTTGATGAAACGTTCAAGTCAAACACAGCAGGAAGAGACAGCATGGAATAAAGCCAGCAGGAAGAGACAGCATGACGAACCAGAGAGCTTCTTCACCTGGTTTACTGACCGTTCTGATGCAGGCAAAGATGAGTTAGGAGAGGTCCTCAAAGATGGTATTTGGCCAAATCCTTTACAGTACTACTTGGTTCCCGATATGGCTGATGAAGAAGGGGAAGGAGAAGACGAAGATGATGATGATGATGAAGAATCAGAAGATACTGGGCGCCTGGGTGGCTCAGTGGGTTAAGCCGCTGCCTTCGGCTCAGGTCATGATCTCAGGGTCCTGGGATCAAGGCCCGCATCGGGCTCTCTGTTCAGCAGGGAGCCTGCTTCCCTCTCTCTCTCTCTGCCTGCCTCTCCATCTACTTGTGATTTCTCTCTGTCAAATAAATAAATAAAATCTTTAAAAAAAAAAAAAAAAGAATCAGAAGATACTGATAAAGAAGGAGATGAGGATGAAGGTGAAGAAGATGAAGATGATGATGAGGGGGAGGAAGGAGCGGAGGATGAAGCAGAAGATGACTGATGGAACACTAATGGATTCTAACCTTCCTTTTTAAATTTTCTTCAGTCCCTGGGAGCAAGTTGCTGTCTTTTTTCTTCTTCTTCTTTTTCTTTTCTCCTCTCATGCTCATTCGCCCTGTTTTTTGAAGTCTCCTTTTTCTCTCCCTTTATACCATGGTTCTCAGCTTATTTGTGGTGGGGGGGGGGTGGGTAGGGGAGGGAATATCTTGAGCAGAATTACAGTGGGAAAAGAATCTCTACCCCTTTTTGTTCCAAATTCATTTTTGTCTCTTCCTGTCTCAACAAAAACAAAAACTTTATGGAATCAACACCAGACTTTTTTCTGTGGGAAAAAAGAAAAAGCTTCTGCTCCCTTAGCTCTGCTGGAAGCTGGAGGGTGCTAGTCCCCTGTGTAGTAGTCCATAGAATTCTAGCTTTTTTCCTCCTTTCTCTGTGTATGGGGCTCAGAGATCACACTGTGTCTCTATGTGAATATGGACAGTAAACATTTACCAACATGTACCTATCTACTTTCTCTTGTTTGAAAAAAACTTTTAAAAATGGGGTTATAGAAGGTCAGCAAAGGGTGGGTTTGAGATGTTTGGGTGGGTTAAGTGGGCATTTTGACAACATGGCTTCTCCTTTGGCATGTTTAATTGTGATGTTTAGCGGACATCCTTGCAGTTCAAGATGACACCTTTAAAATAAAACTTTCTGAGGCCTGGGTAGCTCAGTCGGTAGAGCATCAGACTTTTAAAATAAAACTTTCTCCTAATGATGACTTGAGCCCTGCTATTCGATGGGAGAATCAGCAGAACCTGTAGGATCTCATCTGGAATTGACATTCTCTATTGTAATTTTCCTCCTATTTATTTTTAAATTTTCTTTTTGTTTCACTGGAAAGGAAAGAGGCTGCTCAGTTTTAAACGTTAGAAGTGTAAAAGTTGCTTTGTTACAATAAAACTAAATGTGGAAAAAAAAAAAAAAAACAACTAGCATAGCTTTTAAAGAGTGCCCCCTCCTGCATTGGGGTCTCCCCGGGACCTTTCTGATCCTATGAACAGGCTAAAGCGGCACTGCCTTCAGGTCTCATCTGATGGCACAGTATCACCCGCCTCTACCCTCTACCCGATCCCTCCACTACTTGGAGGAGGAACAGTGCATATCTGCACTGCTTCTTCCCAGTCACATCCAAATAGTTCTGTTTCTCCTGGTAGCCGAGAAACGACCGCTCTCTCAAGTCACATTCTCCTCTTATGTCACCTGAGAACCTGTCTTGCGGCCTCAAGGCTGGCTTTCTGGGAACAGCCACCCCTAGGACAGTGTCCAAAAAGGTACCCAAGGCTGCCAGGACCTTGAGAGCACGTTTGGACGTCGTGGCTCGGCAGCATAATGCTATGATAAAGGCAATGAGTGGAGAGGTGACACAGACTGAGAGCCCACAGGCCCACAGCAGGTAAATTTAGGGCTGCTTGTTTGGTGGTTTTTCTCACAGGTTTGAGCTGAAATGAGGTTTTCCAGATGTTTCAGGCCCTACCTAGTGCTGGCCCTCCCCTGCCTCGCTGTGTGGGTTGGGGCGGTTCTCAGGTCCTCCCTGGGCCCATCGTTGGTCGTAGCGTTTGCTAGATAGGGTGGCTTCCTAGGCAAGGATCCAGCATCCCCGGGAAGACGCTTCTCCCCGCGTTTGCATAATGCCGTAAGTCCAGGCACTGGCTAATGCGGATTGGTGGCGCTGGGTCACGTGACACCTGCCTCTTGCGCTGGGACAAGGACACCCTGCCCCTCACCCCAACCCCAGCTCTGGGCCCACCCTGGAAACTCCGTCCTGTTCCTGTCTTGTTCCTTCTGCGCGAAAGGTCTGCTTAAGAAAGGAAAGCCGTCCCTGCCGCCCGCCACCAGCTCGCCCTGAAAGGCGCTGTCCAGCCCACGGTGCTGAAATGTGCTGGGCCCTGCCGCCGAAGAACAGAGAATAGTCAGTCCGTCCCTGCCTACAGCCACCGTTCCCAACCCAGCGGACTCCAGGCCTTGTTCACACGGGCCTAATAATCCACAAGGATGCTTGTTTGCCTCAGCGGGCTTAAAGAGAATCGACTTGGAGGTCCGAACTTCCCAGAGCGGGCCCAGGGAGGGCCAATGTTTTCAGGGGCTACTCAGCATAGGAAAGTGGACTGTACTCAATTGCCATGCTCCAATCCAGAGTAAGTAGGCATTCACACATTATGGATATCTCCACTGCCCTCTCCCAGCTTGTCCTATGAGCTGTGTGGGGAGACTGGGCCCAGGGGAGGGTCCCCTCACGTTCCAGGAACTCGATTCTTCCCACCTGCATCCAAGCCCGGTAGGCCTGCTACCTGAAGACGATGAGGTGAGACAATACCTAGAATTCCTCCTGTATACACTCCCTGCAGTAAAGATGCTTCTCCCTCCACTCTGGATGACCCCCAACTTTTGTGGATGCTCACAACCCCTCCCCCTACCCACCCAATGCCCAGGCAGGCGGGGGAGACCAGATGTTCCCAGTGAAGGGCTCTGCAACTTAGAGTCTGAAATCTTGTCCCCAGAGGAGTAAATGGCACAGCATAATCACAATGGCAGTAATGTTTGGTAGCATAAAGAAACTGCATATTTACAGCTCCTGGGGCAGAAATTAGTCCAGAAAATAGGGCCAATAGAACCCCAGAAAGAGCAGCCAGAAGACTGCACTGGTGTTCATGACCAAACCCACACATGCCCTGGCTTGCCCCGGGATCCCATGAGTGACCCTCTTGGCAGTCCAGGGCCCAGTCATGCTTCCTTAGCATCAGCTGGCCTCAGTTCTGGCTGGAAGAGAGATGAGGTACCAGTTGAGGCAAAAGGGTTTTCAGAGAGCGCTCCAGAGTTGCTGAGCATATGGTCAGCACCTAGCAAATATTCTCTTCATAGATTCATGAAAGGACCCAAGTCCGGTGCCTACAAACACCAGCAATTCCAGTTTGAGGATCTCCAGGGTATTGAGAGCATTCTGGCTGGACATAACTTGCAGGGCCCCAGAGGACTGTGTACTAGTGGAAGGGCAGTCAGTGGCCTCAGGACTGTTGAACCATCCAAGAATGAAGATTCTTAAAATTGCACTGCAGAGTGAATCATGTTGCTTGACTCATGAAACCTACCCCTCTCCTTATCCAGGGTGCTTGCTAGTACACCCTGGGTGAGTGTCTAAAGATGGGCCGTGCTGCTCAGCACACACCTGCATGGGAGGGAGTAGACACTCAACAAGGAGATAAGAAGGTCTAATCCCACCACCCACCAACACATGGGCTCCGCAGAGTGACCTCCATGGCAATGCATAATAACTAATGTCACCATGGGCATCATAATGACCCCAAGAGGCAAACTGGATATTAGCAAATCAATTTTAGGCAGATGGGAAGACAGAGGGGCAAAAGAAGGCATGGGACAGTCACCAAAGCCCCTGAGAAAGCCTAAAGACCAGCTTCTGGTGTTCAACTCACCATGACACTCTCCTTCCCGTCCTCTGCTCTCCACTTCATCCATCAAGGGGTTGATGCTAAGAGAGGTCCCCTCAGTCAGATCCTAACAGCTCTGGTTATGATGGTAGTTAAAAAACCACCACTCTAGGCTCTCAACAACATAATCCTAGGGGACAGGAGGAGGGTCCATGTGGCCTGAGGGCCAATGTGCCACCCCTTGGCTGGCCCCACAGCCAAGGCAAGGACTCAAACAGCATCCAAAGAAGAAAGGATGCTGCTGGCAAGGCCATGGGGAAGGTTGCGGGCCTGGAGGAAGTGCAAATGTCTTCCAGATTTGATTGCCTCCCACACATGCTAGGCCCTTAGTCCTAGTGAACCGCAGCTGGAATTTGAAACTCCTAGTGCTCCTTCTATGCCATCTCCCTGCCTTCTTCTCACTGGGACCCCCAACCTCTACTGGATCCTCTCCTCTGCCTTCTCTGATAGGCAGTGATACCAGGAAGGGTCTGCAGGGACTCTGGGTACCCTAGATGTCTGTGGAGATTAAACCCAACACAAAATAAGGCTTAATCAACAGCAATGGAGAGCAAAGACAGGAAAAGTTCTCTTCTTGCTAGGCCTGAAAAAGCTGTTGCTCCCCTCTCTTCCCCTTCACCCCAACCCTACAGGTCCTCCATGGGCTACTGAGGGAATCCTAGAAGAGTGAACAAAGCAGGGAGAAGGCTAGAGGTGGTCACAGGAGTATGACGGGGCCTCCTCAGCAGAGTGAGTAAAAGAACATTTTGCCTTTAAGTACTTTGAAATAGCAGCAGACACAGGAAGTACAAATGGTCCCTACAACACAGATGGCATATGTTCTCCTCCAGCCTAGGGGCCCCACCTCCCAAAGCCCCACACATATGAGCCCAAGCTCACACCAGCAGGAGGCTGGGACCAGAGCTTCTGTGGCCTTCCCAAGTGTGCTAACTTGCATTCCTTTGGGTCCCTGAGGCTCCCACTGAAGTTCTCAGTGTCTACTGAGGAAGAAAAATCACAGCCCCCGACATTCACAATTGATCTGACATTCACAGTTAGACCTCAGCTTTGCTAGGAACTGGTCAAACAGAGCCAAGTATTTTCTTCTCCTGTTGGACATAAGCAATCAACAATACCAACCTCAGATAAGGTTACTCTGAGACCATGATAAAATGAGAAAAATAAGGCCACTTCATAATTTTTAAGCACAGACAAAAATAAAATCACCGAGCTGACACCCAGCAAATATCAAACATACCACTCTATTGGCTACAATGAGTGACTGGTATATTTTTTAGCAACTCTATTTTTTTTTAAGATTTTATTTACTTATTTGTCAGAAAGAGAGAGAGAGCACAAGCAGGGGAAGCAGCAGGCAGAGGCGGAAGGAGAAGCAAACTTCCCACAAGCAGGGAGCCCACAGCAGGGCTCCATCTCAGGACCCAGGGATCATGACCTGAGCTGAAGGCAGACGCTTAACTGACTGGGGCACCCAGGCATCCCTTTTAAAAGCAGCTTTGTTGACATATAACTCAGATACTGTATAATTCATCCACTTACAGTGTACAATTCAGGGCACCTGGCTAGCTAAGTCAGTAAAGTACGCAACTCTTGATCTCAGGGTTGTGAGTTTAAGCCCCATGCTGGGCATAAAGCTGACATTGAAAATTTAAAAAAAAAAATAAAGCTTACATTGAACATTTTTTTAAAAGCGTACAATTCAGTGGCTTTAATCATATTCACAGAGTTGTGCAACCACCACTGTGGCAAATTTAGAACATTTCCATTACCCCAAAAAGAAACCAAAAAGAAACCCTGCACCCCTTAGTCATCACCTTCAAATCCTCTCATCCCCTAGGCAACCACTAATCCTTGTCTCATAGATTTGCCTGATCTGGACATCTCATATAAATGGAATCACAAAATATGTGGCCCTTTGTGACTAGCTCTTTCACTTAGCATCATGTTTTCAAGTTTAATGCACACTGTAGCAATGCATCAGTAATTCACTTCCATGATGGCTAATTTCATATGTCCATTTGACCAGGACACACACACACACGTGTTTGTACGTGTACATGTGCATATAGACCTTACTGGTTCTGCACAGTGTGCACCAAGAAGCTTAACCTTAACCTTCATGCCTTTGCCCCAATAATTCTACTTCTATGAATGAACCAATTCCACTCCTAATGAAATAACCAAATCGAAAGACTTTATTTAGCATTATGCTCATAGCAATATTATTTTAAAAACTAAAAAAATCAGAAACGATCCAAGTATCTGATAGCAGAGGAATGACTCAGTCATGGTACACCCTTCATTCCATTTGTGGGTGTTCAGAAAAAAATTCTGCAGGAAAATACAGCAAAAGCATGGGGGGTAGTGAGGTTATAGGTGATTTTTAGTTTCATCTACAAATGCCAACATGCTGAGTCTTATGTCATACCAACAGCATTTCTCATTTTGATACAAAAGTACCAGGTATACCTCCTCACACAAGGAGATGGAACCCTCATACACTGTTGGTGGGAATGTAAAATGGTACACACACTCTGGAAGAGAGTCCCACGGTTTCTTAAAATGTGAAACATACACCCACCAGATGAGCCAGCCACTGAAGTAATATTCTTTTCTATGAAGGTTGTGTTATGCTTCTTCATAAAGGTCATATTCTATGCTCAGCACAATAGCAGAAGATATTTTAAAAAAAATTTTTTTATAAGTAGGCTTTGCACCCAGATTGGAGCCCAACATGGGGCTTGAACTCATGACCCTGAGATCAAGACTTGAGCTGAGATCAAATCGAATGCCTAACCAAGTTAATCACCCAGGTGCCCCTCAAAAGGTATTTTAAAAACAAACGAACACCTCCAACTGCCCTTAAGCCTGGAGAAATAAATAACTGCACTTTAAGAGGTATAAGGAGTTGGGACCGGCTGGGGGCCTGGCCCTCTCGGGCTCAGTTCTGGAATGGAAGAGAATGAACTGCCTGCACTTTTGAAATTCCTCCTCTCTTTTATTTTTTGCCTGCCAATCCTCCATTGAATTTATCCATGATATGACTACCACAGGAGAGCATGTCCCACCAGAGCTCCAGGCCCCACTCAGCCCCTGCAAAGGCGAGGCAGGCAGCCCGCAGCTCTCAACTCTGGCAGAAACCTGCACTTCCGGAGCTTTAGCTTTGGATTATTTGTACCCATACAGTGAGGAATTTTCCAGAGTCCCAATACTTCTTAAAACCTCCCAGCGAAGTGTTCTGGCATCTCCTGTGAATTTTTAATTAATTTTGCTTCCAGAGAATTAACTAGTCCTATTTTTGTTGACAACTTGTTCTGTAAAATGGCACTGCATTACGTAACATGGCTTTTTTGGTGTTGCAATTTGTTTTTCAAATCTTATTACTCTAATTTATCTCCCTCCCCAGCTGAAGAAATGGTGACGCGGCGGTGGGGGGAGGGGTTGGTAGTGAATGTTGCAAGGCCGTCGTGCTACTTTTATTATGGGCAACCAAGGAAGAACGGGAATATGCTTGGAGGCAAACCCCCAGAGTTCTGGAGTGTAGACAGGCGTTCAGGAACCTAGATGCCCCCCAACCCTGCTTTGGGCACAGAGGGCTGCTTGCTGTGATTTCTTCTCAAAAACAGGGCTTCTCAACCAGGGGTGGGGGGGGGGGCTACAAGAGCGGGTAAGACTAATGAGACCACTGAACAGGAGACCACAGGGCCTCTGAGCACGGCCAGGGGACGACATAAAGGGCGGGCTTGACCAGACTTAGAACCAACTGCACTGGGGAGTCAGGGGACCCCTGCCCCTGCGACAGGCCCCCTCACTCGGGCTTCAAGTACCTCCTGCAGGCGGTGCTGATGCGGCACGATGCCCAGCATCCTGGGGACCCGCCTCCACCTGCTCTCCGCTTGCCCCGTCTTTTCCGGGTTTCCAAACCAAAGCCAATTCGCACTCCGCAAGGCCTGGAGGGGAAAACCAGTCGATTGTCCTGCTTGGTCTTCGACACCCAAAAGCCGAGCGTCGTGCACTCCATGCGTGGGAGGTCCTGGACCTGAAGGAGGGACACCTGCCGAGTTGGAGGACCTTGCTCTGTGGTTGCCTCCTGGGTGGTTGGGAGGTCGAGATTCCGAGGCATATTAGGAAGTTGTTCTGGAACAGTTCAGGTCCTAGAAGAACACCATCCCTGGCCCTCCCCTCCCCTGCCCCCAATCTCACAGTGCGGCTTGGGGCAAGTCATCTCTTCTGTCCGGGTCCTTTGCTTCACCTGTACAACATGAATAGGACAGAACAGTATGGTCCCTCATTCACACAAACCCAAGATCAGCGCAGGTATCTCTTGGCCAATGTCAGTGGTCTCACCTTGGCCATGACCTTCTGAAGCTCTTGGAGCAGTAACACATGCAGCCAGGTTTTCCCCAGTTCTGGTGAAACTGAGGCTTAGAGGGGAAAAAAATGGGGGGCTTGTTCATGGGCAAATATTTTGCTCCTGCTACATTTCTGGCCCTGGAATGGTGCTGGGTGCCCTGGGAGAAACCAGGATGGTCCTTGCACCACCAGTGAAGGGCCATACTTCCCCCATCAGACAGTGATCTCCCCAGGGTGGGAGTTGTCCTCTTAATCCAGGCTGCTGTCACCAGGAAAGAAGTTGGAAACCCCAAAGGTCTACATGCTTCTCTGCAGTGTCCACACTGACTGCCCCACAGACACATTCAGAACTCTCCCCACACATTAGCTACACAATTTTACTCCTTCATGGGCCTGGGCTCCCCTCGGTCTGCCACTGGCTCTCTCTCACCCACAGATCTACAAGGAACCAGTGCCAACTGGATGCTCCCGTGGCACTGCCCCACAGGAACTACCTTCTCCTGGCTGCCCAACCCTGAGAGGGAAGTTTCTGGGGGAGCCCCACGCAGCCTGAGTCAGCCAGAATGCACCCAGCCGGCCTGCCCGGGCTTGCCCCTCTGCTGGGATTCTTTTTTTTTTTTTTTTTTTTTTTTAAAGATTTTATTTATTTATTTGACAGAGAGAAATCACAAGTAGACAGAGAAGCAGGCAGAGAGAGAGAGAGAGAGAGAGGAAAGCAGGCTCCCTCTGAGCAGAGAGCCCGATGCAGGACTCGATCCCAGGACCCTGAGATCATGACCTGAGCCGAAGGCAGCGGCTTAACCCACTGAGCCACCCAGGCGCCCCTGCTGGGATTCTTTTGCAGAAGTTTGTCTTGAGCTGACCAGGCAGACCATGCTTTCCTGAGCACCAAAGCCCCACCAAGAAGAACACCTGAAAGACCAGGAGAGCGACCCAGAGGCAGCTGAAGTCAGGCTGCCCTAAGTTCAAATCCTAGCTTTTTCTTCCATGACTGTGTGGTCTGTGCTGGTGATTTAACTATTTTCGGCCCCATCGGTATGGTGGGCACTGTCACAGCACACGCCTCCCTTCTAGTCAGTGATGGGATACAAGCTGCTTGCATTGTGCTGACAGGGTCCCTTGTCAGGGGGCGTCAGTTAGGAGGGTCTCCTCTTATCCTGTTACTGGGACTCTGTTCAGCAGGAGACAGGCCCTTCCCAGGTGAGACACCAGCCCCGGAGAAAGAGCTCACACTGTGTCCTCCTGCCCACTCAGGTCCTGGCTGGACTGCTGCACCTCGGCAACGTCTGCTTTGCCCACTCTGAGGACGAAGCCCAGCCCTGCCACCTGACGGGCGATGCCAAGTGTGAGGACAGGGCAGGGGCCTGGGGCTTGGGCTGCAGTCACAGCGCCAGGGAGCAGGGCCTGCCCTGTCTGGAAATGGGCCAGCGTGGGTGGGACCGTAGGGGGAGGCCTGAGGGTAGAATTTGGAAGGTGATGCCCTTGATGAAACCATGAATGTTAGTCCTCGCCCCATCTCTGGGGAGACAGACAGCATCGTCTGTGTCCTACAGATGAGAAAAAAGAGGGTTTATAAAGTGATTTGTCCCACATAGGGCAGTGTGGACTGGGATGGAAAATCTTGGGTTCAAGTCCTACCTCTGACATTTCAGGGTCCTTTTGTAAGTCTCCTCGCCTACCAGGACCTGAGTTTCCTCAGTCTGTCTGGCACAGCACAAGGGGACAAATGTCCCACTGGATGACACAGTGACTCCAAGAGGCCCATTCTAGGCAGACGGGAAGACAGAGGGGCAAGAGAGGGCATGGGACAGTCACTGAAGCCCAAGAGAAAGCCAAGGACTCACCTATGGTGTTCAGCTACCTGTGACACCCTCCTCCCTGTTCCTTGCTCTCCATCTTCTTCCTTCGTCAAGGAGCAGATTTTGTCCCCTCTGTCAAATCCAAACACCTCTGCTCATCATGGTAAGTAACACCCACTCCAGGTCATCAGTAACAGAGTCCTCCTGGGGAGGGCAAGAGGAGGGCTTTTCTCCCCTGAGAACCAACATGCACCCCCTTTGGCCAGCCTGCCAGGCACCCAAGAGGAAGGAAACTGCCAGTCAGCCCCCACGGCTGTGGGGGAGGGTGGCTGGAGGAGGTGCAGGTGCATCCCACCCCTGCTGGGCCCTCAGGCGGTGAGCCGGGAGCGTGGCTTCACCTTCTCATTGCTGTGCCAAGCCCTTTTTGGGACAAACGTGGATCCAAACACCTCCAGCAGGCCTGGCAGAATGAGGGAAACTGAGGCACCACCAGAGAGGGTTTCCCCAAAGGCCAAGGTAGGATCTCTCCCACCAAATTGAATGATTGGCAACCTAAACATCTACACCTGACCAACATGAACCAGAAGCAACCCACTACCAGGGTGCCTGAGGACAAGGTTAGGGAATGCGATGCTGGGCGGTGAACAGAGCAGTAACCTCTTCCCCATACATACCCAAGGTGGTCCATGCCCCCTCTGTGAGCCTACATCAGGCAGAAAGTCCCAATGATGAGGGAGAGGGGAAGCTCAGGGCATCAAGGCCCATGCAAAGGCAACACAAGGAACATGTGAATAGATCATCAGGTGTAAGTGATCTCAGGGGCCAAGGGTGACACATGGTGAGGGGCCCCTGCCCACTGCTGGTGGCATGGTCATCGGGATGTCCTAATCACAAGCACTTCTGTGATCTGGGCCATTCCCACCTGCCAGGTACATCCCCAATCTCTGCCTTGAGCCAGAACCGGTTTGTGGCTTCCTCCAATATCCCCCACTCTCTCCTTTTCCATGAGCCTTTCCAGGCACATACTGTTCACCTTCTGGAATGCCTTTCTTTTTCATTTTTTTTTTAATGCTTTTCAACCACTGCCCCCTCAACTCTATCCTCAGTCCCATCCTCCACATCATTTAGTTAATTCGTTCTCCTTATAACCCCAGCTTTACCATCAGCTGCCACAGAAGGACCTCTCGAGACACCGAGGTTTAGTTAGTGCCCTGTTCCTGCCCTGGCATCAGTCCCAGGCATGGCCACTGTGACCCATTAGACTCTTAGCTTTAAGAGAGCAGAGATGGCTCCGTCGTAGCGCTGACACGGCTGCTGGCACACAAGTGTGGTCATCAAATGGGGCATCCCAGAACACATGAGGAACCTAGCCTGGGGACCCCGATCACAGGGCTGGGAGGGTCTATCTAAGTGTCTGATCCAGTCAACAAGCCCCTGGTTTGTCCTCAGCTGTTCCTGGGGTGCTTTCTTTACCTTCTGAAGGCTTTCTTGACCCATGCCCTGCAGGGCCTACACAGCACCACACTCCCTACACCCTCTGCACCAAGCCCCACAGCTGGACAGGCACAGACCATATACCAGGAAGAGGGAATTCACATAGGACCTCACCTCTGCACAGAGACTAGCTTGGCCGTGGCCCTGGGGTGATAAGGAGCAGGACCATGGACATGGTGTAGTCTGTGCACTGCACAAGGGCTTAGCCAGTAAAAAATATGGGCTTCCACCCAACCTCCCCCAGAAAGAGACAGCTTTTCCAAGTAATAGGAAGGCCCTCTCTCTTAAACCACTTATAGGCTCTGTGTCTGACTGGGGTGGGTGAGCCTTCCCACATAAACCATGCCCCAAAAAACCCCAAAAAACAAAGAAAAAAACCACTTACAAATTAGCAGTCACTTCTACTTCCCCCCAACACTGCCTGCCACATGCAGTTACGGATCTACTTTCTGTCTCTCTGGATCTGCCAGTTCTGGACATTTCTTTTTTTTTTTTTTTTTAAAGATTTTATTTATTCATCAGAGAGAGAGAGAGAGAGAGAGAGTGATCACAGGCAGACAGAATGGCAGGCAGAGGCAGAGGGAGAAGCAGGCTCCCTGCTGAGCAAGGAGCCCGATGTGGGACTCGATCCCAGGACGCTGGGATCATAACCCAAGCCGAAGGCAGCCAATCAACCAACTGAGCCACCCAGGCATCCCTGGACATTTCTTATAAATGGAAGTATGCAATATGTGATCTTTGGTGACCTCTCTTTAGCTCAAGATTTTCAAGTTTTCTCCATGTTGTAGAGTATGTTAGAATTATCTTTTTATGACTGAATCAGAGTCCACTAAATGGACATACCATGTTTTACTTATCCATTCGTCACTTGGTAGACATCGGATTATTTCCACTTTGTGGCTACTGTAAATGATTCTGTTATGAACAGTCATGTAGAAGTTTTCGCCCGAACATGTGTTTTACTCCTCTTGGGTAAAGACTTGGGAGTGGAATTGCCAGGTCACATGGTAACTCCATGAGTAAAAGTAACCCTTTGAGGACCTGCCAGCCGTGTTTGTGTTTCCCCACAGCTCATGCTGACCTTGTGCTACCCATGCTTGGTCCTCCCCAGCGCCCTTTCTGCCAGTGCAAGCCTTTGACACATGGGGTGGGGGGCGCAGAACCAGTCTGCGCTCAGCAGCCCCCATCTCGTGGCCGGCATCACCAGTAGAGCAGCCCTACTATTTCTCAAGTCTTTGGGAGTAAAGCGTGGTTGCACTTGACCAACACCAGAACGAGGAGACTAGAGCTAAGTTTGAGAATTATGTTTTCTGGCTGTGATCTGGGCTGCAAAAGGATCAGATTTTCTGTGGTCGTGGTGGTGGTGGGCGGAGGGCTGAAAGTGATCTCCCCAATCCATTGATGTCTTAGAAAAACTCTGACACTGTTTAAAAAAAGAAAAAAGAGCAAAGAGAGAAAAGGAAAAAAGGAGAGAAGAGAAGAGAAAAGAAAAGAAAAAAGGAAAGGAAAAGAAAAGAAAAAAGAAATGAAAAGCAAAGCAAAGAAAAAAACTCTGACGCTGTTAATTTGAAACTTCCGGAGCTTCCCTGGTGTAATCTGAAATAAGCCCCCCTATGCAGAGGGCAAGGAGAGAGGTTAAAAGGGGCAAACCTTTCTGGTCTGATAAGCAACGGAACTTCCATATGAAGCTTGTTTTGGCCGGCTGCATGGTGAGTTTACCTCCGTACCCACTGATAGAATCATAAGAGTTTACAGAAAGGCTTTCACTGGGTTCAGTCACATGCACCATCGAGAAGGTCTCATCAACACCTTACTCTCTCAAGGCTGTGTCTTTGGGCAGCTTCTCTGTGGGAAAGGCAAGCAGCTGCGTGCACATTCCAAGGACAAGGGAGGAGGTGAGGAGCCTCCCTCTGATTGTCTGGGTCTACCTACCTCGCTGGGTGACTTGGGACAAATTACCGCCCTCTCTCAGGGCCTGGAGCCCTAGTTGTAAAGGGAATTCAGAATGTCCCGAGATCTACCACGTTATTTTCATAACATTGCCAATACATCTTGCAGCTGGATGAGCCTGGGTTTGTCCCAGCAGTTGGGTCCTGAAAGGCACTGCACAGAAATCCTCCTGGGGCGACCCTGAGCCACTGGTCTATACGGACCCACCTTTCTTCAGTAAGACCACCCACAGTGAGTAAAGCAAGACAAGGCTGGTTCACTGACCCGTATATGCCGAGCTCTGGCTGCATAGCTCAGCTGTGGAAGAAGCCAACCTGGTTGGTTCCTGAACTGACAGAGCTCAGGGCCTCAGGGATGGGAAAGGCTGATCTGGGAAGAGACACGAAGACCACACCCAGGGACATCTGCCTGGGGAGTAGGGAGCGGGGGCCAAGGGCTCCAAGCTAGGGAGACCCCACCCAACTGGAGGTGTTGGGACCCTGGCCTGAAGGGATGTACAAGCTTGATCGGGAAGGGTGTTGTGAGCAGATGGAATCAGGAATTCCTGGAGACTGAAACAGCCAGGAGGGGGCCCCCAGACGGCGCTGGCGGACTGCCTAGAGCGTGGTTGTGGGTGGAGACGAGAGGGACAGGTTGGGTGTATGGCAGTAAGGAGCGGAGGCCTTGTGTGTAGATGGGGTCATGTTTAATGGAAGTCCAAAGCCTCATCCTGGTCCTGGGGTTCAGATGGGTATGCCTGCCCTCCCATGACCATAAACTGCTGCCCTCAAGTGTCTCCCCTCTACCTCTGTCCACTCATTTCCCACTTCTGACAGGGGTGCCCCACGATGAGCCATGGAGGCTCTGGGGACAGGGTGGCTGCCAGGAGGAGGCCCAGGCTGCGACGCTGCTCTGCTCCCCTCCCATGAGACATGGAATCTGAACCCTATCATTTGCATGTCTCCTGGAAACAGTCCACAGCATCCCCCTGTCACCAAGTCAGCACAGCTGGACCTCTCTGCCTCCCTCCCCCAGAACAGCCGGTTGGCACCTCCGTTTCTCCTCAGAGGTGCCCCTACCTTTCCTTCCAACTTGAGGTGTGAGGTGGAGGCCGCACACCTGGGCCTGCGGGGACAGGAGGGTTTGTCACAATAAGCACTGCAACCAGAGTCTGGAAGAGCCGCCAGGGGTCGGACCACGTCTCGGCGTGCAGCTCCTGGCTGCACGGTCCCAGAATACCAGTCTCCCTCCCTCCCTCGTACCCCCCATCCCTGACCTCAAACTCTGGCTGATCCCCTGAGCACAGGCTCCGAGCCCCATCCACCCTCTGGGGCTTGTGGCCCTGGCCCAGGGGCTTGGTGCGACTGGGCCCACTCCTCCACCTTGCTTCCCAGGGTAAGCAGAGAGGGTGTGGGGCTGTCACCGACCCTACAGGGCTTCAGCCTCCGCCTCAAGGGTGCTGTCCATTTCACAGTGCTGAAGCTCCTGACCACTCCCATCTCTACCAGGAGCCGCTTCCCCTACTGTAGCCTCCACGCACAGTCTGACCCAAACTCTGAGACATGTTCACTATAAGACACGTCCAATAACCTGCATGATTTGAACCGGAAGCATGTGGAGTCCAGAACAATGTGACCCAGCTGAGGACTCCAGAAGGGGCTGCTGGTCCATGGGTTCTCTCAGGTACCACGGCAGGGTTCCTGACCAGCCCTAGGATGGTGGAGGCCCAGCCATTGCACCCCACCCCACCCCCACCCTGATCTGCTACAAAGTGGAAACACAGAGCATCCCATTCAAAAATTGTCAAGAATGTCTAGAGTGGAGATGCCTGGGTGGCTCAGTCGATTAAGCATCTGCCTTTGGCTCAGGTCATGATCCCAGGGTCCTGGGATCAAGCCTGCTTCTCCCTCTCCCTCTGCCTGCTCTCCCTGCTTGTGCTCTCTCGCTCTCTGTCAAATAAATAAATAAAATCTTAAAAAGGAAAATGTCAAGAGGGCCACAGCAGACTACTCAAACAAGTGCAGCTGCCCTGTGTCTACACAAGTCCCACACTCAGGAAGCCAGCCCTGCCCATTCCCATCCCACAGAGGGCTCACTGAACTTCAACTACATTTCAGAGTTAACTTTGAGATTACTTACTACGGCAGCCACTCGCCCCCCACCTCCCTTGGCTGCCGGAGTGAGGGAGGAGGCGGGCAGATTATTCTTACCATCCCGCATGTGCCTACATGTATCTCCTACCAGAGGCAGGAGGTGAGCAATTTACAGCCTTGCTAAATCCAAGCTTCCATCTGAGGCTTGCACACCTTCCTCCTGTCCCCGGGGCACGGCGGAGCCGGGGCCACACCCGAAGGAAAGAGCTAGGGCGGGGTTCTTGCTGACACACGCTCAAGGCCCTGTCTCAGTTTCCCTTCTGATATCTGAGAGTAGTTCAGGTGTGAAATGAGGTTGCTCCAGGGGTCGTGGTGGGAAGTCCCTTGAAGGGGGCTAACGTTCTGGGAATCGGGTACAGAGTGGCCCTAAAGAGTTGTTTTTCCAACTCTCCGCATGCTACCTCACAGTCATTAAATGATGCCCACTGCCCAAATGATAAAGAAAACACCAGGGCAGGGCGGAAGGATCTAGTTAGTGGCCAGGAAGAACTCGTAACTGTCAAAGGCCCTGATGGGTTCGAAGTGCAGGGACAGCAGAGGGCGCCATTGCTGTGCAAACACACCGAGGGGAGGAAGCACCCAGGGGCACACTCTTCCTCACTGACTCTCTTCCCCCCAGATCTACGCAGAACATCCCCATCTCCCCAGCCCCCTCGCACATGTTCCCTACCTTACAGGCACACTGGAGGTCAAAGAGTTGGACTCCAGGCTCAGATTCTCCAGCTGGCCTCTGAGGGTCCCTTGGCTGGAGTCCCTCACCAATCTTTTGCTTTATCCCTTATCCCACCTCCACATTGCTCTCCCAAACTGAGGGTGGTTCTGTTCAGTGAGGAGCTGGGGGAAGGCACCAGGATGCCTGGTTTGCTTCCCCAGTCTTTGGCTCTACCTCTCCGGTGGAAAGATGTCCCTGCAAGATGGCAAGTCAGCGGAGGACAGCTTGGGTACATTCTGGAACCACAAAATGACAGTTGGAAGGGCTACGAGGTAAAGTGGACTCATGTTTGCACTGAAATGTGAAGGTTGAGAAGCATAACACTGAGCTGTTCATTCTGTCAACAGTGCTTTGCATATAGATAAAGACTGAAAGAGAAAACACAAAAATTAAACAGATTAAGGTGGGGAGATGATTATTTTTTTAAAAGAGTTTATTTATTTATTTGACAGACGGAAATCACAAGTAGGCAGAGAAGCAGGCAGAGAGAGAGAAGGAAGCAGGCTCCCCGACGAGCAGATAGCCCGATGCGAGGCTCGATCCCAGGACCCTTGGATCATGACCGGAGCCAAAGGCAGAGGCTTTAACCCACTGAGCCACCCAGGCACCCTGGGGAGATGATTATTTTGCTTAAAAAATTTTTTTTCTTAAAAATATGTCAAATTGGGGCGCCTGGGTGGCTCAGTGGGTTAAGCCGCTGCCTTCGGCTCAGGTCATGATCTCAGGGTCCTGGGATCGAGTCCCGCATCGGGTTCTCTGCTCCGCGGGGAGCCTGCTTCCTCCTCTCTCTCTCTCTGCCTGCCTCTCTGCCTACTTGTGATCTCTCTGTGTCAAATGAATAAATAAAATCTTTTAAAAAAAAAAAAAAGAAAAGAAAAGAAAAAAAAATATGTCAAATTGGGGCACTTGGGTGGCTCAGTCGTTAAGTGTCTGCCTTCAGCTTGGGCCGTGATCCCAGGGTCCTGGGATGGAGTCCCACATCGGGCTCCCTGCTTGGCAGGAGGCCTGTTTCTCTCTCTCCTACTCTCCCTGCTTGTGGTCCCTCTCTCGCCGTGTCTCTCTATGTCAAATAAATAAATAAAATCTTTTTTAAAAATTGTTTTTTGTAAATGTCAAATTGAGGGGCGCCTGGGTGCTCAGTCAGTTAAGCATCTGTCTTTGGCTCAGGTCATGATCCCAGGGTCCCACATCAGGCTCCCTGCTTAGCCAGGACCTGCCTCTCCCTCTGCCTGCCACTCGCCCTGCTTGTGGTCTCCCTCTCCCTCTCTGACAAATAAATAAATAAAATCTTCTTAAAAAATAATAATATGTCAAATTATAAAATAGTTGCCTCTGAGAGAGAGGTTTTTGGTGATTTACACACACACACACACATACACACACACAGACACACACCCGCCCACTTCTTTCCAAATAGTCTACAAAGGTATTATCTGGATAATCAGAGACAAAGAAGCTAACACACACACACACACAGACCTGAAAGAGCCTGTTCTCCCGTGGCTGCATCCTGAATCAAAAGGAGGGAATGTTCCCCTTTCCCCCAAGGCTGCCTTTTCCTCCCCACCTGGTTCCACCCTCATCATCCTCTCCGGAGTTCTTCTGCCACAAAATCAGAATGTAAGTGAGTACACTTGGAAAATCCAAAGCAGCCTGGTGTGAGCCTGGACTCCTGTGGTTGAGACATGGAGAGAAGAGGGAACAGCCCTGGGGGAGTTTTCCTGAACTCTCTGCAGGGCAGGAGCAGAACAGACGTCATCCCCTCTGCTGGACCATGCCCCATGCATCTTCCTGCTCTTACTATTTCAGAATGTTCAGCGGAAGAAGTTTCCACCAACCCGTCCAGGAAGGAGGTTCCTACTCTGCCCCCATGAGAGCCTCCAGCTCTCTCTGCCCCCTCCTTCTTCTCCCCCTGGATTCCCCCCATAGACCAGAGAAACAGGGTAGGCGTGAAGACAAGGGAAGAGAAACAGCAGCTTTCACAGATGCGGGCAAGGAAGGCTTTCTTGTCTCTGCTAGGATATGGCAGAGATCCAAGGCGGGGAGTGGTGGAGAGGAGAATATTGATTAAGGCTTCTTCTGCATGTGGGTTTCATCTTAACACCCAGGGACACAAACCTGGACTTGAATTATCTGCTAATCTGTGGAGGCTCTGAGGGTGCAGAAAACAATGGGAGATGGAGGCCGGGGGTCCCAATGGCTGGGAGGTGTGGGTGTTTGTGGGGAGGGAGGGTGAGATGGCATGGAAAGAGAATGGGGAGAGGAGCAGGAGACCAGCGTTCAAATCTCGGCTCTGCTGTCTTTGCTGGGTACCTTGGGTGAGTCATTGCTCTCTCCAAGCTTCAGCTTCCTCTTCTGTAACTCAAGAAATTAAGGATCCCTGTCCCTTTCTAGGGCCGTGTGATCCTCTCTGAAGAGGTTTCCTGACCTAGAAGATCAGGCTCTTAAGACCTACCTCCTCATCAAAGGAAATACCAGTCCAAACTTTCAACCCCGGCAAACAGGTGCTATCCATCTGATGGCAAATACCTCCCCCATCCTATCTCTCTGCACACTTACCTCCTCCTTGGGAGTCTATCCATGGTGCCCTATGCCTCTTCTCATTCTGTTCCCTCTGGCTGGATTTCCCTTCCCTTTTGGGGCTCTGTCTTCTCGTCTTCTAATACTCAGCTTGGATCTCATCTCCTCCAGGAAGCCTTCTCCGATTCCCCACTCACTGGCTGAGTTAGGCGCCACTCCTCTGGGCTCCTATACAATCAAGGGCATTTGCTTAATGGCTAGTAATTACAGCTGAGGTTTACTGAGCACTTACTGAGTGCCTAGACCTCCACAAGGCTCTTTACTCAGCATCACAGATGTGGAGCCTCACATACCATGTGAGGGAGGTGTGATCTGTATCCCGTTTTCCAGGACACTGGAGCCCAAGGGAGGTAAAGGGTGAGTGGTGGGGCTGGGATGCGAATGGATTTGGATGCTCCAAAGCTGGTTCTACACTTCTGCCTGCTCTACCTGCCCACCTTGCCGACTGAACATGGGTGCGATGGTTTTCTGTTTAGAGATACGTGCTCATCCTTCCTCTGACCTATGAACCCCGGGAACCACCTCACACCAATCAGAGTCCCACCAAGGGCTGAATCCAAATCTCATGTTCTTGTGTCCACGCATTTGGGACCCAGCCTCCCTCCTCAACCTTCTTTACCCGTTCCTTGGGTCTTGGGAGTCCAGGAAGAGCCTTTCCAGGGTCTAGCTCAGTGTCCCCTCCCACCTGAGGCCACATCCACACCTGTCCAGGGTCAGATTTAATCCAGGTAAAGGGACCTCCGTTTAGAGGTCATGGTCACATGTGCTCCTGTATCAGCCTGGGCCAGCCCACTTCAGGCGCACCTCACAGAATTCTCACAACAACCTAGGGGGAAGTTAGGGGTATGATTTTCATTTTGCAGATGAGGGAAACCAAGTCTCAGCTGTCCTCACAGAGCACGTGGCTGGCCCCAGAGGGAGCCCAGGGTGGTGTGTCCTCAGAGCCCTTCAGCTTGGCCACTGCCTCCATCCATCCCTCTCTGGACCAGGCTGTGTGGGCGCACGTCCCCGGAGGATGACAACTGTAATTCATCTCGGAGGCTGCCTAGGGGCAGTGGCTGCACCCGGGAACCGTGAGGCACGTTGTGAAAGTCTGGGCTGGGCAGGGGATGGCTCACAGCTGGTTCCCAGTAACTATTTATTGGCACAGGGCCAGGTGATGATCCCCACTTTATAGATGAGGAAGCTGCAATCAGAGGGGAGCTGGAAAGCTGCCCAAGGCCATGCCTGAGTTAGAGGAAAGGCAGAGACTTGAATGCAGGACACATGGGGGTGCCTGGGCAGAGTAAGAGGAAGGAGGCTGCGCCGGGGCTGGGGCCAGTGGGCCTGGGCTGACGGCTTTATGGGTCCTATAAGTCACTGAGACACAACAGGACCCATCCCTGCTCTAATGATCCCTGCTTGAATGAGGGCTTTGTCGCCTCCAGGGGAGCAAGGCCCTGGGCCTGGACGGGGACAGGTCACTAGTTAATGGCAAGCCAGGACAGCAAGGCTGGCTGGGAGATAAGGCTGGGAATGTTACAGCTAGAAGTGGAGAGCCTCTTGCCCCGTGTAACCTTGGGGGAGATAATAAGGCTACGCCCTGACCTCCCACATTGCCCACGTACAGCCTCTGGGGTGGCTCTGAAGGCACATTCGTGAAGACTTGCCCATCCTTAAGCTCCTCCCACATGAGCCCATGCCTCACAGGGGACACCACACCAGAGCCTGGCTCGCCCCATCTCCCCCACCCCCATATAGTAGGGGGCACACTCACAGGGTGGGGCACACTCACAGGCATAGAGCCTGATTACCAAGGGGACAGCTCCTCCCACTCATTCTTCTCCCGGGGAGGCCCCAAAGGGATGGACTTTGAGGTGGGTCCAAAGGTCACTGATCAGTAGCCCCTTAACCCTACCAAAGGTTTTCAATCTCTCCTGCCAGTCAGTGGCCTGGCCTGGGGTCACGCAGACCCCCTGAAGTGCATTTCATTACCAGGAATAGGGTTCCTCCCGGCTCCATTCCTCAGTCCTGAATAGCCCTGTGGACATAAATCCACTCCCCAGAAAAGGCTGTAGGGTGTAGAATCCCTCTCCTGACTGCCTGGTCTCAGCTGCTGATTAAATTTAAAAGCATTGGAGACAATAGAGCCCTAAACCCGAGGAGGTGGGCACCCCCTCCCCTCTCTGTAGGATCAAAGCTGTTCCTTGAGGCTGTGATCCTGGGCCAGGATAGAGGGGGGGTGCAGGCGGTGGTGGTTACAGCCAGGACTCTCACCAAAGAGGAAGGCCCTTGGCCTGGAGAGTTCTAGGGGAGGCAATCCCTCTTCAGAGGTCCCTAGCCTAGGTTCAAAGGCTGGTGGGAGCAGAGAGGTTGGCAGCGGATAGGGAAGCGACTAGACCAGAAAACAGGGGCTTCCTGTTGATGAAGGGGGCCCAGGCCCACTGCCTGGTTCCCTGTCCCTCTTCCCTACCCGAGTCTAAGCTTTCCAAACCCCTACGGAAGCCCCCACCCAATGTGGGACGCACAGTACCTAGAGCCATCATGGAAGAGTCTAGAGGCTCTGCAGCAGGGGGGTGGCAGCCAGAAGACTGAGTACCCCTCCTGAGACCAGAGGCAGCTTCCTCTCTATGACTCCCCTCAGCCCTGTCCTCCCAAATGCAGGGCTTCCTTCGAGGAAACTTTCCTTTCCCTGCACCCCTCTGAAGATCCTGGCAGATGAGAGAACTAGGGGTCCACTCAGACCCCTATCTCTTCTCTTCCCATCTCATCTCAGGGGTCTGGGCGCCTCAACAGGAGCCAGTCCGGTCCCTCTGACCCCACAAGCTTCTCTTCTCTCCCTGAGCCCCTTGGGATCTATTTCTCAGTCTGGCCCCTCCCCGTTCCCCTTCTCTCCTCTGGCCATCGCAGAAATGCTCACACCGCGATTTAGGGGCGTCTTCACTCCGTGTTGGAAGAAGAGTCTTTGGTCTGCTTAGAAATTAAGTTTGGAACAGCCTGGGAGAAAACAGAAAAGAGACCCAGAGAATCAGCGACCACAGCCCGAGGGAGAAAAGCCAGCCCTCTCTTTGGGGACACCGGATTCAAGAAACGCCAGCACACCTCCCTCATTTGCACCATCCTTGGGATGCTGTCTCCACCCGTCCACCTCCAGCCCAAGGTCCTGGCGGACGGCTACTCAGGCGAGAGGGCTGCGCTGGGAGTCCAGGCCAAACCGATCAAAGACAGGAATCCGGGCACCCATCCTTGTATGGATCAAGTACCTCGCGAGGTCACCACCCGGTTCTCAAACAGAAGACCAGGTGTGATGGGGGCGGGCGGCTCTCGGAGGCAGGAGCGAGAGGAGCGGCGCTGGCGGCGGGGGCGGGGTGGTGGTGGTGGTGGGGGCACGAGGCACAAGGTGCCCCGGCAGGGGGTGGAAGCGGCGGATTTCGGCGCAGGGACAGGACGCGGGGAGGGGAGGCTCCGCCAGGGGGAGGAGCCGCTACCCGCGTTCCGCTGTCGGGGCTCCTTCCCGTCGCAGCTCCGCTATAAAACCCGGGGCCGGCATGATCGCGGCACCCCCGGAGGCCTCCTCGGCACGCGACCCCCGGCTCGGCGGCGTCTTGGCTCCTGTGCGGGATGCGGCTGCTGCCTGCGCTCCTGGCCCTCGCCGCCGCCCGGCCCTTGGCCAGCGCAGGTGACCGCGCGGGCTCCCGTCCGGTCCGCGGGCGGGCTGCCCCTCGGCGTCCCCAGCCACAGTGCGCGCAGGGCGCGGGGCGCGGGACGCGGGGTGCGCGCCGGGCTCTGGCTGCGTGGGCACCGCTGTGGCAACGGGGCGGGAGGGCTGACGGGGCGGACGGGGCGGACGCGGACCCCCGGGCGCTCCCGAACGGCCACGTGCGGCGGCGGAGTGCTGCGTGCGCGCGTGTGCGCCGCTGCGGGGGTGGCGGGGCCCCGCGGCGCTCGGCCGGGCGAGAGTGCGAGTCAGTGATGGGGATGCTTCCCGACCCGCCTCGACGCACGCCGCCGTTCTCGCCCTTTCTGGCACTGCACGCGCCTTTGGTCCTCAGCCTGTCCCTGCGTCGCTGTCTGTCCCTCCGGGGCTCAGTGCTGAGGGGCTGCCCCCTGCCCAGAGCACGGGAGGCTTTGGCTTTTCCGCTTCGCACCCTGGGTTCCTGGTCGTTCCCTTTCCCTTCCCCAGAGCCACACTGGGAGCTTGTGGCCAGGGGGGACACTAGGAGACCCGAGACCCTGGCTGAGCCGGTCTTTCCGGCCAGGGTGATTTTCGTTTAAAGATTAATGATGTGGCCGAGCTCTTAATTATTCGCCTAGGTGGGAGGTGGCAGGAGTTGTGTGTTAATATTTGATAAAGAGCTGAAAGCACCTCCAGCCCCAGGGCTGGGCACGGGGATCAGGGGAGGAATCTTTTCTGCGACCCCACAGGGGACCATCTCCTCTGCAGGAAGCCCCGATCTGCCAGTCCCCAGCTCAGCTACCCCTCCGATGGTCCCCTGTTGGGGTCCGGCTGGCCAAACGTCCTCTCCAAATCTAGATGGTCCCTTCTGGGAGCCGTGGAGTAAGGGGTGAGGTCCTCCCTCTGCAGCAGAGAAGGAGAGAGTATGTGCCTTTTGTAGGAAAGATTTAGCTGTGTGTGTGTGTGTGTGTGTGTGTGTGTGTGTGTCTGTTTTGGAGGGGATAAAGGGAACCTTGCAGAAATTACTGGCTTCTTCCCAGGAGAGGAATAAAGAGGGGAGATGGGATGTGACAAAATTCATATGTAAAGTCGGAATTTGGAAACTTACCTAAGCGGCAGGACTCAGAAAAAGAGAAACACTTTACAATTAATTCTGTTGCTTTGTAGCTGTGTGGCCCTGGGTAAGTCACTTCGCTTCCGTTTTCTCACAATATAGAGATAGTAATGCTGACTTAAGGGGTTTTAAGGATTCAGGTGAGTTAGTGGTTGTAAGTGCTTGGTGTGGTACTTGAGTGGCGCATGGCAGACCCCCCAGGCCTGATGGCTGCCTGGGGCCAACCAGCCAGGAATCGATCTCAGCTGCCCCCTCCTACAACCTGTGCTCCCATTAAGTGCTGGGGCTTTCAGACTGGAAACTGTCTCGGGACCAGTCTCCCTGCACCCATTTCATCCCCTGGGACACTTGAGGCTGGAGAGGGACCAGGATACACATCAGACAAGCCAGAACATCTGCTGTCATGGAGGGAGGAGGAGAGGAGTCATAGGACTCTTTGGGGCCCCAGAACCCAGGCCAGGAGTTGCTGAGACTTTGCCAGGACATACTTGGGTTTTGCTGAGCTGGTTTCCAGGATTCCTCCTTCCCCACAGAGTGGGAATGTAGAGTGAGCAAGGTCCGTCAGAGAGAACTCCTTGGATCACCAAGAAAGGTCCAGGGGGGCAAGTGGAGGGTAAGGGACCGTGGCTGGGTAATTGGTGATAGTTGTGGGGTTTGCGACTGCATTCCTGGTTCACCTAGGTGGGTCACTTAGGTAGAACCTGGAGCTTGGAGCCAAGATCTGTCCGTGGGGAGCCCCTCTCCTTCCCAGGCCCCCTGAGACAGAAGGCTTGTCATTATTTGCAAGGGCAGCCCTCTCATGAACACAGGAACCTGAGCTGGTTTGGGACCCTGCCACCTCAGCCCAGGGACGTAGACCTGACCCCTGACCTCATCAATGTTGTTTTCCTGGCTCTTGCCTCCTGAAGAGGGTAGTTACAAGAGCATTCAGCCACACAGGTCAAAAGTCTCCACAATTAAGACAGTGTACCAGAGGTCACCATTACAAAACCAGGAGCTATAGCCAGAGTCAGGGAAGAGCACATTCCTGAGAATGGCTCAGCCCGAACCAGGTGGGCCCTGGGGAGGCTGAGAGGAGGGTCCGCCCTTCAGGACTCTGACTTCAGCAAGGCTTCCCCTGGAATAGCTTCCTTTGGGGCCTCCGGTCAACCCTGGAGGCCCCGTCTGCCTTCAGGACCTTTGAGAGGGGAAGACATGGGTGAATTCTGACAAGGAGGCTTTCACGGTTGCAAATGGGCTCCATCCAACCATCGTCTCCTCAGACACTGAGCAAAGTCCTGGCTGGCCCAGTGGCAGTTCGCTCTGCCTGAGGTAGAATGGAGGGCTGGGGAAAGTTGAACTCTCCTTCGGAGATGAAGCAAGAGCCGGAGCTAGGACTGAATCAGGTGAGCGGGCTCCAACTTCCGAGCTCTGGCCACCTGCACAGGGGGACCCGGGAGTTGGGGAAGTGGCCACAGGCCCTTGCAGAGTTGACCCATCTGGGGGTTCCTTGGAGGCAGAAATTCCCCCCATGGGAGGCGGGCTGCAAAGCCCTGTCCAGGGCGGGGAGTGGACCGTGATGGGGAAGACACTGCAGGATCTGGCAGACTCTGAAAGAGGCCGGAGCAGCAGAGCAGCAGCGGGTGAAGCCTTTGACCCAGAGCCTGGAAACGTAAAGCCCTAGCTGACTCCAAGGGGCCTGGAGCGAAAAGGTGCCCCGTTTTCTGGGGATGCTCACTCTCCTGGCCTGGAACCCCTTGTTCCCTCCCCTCCCAGGAACCTGATTGTCCCCTCCCCTCAGAACCTGACCACCTCCTGGCTCCTGCCCCACCCTGGCCTCATTCCGGAGACCCCAGAGGAGGTGGACGGAGACAGCCCCCAGAGGAGGGGGCGGATGTGCTCAGAGGCCTCAGCTCAGGCTGAGTGGGAAGCTGTGCTTTTCTTAGGAATTTTCTCATCCCTGAGTTCTTTCCAGCTCACTTCATTTCTCTCCTCTCGGCCCAGCCTGAGCTTTGGCCATCTGCGCACTGATCTGAGGCCAGGGGGAGGGAGGCCAGGAAGAGGAAGGACTCACTGGGGACTTAACTGTGCTGCAGGCTGCCTGGACTACTCCACTGTCTCTCATTAACTCCCACAGTCCGAAGAGGCGGATGCTATTAGCTCCATTTGACAGATGAGAAAACTGAGGCTCAGGGAGATTAAGGTGACTTGCCCCTAAGTGGCCTAGCAAGAATTTCAGCTCTGGATCAAATGTTTTGTCCGCCCTACTGCCGCAGCCTCCCCGCCCTCCGCACCCCAGCTTAATTGATAGACTATAATGGTAGAGCAGATTTAGATTTACAGAAAACCTGAACAGAAAGCACAGAAGGTTCCAAGGCACACCGCCCTGGCAGGCGCCCCTGGTGGGTAAATCTTGCACTTAGTGTAGTGTTTGCCGTGCAACCTCTTCTCAGAGGTGCTGTTTCTCCAGCCCTGAACCACAGCTGAGATTAGAACCTGAATCTACCCCACGTACCAGTATTGCAGGGTGGTGGGACAGGGTTTGAAAAGGCCTGACTACCGTCCCTGGTGGGCTGTGAGAGTTTAATCCAGAACGGGTCTTAATCACACAAGAGCGCGTGTTCCAGGGAAGGGCTCGTCTAATCTCCTCCATCATCCCGGATCAAGTCTGGGAAGGCAGCCAAGCTGAACTCGGCTCTGTTGTCCCAGGAGGGGAGACTAGGACTAATCCTCCTCCTGTCCTCTTGCCAGAACCTCCCTTCCAGGTTTGGGGTGGGAGATACACGGAAGGAGGAGGAGGAGGAGGCCGACAGCAGCTGGAGGAGAGAGTCAAGGCCAGGCCCTGGGGTAGAGGTGAGGGCCTCAGAGGGCCTCCCAAGGCCCCTCAAGAGTGGCTGTTTTTCCTGAGGACCAGTGTCCTGGGCACAGTAACCAGTCAATCAGCTACGGGTCTGGACTTTTGGGGTCTGGCTGCTTCTACCACTTCTGTCTCCATTCCTGTATTTCCTCAAGTCTCCTTCCTTTGGGCCTGCAGTCCCAGATGCAGGGATGCTCCATCCCAACCCAAGGGGGTCTCTGACCCTGGGGATATTCCTAGTCTTTGACCCACTGTGTACACACACACACACACACACACACACACACACAGTGTTGCTTATGTGCACACAGCTCCAGTCTATTCCTAGAGACGTGTGTGTGCAAGTGCACGGACACAGGCCTCATGTCCTTCCTCTCTCTGCTCCAGAGTCACACTGGTGCTACGAGATTCAAGCCAAGGCCTCCAACTATACTTGCTTGGGTGAGTACAGCAAGTCTCGGGGACGGGTTTTCTGCATCGGGGGGACTGCCCAAGTCAAAATGAAAACCCAGGGAGGGCGGGAAGGATCAGGGTAATGATCCCCCCAAGTCAGCTATCAGTTACTCAAACACAAACACACATCGGCACGCGTGCGCGGACACGTACATACACAGTCCTGGTGCTCGGAGGACGGGGAAGGTAGAGTGACCCGAGGCTTCCCTGGCATCTCCCGTCGCTGTCCCTAAGAGGGGAAGTATTCTATCAAACAAATCAGCAGTTGCATCAGTTATAGAGACACTTTTTTTTTTTTTTTAAGTTGGCTCCCTGCCCAACGTGGAGCTTGAACTCACAACCCTGAGACAGTTACATGCTCCACCAACTGAGCCAGCTGGGCATCTCCTATTTTGCTCAATGGAGAGTTGGTTCTGTTCCAACGACCCCTCTTCGGGTGGACCTGGAAGGTTGTCCTTGGCATTTTATTCAACTGTTGCACAATTTCCCTGCAGTCAGCTCTGCAGTTGCCTCTGCCGTGTTTCAGGGACTGAACAGTGCTGCCCCCTCCCGAGCTCCCAACCACACCCATGTCTAGGGCAGCCTTCCCCGCCTCCAAGCCCCAGATTATACGACCAGTTGGCGCGTCTTTTCTAGGCCCCCTTCCAGGGGGCTCCACTGTCAGCTTCCATGTGTTGTCCCTTCCACCTCCTTGAATCTGAGGAGGGGCCTGTGCCCCTGACTCTCAGCCCGCCCCTCCTCCCTGCTCAGGGCCTAGCCACTGGGGTGAAGACTGCCAGAAGAACCGCCAGTCCCCCATCGACATTGTCACTACAAAGGCACAGGTAGACCCAGACTTGGGACCCTTCTCCTTCTCTGGCTATGACAAGAAGCAAAAGTGGAAAGTCCAGAACAATGGGCATTCAGGTGGGTGTCGGGCGGTGGGGTGGGGGGGACCTGGGCAGGCAGGGGCAACTGGTCCCGGGATCTCTGACTTCCAGAGGACTGGGCTGGAGGTGCTCCTCCAGGCCCACCTTGGCTGCAGAGGGGCTGCAGAGCGCAGGGCTTTGGAAGTGGGGGAGATGCTTTTCAGTGGAGGACAACATCCTAGGAAGAGGGAACAACACGGCAAAGGCGCAGAGGCGTAAAGCATCTTGGGGTGTTCAGAAAATCGCGTATGGCACTATGTGCCTGGAGGCAGAGAGCACAACTAGGGCGGGCCTGGGTCAGGCTAGGAGCAGCTGAACTGGGCCCAGGGGCAGGTCATCTCAGGGCTGAGGAGTTTGGACCCTCCCTTGAGAAGGCCGGGCATCAGGGAGAGGCTTGATGCAGGGGAGAGGCTGGGCTGAGGTGCATGTTTGGGGCGGTGGGGGCAGGGGGAGTTGCAGAGGGAGAGGCGGGCCTGGGGGCCACAGGGGGCCAGCAACAGGTCTGGGCTGTACCACCTGTCCCCATCCCATCCTGTCCCTGCGGCCCAGGACTGTTGCCTGTGAAGGGCGGGAGGCAGAAGAGAAAGCTTTATGTGTGGGGGGCTCGAGGGGGTTGCTGGGGACTCAGCCCCCTCTTGTGCCCTCCAGTGATGGTGCTGCTGGAGGGCGAGGCCTCCATCGCTGGAGGAGGACTGGCTGCCCCGTACCGGGCCACACAGCTGCACCTGCACTGGTCCGAGAAGCTGGATAGGGGCTCAGAGCATACCCTTGATGGCAGGCGCTTTGCCATGGAGGTGAGGGCCCTTCTCCAGGCTGGCGCGTGGCTGGGCTCCGGGTGGGCCTGCCTTGGGTGAGAAGGGTGTTCCAACCCCCTCATAGGTCCTCTCTCCATTCCTCTCCCTGCCACCAGATGCACATAGTACATGAGAAAGAGAAGGGGACATCGAGGAACGAGAAAGAGGCCCAGGATCCCAAAGATGAGATTGCAGTGCTGGCCTTCTTGCTGGAGGTGGGACTCTCATTCCCCAGGGGCTGAGGGGCTGCTTCTTGGGATCAAGAGGTCTACGATTCCAGAAAGGCAGGAAGGGGTTGGGGGACCCTGACCTCCCCTCTGTTTCTCAGCAACTTGTACACCCCCAGGTGGGGAGCCCCGAGGCTCTCAGGGCCTCAGTCCCAGAAGCTGCCTGCCCTCCCTAGCATGGACCAGGAGAATGGACTTCTGGTCGGCACTGGCTCCCCACAGGTCCCTCTCAAGCCCCCTTCCCTTCTGTTCCAGGCTGGATCTGAGGAGAATTATGGCTTCCAGCCCCTGGTGGAGGCCCTGGCTTCTGTCCCCAGACCCAGTGAGTGGCTGGGGGGAGGGGAAGGGAGGAGACTTCTTCCTACAGAGGAAGGGCCAGGGTGATGCGGTGGTCTGGGCTCTCAGGGACCCCCTGCTTCCCCCACCAATCGACGGTATCCTCCCTACCTACTCCCTCCCCAGAGATGAACACCACGATGAAAGAGAGCATCAGCCTGTTCGACCTAATCCCCAAGAAGGAGAAACTGAGGCATTACTACCGCTACCTGGGCTCCCTCACCACTCCAGGCTGCCAGGAGACAGTTGTCTGGACCGTGTTCCAGGAGCGCATTCAGCTCCGCAGGGATCAGGTACATAGGGCTCGGCCCAGGGTACATACAGCCTCCCACTGCCCAGTTCCCCAGAAACCATCCCTCTGGATCCTCATAGAGGCCCCTGGGGCTGCAGTGGGCATGGGGCACCCCAGGGAGCTGAGGTCCTATTGGTTGAATCCACAGACACTCCCCAGGGTATGGCAAACAAGAAAGCTCTTGCCTGTCCCATCCCTGGTTCGAGGGCTGAAGGGGAGGCTGTGGCAGGAGCGGTCAGAAAAGGCTTCCACGCTGTCCCCTGCCAGTAGGTGGGACTTGTCCAGTGAGGGCAGGGAGCTGGTGTCCTGGGGAGAGAGGGAGGGCGAGCAAGGGGGAAGGGCCGGGAATGGTCAGGAGCCTCTGAGAAAGGACCAGTGCAGCCCCAGTAGGAAAAACAGTCCATTCATTCAACAATGGTACTCAAGACCTTCCAACACACCAGGCTCCAGGGATACAGCCGTGAACCCAAGGGCCAAATCCCTGCTTCAGTGATACTTTCCTTGCTGAACAGTAATTTTCAAAGGGTGGTCCCTGGTCCAGGGGCATCACGATCATCTAGGAACTTGCTAGACATTTGAATTCTCAGACCTCGCCCCAATCCTCCTGAATCAGAAACCCTGGGGATGGGGCCTGGCAGTGTGGGGCCCAACAAGCCCCTCCTACCCTGGCCCCGCCCTGCCCCGCCCCTCCATGATGCTCATGTACTTAAGTCTGAGAACCACCGTTCTGTAGTAACAGCGATAAGACAGCAATGATCCGTGCTTATGGGCCCTCAAAACTGTGAGCTGTGTGTCCACCTGTCTAAGGGAAGCTAAGCACTCTACATCCTTATTCTTTTCATCTGCACAAAAACCTGAGAGCTAGGGAAAAACCAAAAAAAAAAAAAAAAAAAAAACTTGAGAGCCAGGGATTCCAAAGCCCTAAAGAGGGCTCAGACAGGCAAGGTGACTGGTCTGGGGTCACACATGAGGGAGCATAGCTCTGCTTGCGCCTGGCTTCGTGCTGAGCCCCTTCTCTTCCACAGATCTTCGCCTTCTCCAGGAAGCTGTACTATGATAAGGAGCAGACATTGAGTATGACAGAGAATGTCAGACCCTTGCAGCCGCAGGGGCACCGACCCGTGTTCAAGTCTCGGGCCCCAGGACAGTTGCTGCCCTTGCCCTTGGCCACCATTCTGGTCCCCACGCTCACCTGCCTGATGACTGGCTTCCTCCGATGAGCGATCCCTTCTGGACACTTGACCTTTGCTTTTAGTGTGTAGAGGCCTGGGGTCTCTATTCCTCAGGCTTCCTAGCATGGATTTTGATGATGATTAAAGGGATATATTTTTGGAGAAAACTTTCTAGGGTCTATTTTTAGTTCCCATAACCATCCCTGCCCTGTTCCCCTCAACCTGCCACCATTTCAGGGAAGGGGCCTGAGTCTTGGAAGTTCTTCCTAGCAGGGACTGCCAGGCACCCCCTCCCACCTTTGTAAATAAACTTCCTGTCTGTACCCCACTTGGAGAGATGCAAAGACAACTCTGAGTTCCCACACCAAGAAAGCCCTGGAAGTTCCAATCCAGCCTCCTTACTGTATAATGGGGGAAGCCGGAGCCCAGGAAGGAGAAAAGGCTCAGTGGAGATCACACAGTGGGGCTGTGGCCAAGGGGGCTCTGCCCCCTGCCTAGCACTGTCTCCTCTGGACTCCTCTGGGCTGCAGAGCGCAGGTCGTGTGTGGGTGCAGCCTAGGGAAGCTAGGTGCCAAGGCATTCATTTATTTGCCCAGATATTTCTTGAGCGTCTATGTTCTAGGCACTGGAGATATGGCAGGGAGGACAGACAAAAAATACTGGCCCTCCTGGGGTCGCCAGTCTAGCTGGAGTTGCTGGAGATGAAATATATGCATACAGCGTATCAGAGGGCAGTAGGACTATGAAGAAGGATAAATTGGGAAGGGAAGGGGGTTAGGGAAGGTCTCAGCAGGAAGGGGCCTCAGGAAGACTTGAAGGAGCCCGGGGGACCATCTGGGAACCAGCAGGTGTCCTTGTGGGGAGGGAAGGGCACCCATCAGAGGAACAGCAGGCAGGCCAGCTCAAGTCGAGAGAGAGAGAGAGAGAGAGAGAGAGAGAGAGAGAAGGAGAAAGCCCTCCAGAGAGCTGGAGGGCAGAGAAGGGGAAAAGGTCAAGGGGAAAAGGAGAGGTCAAGTGTGTTAGGGGCAGGGAGGGCTTGTAGGAGGGCACTGTAAGGATGCTGGTTTTGAATGGGCGAGAGCTGGGAGCCTGGAGAGGCTAGAGCAGAGGGGCCTGATGTGCCACTTTGGGGGAAGCAGGGGCTGTAGGGGTGAGGAGGGAGGGGGAGGCGGCTGCAGTGATCGAGGAGCTAGCTCGTGGTCACAGGTGAATAGAGGACACTTTGTGAGTGAGACCAGGGGGAGGCAGGTATGAAGCGGAGGGTCGAGAAAACAAAGAGAAGGAAATGAGGGCCCCAAGGACGGGTCCCAAGCCAGGCAAGCAGGGGTCAAGGGGCCCCAGGCTCTGGGATCTCATCTTCCAGGGAGGGCTGGACTGCGGAGTATCAGCTTGGGGAAGGGGAGGAGAATGAGCCTTGCTTGGTGAAGAGGGGTTCTTGGGGGTCTCTAGCAGGTTCTATCATCTGGAGGTGGTGAACTTTCCTACAGGAATGTGCAAGCTAGTCGGGCACTCAAGGGATTCCATTACCCAGTGCTAGAAGCCCCTCCAGCACCCCCCCCCCCCCCGCCACCTCCTGCAAGCCAGTCGTCTCTGGAGGGGAGCTGGCTGGTAGAGGTGACCTCTATGCCTTCTGCTGCCCTTTAGATCTCAGAGAACCTGACTCCCCCCCACTCCCCCTGGACTTCCTCCTGCCACCCCCCTTGGCCTGGGGAGGGGGAGGAGACTGCCCTGCCCTTTTCCCCTTCGTGACCAAGAATAAGCACCCCTCCCTTCGCAGGTGATCACGTAGCCATGGGGGGGGGTTACCGTCACCATGGCAACAGCAGGCAGCCTGTGTCAGCAGGGGGGTGAGGACACCAAACCTGTTCTCTTTGGTTCCTGGTGCAGCCTGTAGGGGATCTGAGATTTCACCTGAACCCTGCCCCTCCCACCCAAGGTTCAGGGCTCTCAGAAACCCCCACGGTGCCCCCCACCACTAAGCCCCACCCCCACCCCTGAACAGCAAGCCCCGGAAGTGCCCCGCTCTCTCCAAGGGTGAAAGGAGCCCAGGGGTAAGGCACATGACCCTCCCTCGTCACCTTGACCCCACAGTAATAAACCCGGCCAGTGGGTGCCAGAATGGGCAGAGCACGCTCAGGTCCCAGGGCTGAAACCTCTTCCCTTGGTGTCCGCCCTTCCTCGTGCCTAAAGCCCAGTAAGTGCTGTCAGCCCGTGATTCATAGCAAGGTCATTCCTAGCCAGTCACTGCAGGAGCCATTCCTGGAATTGGCCCCCACACCCTGGAGGGTGAGCCTGACGGGCAATCCCTCTTGTGGGGTGTGTGTGTTCTAGAGGGCCTCCTCTCCCGCCACAGTTCAGTCCTTCTGTGCTGGGCACGGAAGGCACCGCCCTGGGCAGACGCCATTCTGGAGAAGGTGCTCCCTCTCTAGAGACCCAGCCTGGCTCCTAACACAGCTCTGCCAGAGATGACGGGGTGGGGGGCGACCAGGAGCCCCTTATCCAGAAACAGGGCCCAGCGTCCCTGCCACACAGCCCTGCTTTCATTTACTTCTAATGCCCCTTGGTCACTGCACTGGGCATCCAGTGTGTACTCACACTTCACTGTGACTGGCGAGGCCTCGGAGCGGCTGGTTTTGGTCACCACCTGACTTCTCTGAGGCTGCTGGCTCTCAGTGCAGACCATGATACACATTCCTCCAATGCCCGCTGCGGGTCCAACATGGGCCTCACTACAGTCCTGTAAGGGCAGTACTACCGCAGACGTAGACGAGATGCTGTGAGGCACAGAGAGAGGTTAAGGTGATGTGGGAAACAAAGTTGGAGAAAAATTCTTCAGTTTCCTTACTACTTACAGCCCATTGACGAGTACTTGAAACAGGCAGAATGACATTCCTCTAGGGACTCAAATGCCTTCATGTTGACCCTTTGATAAAGGCAAAAGGCAAAAGGCAATCTTGGGCGGACCCTCCAAGATATTGGGTCTACTTTAAACATACAGAAATTCCTTTGGAAGCTCCTTTTATCTCTAGCCGGCCACCCTAAGATACATGTTAGGATTCCTCCTCTAAGCATATGGCCCACTGATGTGCATCTGAAGAGTCTCTTGACAGAGGGTTTACTGAACAGTAATAAATGACCTTTTTGTAACAATAGCTAGCCCCCTCTGGATCCTGGAAACGTTGTTTTCAAAATACCTTGGAGGTTTGTCTTGTCCAGAAGCTCTTCCCAACTTGCTAGTATAGAATGGGCCATTCCTCCTGACCCCAGTGCCGCTCTTCCTGCCCACCGGTCCTGTCCCTGTGCTTTAATAAAGCCACCCTTTTGCACCAAAGACATCTCAAGAATTCTTGGCCGTAGGCTTTGAACCCTAACATCTTTCTTACATCAAGGGGGCCTGTCAGAATTTGGGGTCACTTCTCTGTATCACCTCAGCTCCCCTTGATGACCTGGGGCAGTTCGCAGGAGGACAGATCTTCTGACCAGGGGTAGGGTGGAGTCCACAGCACCCTGTCCCACCCTGTCCCCGCTGGCTGCTCTGTATCCCCGACAGCTCGTCTCTCTGGCCTCCCTCTGGCCCCCTGTTTAGATTTGGCATCTGGATGGGAGCCAGGGGCTAAAAATACTCTCTATGTGTTTAGATGATTCTTGGAAGATAAACTTCCCCATCTTGGCTCTCAGTTTGCACACTTGCTGGCCCTGTTTCCTGTGGCTCTGATCTGACTGTGCATGGGGGGTGCAGTGTTGGGAGGGGTGGAATGGGAAGGTGGGGAGAATAGAAGGGTCTACAGGGGCCCAGAGTCATGGTGAAGCGTGCACGTGGGCACAGGTATGCGGAAAGGCCGCTCTGACACCAAACTCTGAGGGGTGCCTAAACAGAGGCCCCATTACGGATAGTGCCCCCGTGTGGTATGACCCTAAGACTGTGCGTCTGTGTGGGAAGACAAGGAAGCTGGGGGCCTGGGGATCGCCCCCCTGCTCTGGGCCTGTTTATCCATCTACAAAATGGGCTAAGCTTGACCTTTCCATCTAACTGGACCTAGCGGTCTTCAAGCTCCTGCCGATGACCTTGAGAGGAAGGCGGGGCCCATCTCTTCGGGTGGGGCACTGCTCCTGCACCTCCAATTACACAGCTAGCAGCTCTGTTTGTTTATCTGAGTAGGGACAAAGGCATTATCTCCTCTGGGGACTGAGGACATGTCCCCGGGCCCAGGCGGGCCTGGGGAGGGGCTTCCTTTGGAGGAGAGCTACAGGACAGGCGAAGTCACAAGCCAGTTCCTTCCTCTGAGCCCTGGCCCCAGCTGAGAATGGATGCGTGGAAGGCTCTTCACATTCCAAGTGTTGGCTGCTCCAAGGCCAGAGAGGATAGGCAGAGGGCCAGGCGACAGGGGCGGGCTAAAGGTACATTTTGATCTTTCAACTAGATTTAGTCTTTCAACAAACACTATTATTTCCTCTGTGACAGGGGCTGAGGATTTGGGTAGAAAAAAACCCAGTCTGTGCTCTTCCCCCAGGACTCCTGGCCAAAGGGCAGACACAGAGGGCACAGTACTGCCAACTCTACAAAATATACCCATGGAGCGTGGGCCCCAGGGCCACAGACCTAGATCTGAGTCTTCTTCCACTGCTACGAAAAGCAAGTGAGGAGGCTTTGATAACTTAATTCACCTTCCTGAGCCTCTGTTTTCCTCATCTGTAAAATGGGGGTGATGATGGTATTTACTTCATATAAGGACACTGCCACGATAAAACAAGATGCTGACCGAGAGGATGTATTCCATAATTTGTAGCTATCATGAGGATTCCTTTTATTACAGGGAGTACAGAAGTTTGGGTAGGACCTACAGATGGAGAGAAATTGGCCACTTCCAGGGATGGGGATAGGAAAGAGTAGGGAGGGGTCTGAATCCTGAGGAGTGACGCCCAGATTTGCCTCTGTGATGGGGAGCAGAGGTGAGGTGGGGTGGCAGTCCTGAGGGGCCTGCTTCTCCCCTCAGTGGGACACGCCCCTCAGCACTGCGCCCACCTGCGTCTCTGCAGAGCTCACATCCCTGCCTTATTGGGTAAGGGTGTAGGGTAGAGTAGGGTTGAGCCTCTGTAGAGCTCCTGCAGCGGAATCCATTTCGCTTTCCTCCCGGCCTTCTTCAGGAGCTGCGATTACCAGGTGTGCCCTCTAATGGGTCCCTTTCTCTAATACTGGCTCTGTCCCTGGCCATCTGTCCTGTCTGGATTTGCTGCGGGCTCTCCCCAGGATATGATCTGCACCTACCTCGGATTGCCTGATAAATCTGAATTTCAGGGGTACCTGCATGGCTCAGTGGGTGAAGCCTCTGCCTTCCGCTCAGGTCATGATCTCAGGGTCCTGGGATTGAGCCCCACGTTGGGCTCTCTGCTTGGTGGGGAGCCTGCTTCCCTCCACTCTCTCTCTGCCTGCTTCTCTGCCTACTTGTGATCTCTCTGTCAAATAAATAAATAAAATCTTAAATTTTTTTTTAAAAACCTGAATTTCAGAGGAAGAATTGTTAAAGTGTATCTCCAAAATTGCATGGGGCTGACTCATACTAAAGCATTATCTATTGTTTATCTGCAGCTGAACTTGATCTCGGTGCTTTGAATTTGTATTTACCATGTGTGGTGGTCCTACTCCCGCCCCACCTACGTCTGGAAGACTGAGGCCGAGAAGGAGGGGTGGACAAAGGGTCAGAGACTGAGCCACCACCATCCCCTCCTTGACCATCCCCCTCTCCTTCCCGCTGGCCGCACCTTCCAGGAACTTACAGCACGCTGGCTGGGGGTTTTCCCTCTGCCTGGTATCGGGTTCCCTGGTGGGAGGGCAACCAGGTACACTTGGGAGCAGGCCCTTCTGCCAGTGGACTTCCTCCTCACTGTTTTCTAAAGACTTAAGAGAGGTCTGTGCCAAGGAAATTGATGTGGGAACAAAGCCGAAGAATTCGGTTTCCTTACTATTTACAGCCCATTGACGAGTCCTTCAAACAGGCAGAGTGACATTCACTTTGATAAGGGCAAAAGGCATCTTAGGCTGACCCTTCAGGATCCTGGGTCTGCTTTAAACATGCCATAATTCCTCTGGAAGCTTCCTTTATCTCTACCCCGAACCAAGATACCTGTTAGGAATCCTCCTCCAAGCATGTGTCCCACTGATGTCCATCTGAAGGGTCTCCTGATTGTACTGAACAATAAAAAATGAACTTTCCTGACATAAGCTAGCCCCCTCAAGGTACTAGAAACCTTGTTTCCAAAATACCTTGGAGGTTTATCCCGTCCTGAACCCCCTCCCAACTTGCAAGTATATAATCACCACCCTCTGCAACCCCAACGCAGCTCTTTCTGCCCACGGATCCCTATGCTTTAACAAAACCATCTTTTTGGACCAAAGATGTCTCAAGACTCTTTCTTGGCCGTCGGCTTTGAACCCTAATATTTTCCTACATCAGTAATCTTGTCCCTTTTCCTTGGGTCTCTGCTTGATGCCAGCCTCACGGCGCTGGAGTGCCAGGACCCCTTCCTGAGCTCAGTCCCCAACCCCCCCCCCCCCCATCCCTCCCCTCCCAGCAGACCAGCCACCTCACACAGAAGGGAGCCCTCAGGCAGGATTTGGCTGCAGTCTCCAGGTGAGGTCAGAAGGGGCCCGGTGCCAGGGTTTTATTAACAAAGTGAGGAGAGACTCAAGAGGTGCAGGACCCTGTGGGAGTTGGAATGCTCACTCGAGTCAGAGCCTGGAGTACAGGAAGAACAGGACCCAGACACCAGCAGGCCGCTGAGATCTTTCTGTCCACCTGCCGCCCTTCCTCCCGCGCCATTCACCTTGTAATCGCCTGATCTGTTTCACTACCTTCAGCTGTCATTATCTGCATGCACTATTTCACTGAATCCTGACAGTGATCTTCAGGACAAAAGCCCGCACTGGCACCGTCTCTTGGGGACAGCAGGGATTTTCATCTGTTCTGTTGACTGCTTGTGGGGGATGCTGTCCTGCACAGCTCAGAGCCCTAGGGACACCTGGCCCCCTGTGATGAGTGCTGGTGGGGGTGCAGATGCCTTCAGTTGTTGGCCTCTCTGGAGAGAAGGAATTCCCTCACTCAAGGTCATGCTCCTTTCTGCAGCAGCCTCCAACCAGTAACTGATCAGGTTGGAGGTACAGTTAGTCCAGCTCAGGGTGACACCAAGGGATCATTCTAGCTTCCGAGCTCCAGGTGGGGCCAGTCAAGGGGACGACTGGGCCTGTGTGGCAGCGCCATCTCTCTCATCCCAGCCCAACCCTGCTTTGCTCTCTTCCACAGGTGTGGGTCCTAGAGGCACTTTTTTTTTTTTAAGATTTTTTAATTTATTCATTTGACACAGAGAGAGAGCTCACATGCAGGCAGTGCAGCCAGCAGAGAGAAGGGGGAAAGGAGGCTCCCAGCCGAGCAGACAGCCCGATGCGGGGGTCGATCACAGGACCCTGAGATCATGACCTAAGCTGAAGACAGAGGCTTAGCCCACTGAGCCATTCAGGTGCTGGAGAGGCACTTAAAAAAAAAAAAAAAAAAAAAGACTTTTATGTATTTATTTGCTGGTGGGGGGCGGTGGGGAGCATCAGCAGGGGGAGGGGCAGAGGGAGAGGGAGAAGCAGACTCACTGCTGACTGGGGTGGAGCTCCATCCCAGGATCCTGGGATCATGACCTGATTCAAAGGCAGATGCTTAACTGACTGAGCCACCCAGGCACCCCTTAGAGGCACTTCTCCTTCTTCTTCTTTTTTTTTTTTTAATAAATTTTTAAAAAAGATTTTATTTATTTACTTGACAGACAGAGATCACAAATAGGCAGAGAGGCAGGCAGAGAGGAAGGGAAGCAGACTCACTGCTGAGCAGAGAGCCCGATGTGGGGCTCCGTCCCAGGATTCCAGGATCATGACCTGATTCAAAGGCAGATGCTTAACTGACTGAGCCACCCAGGTGCCCCTTAGGGGCACTTCTTAATAAACACCTTGTGCACTGAACTCTGTCAGCTTCCTGGGGGGCTAACCTGCAGGACTGGGGCTCATCAGTACCCATATAGCCTAGAGCACATAGTAGGCTTTCAATCAGTATGGTCTTGGAAGAATCCTGGGATAGGCATTGCTAGTCCTGACTCCACACAAATAACACTCCACTAACTGCAGCAAATATTTATTCAGGCAAAACTGTGCAACATGCTTTATGTCTCACTTAATCCTTAAAACAAGCTTCTGAGATGTGCGTTGGAAGTCCTTCCACGGAAGCTTGCAATCAGAAGTCACCTAGCCAGCCAGAGACACGCTGTTCCCTCCATCTGGAACACTCGCCCCTGGCCCTCCCTACCTGTCTTCTTCTCGTGAGGTTTACACACCAGCCAAAACACCCAGCTTAGAACTGACTCATCTGTGAAGCCCTCCTCAATGTCAGCTCCCCTCCATCTCCCCAACCAAGAACCCCGACCTGACCTGATGGAGGACTGGAGGAGTGCCTCTTGGCCATCCGAGTATGGAAGTGCCACATCTTGGCTGGCCACACAGAGGGGGGTGTAGATGTTTGCAAGATGAATGAATTTGAAAAAAAAAAAAAAAAAAAAGATAGCAAAACACTGAATTAGCAGGCACCATTCCAGGGCTGGAACTAAATATTTACCTTGCCCACGGGGCAATCCTGAGAGATAAGCCAGGTTTCTAAGCTCTATTTACGCTGACTTTCCTTCTGTGACTGACACAATCAATCCGGGTTTGTTACAGTTTGAACAGCTGTTTCCACATGCAGGGCCTGGGCGTAGGAGATACTTGATCCTGGGCTTTCACTGTTCCCCGACATAATGCATCCTCCTCAGGGAATCTGTTTTCCAATCCGTGGCCCGAGATGCCTGGGCTCCTCCGTTCCGTGGGCCCGGAGCCGGCACGGTCTCCACAAGGCTGCGGGTCAAACGGGGGCTTCGCTCCCATGCGGGTTGTGTGTTCACGTGCAGCCACGGGGTTAAGGGCTGTATCAGGAGCTGCTCGGGGTATGTAGGACGGTCTTGCCGGGGTCTACCGCCTGCGTGGTCTCCTGGGACACAGCTCTCCAGGGAAAGGCACTGGTGTGACATACTGGGTCCAAGTAGAGTCGAAAGGGAGGGCGCACTTGGGAGTTCAGTGTGGGGTTCATCAGTCAGCCTCTGGGATTCACACTGGGGTCTGCCAGAAAGAAAACCTCAGGCCCCAAAGGGAGCCACTTACGTCAAAAGACTAGTGTCAGCAAACCAAGACTGACTACCTAACCTAACTGCAGCTTCAGCGCCCCTGGGATTGTAACCTTTAACCAGTCCGCCAGGAATTTCCTGGTCAGCACTAGGAAATGTACCAATAGACCCTTTCCCTTCCCTTGGAAGAAGGGTGACCTTGCCTGAAACAATGCATTCTTTGCTAATAATTTCCTTTTCTTCTGCTCTCTCTCTGCCTTTGAAAACCTTTTCCTTCCCGCAGCTCAGTGGAGCTCTCCTCTACTTGCTAGACACCAGGCGGCCCGATTCATGAGTCAATTAAGAAAGCCAGTTAGAACTTGAAAACTTACTCGGTTGAATTCTTGTTACTCAGCAGGTCATAAAACTCATGAAAGTGGCCCACGAAGCTGGAAGGAGCAATCCCAGCTAAATGTGACGCTTGCTCGTGGGGGGCAGGCAGCTCTGATGTGGGGACACTGGTATGAAGGCCCAGCGAACAGCTCCCACCTGGTGTCCACTCTGTGAGGGGACATTTGGGGGAGGCAGTGGTGGTATTGCACCAGAAGATCAGAGATTGGAGGTTCCGCCTGGGGAGACATCACGTGACAGCCGAGAGGCTTAGCTTAAGATGTATTTGGAGATACCTTCGGAGGCTGCCTTCGATTTGTACACGGAGCGCGGGGGTAAGAGGAAGATGCCGTGACATCTGGGTCATCACAGGGACTGACCGTCCTTTTACAGAGCGTGAGGCTGCTGTGCGGGGCGGGCACAGTCTGTGTGGGCGGGAGACACTGCTGTGTGCCATCTGCTGAGAGTTCAAGTTTGGGGAGTGGGCCTGTGATCCAGATGAGGAAGAGGGTTTCCACAAGGAACATCAGTGCAAACAGGGAAACAGAGGAAATGTTTCCTCCGAGCCTCTGCCAGGCATCGATCACGTGCTGCCACCCCTGGAAAGGTAGTGCTTGGGCAGCGCAGCAGCCCCTGACCTTGACGTCGCTTTTCACATTAGTTTGCATTGACAGTGGTGATTTCCTCCGGGTCCACATTGGGCATGCTTCTCTCTCTCCCTTCCTTCCTCCCTTCTCCTTCCTTTGTTCTCTCTCCATTTCTCTCTTCCTCGCTCTTTCTTTCTTGACATGTATGGATTTCCCTCGCTATCCAAAAGTAGAGGCTTCCTGGGGTGCCTGGGTGGCTCAGTCAGTTAAACGTCGGACTCTTGGTTTCCACTCAGGTCGTGATCTCGAGGCTGGGAGATCGAGCCCCATTGTTGGGCTCCGTGCTCAGTGGGGCATCTGCTTGGGGTTTTGTCCCCCTCCGCCCAGCCCCACCTCTAAAACAAAAACCAAAGCAAAAGCCAAACTAAAGCGGAGTATTCCTCTGAAACCTTTCATAAATGGAAGCGGTGTAAAGCGAAACCTTCTGAAAGTTCATGTTACACCACTGAGCTTTCACTAAAGACCCATATCCTTATGGTAGTGGCTTTTTTCATAAAAGTGAAAATCCTCTTTGGATGTCTTCTGGTTGGCGAAAACAGGTACTTATGTAGGTGTTCTGTAAAAGGTTAGTGACGTAACTCCAACTTTCGAAAAGTGGGGGATACGTGTATCAGTTTTGGGTTGAGGTCTAGCATTTCTGTTATCACTGAAGAGGACAGAAAATCAAAGTTGGGCTCATTAACCCCGGTGGGGAGGCGGGGTGGGTGTGTGGAGAGAAGGGCAAAAGGCTGCGTCTCTGGGACTCAGCACAGCCAGGACTGAATGGAAGGCAGCTGAGGAGTCCGCCTGCTGTGTGACACAGCAGCTACATAGACATGTGGTATTTGGTTTAGAGCCCTGGTTTACAGGCCCAAACACCTGGGTAGAAACGGTTTGGCTCAATTGTTCTCCCTCTCTTCCCAGGAAAAGGTCAGGAAGGAAAAGTCCCCAGCTTATGGGAGGAGGCATTGTCCTCAGTGGATTAAGTAAGCATCATCAGGTAGCCCGGTCTGGCAGGGGGCCAGTGGGGAGCAGGAGAATCTCAGGGCTGCTCTGGCTGGTGGCTGCCTTCCCAAGATCAGCTCATGCAATCCTTGTCTTTCCAATCGTGCCTCTGGAACCATCACATCCCTGTCAAATCCCTGATAAGGTATTTTCCAACACTTCAAAGTCCAGTTTGGAGCTGCAGGCCTTGACCTGACCCAGAGTCCTCTCTCTCTCCCTCCCCAGTCCCACCTCCCCTCCTATGTCCTCCTTCCTCCCTCTGTCCAGCTCCTAAGGTCCCTGGGCCACCAGAAGTGGAGAGAACAAACCTAGAATATCATCTCAGACGAGTCACTTTATGGCTGTTTGCTCCCAGGAGTTTTTCATCTTCCAGAAACAAAGGGAGGAGGCTGTTTTTAGGACACCTACTTCCTCCCCTTATGTAACAATAATATTTCATATTTGCATAAGTGTTATCAGTTGTAAAAGGGTTTCATGTTCACTTTTTTTTTTTTTTATTTATTTACTTAAGTAATCTCTACATCTAATGTGGGGCTTGAACTCATGAACCCAAGATCAAGAGTCAGGTGCTCTTCTGAGCCACCCAGGCTCCTTATCACTTTCTCTTTCAGTGCTTACCACAACACTGTAATGTCGTCAGACCCTCATCTCTTGTCAAAGAAGCCCACGGGGGTTGTTCAGAGAGCTGGGTTGGTGAGCATGGGGAGACGTGAGGAGAGTGGTGTGCCTGAAAGGGCATGAAAGCTCCACAGCCTTTCCTGCATACCTTGCCCAATGCATCTAGCCGTTTCTGAGCTGTATATTTGCGTAGTCAGTTACCAAAAAAAAAAAAAAAAAAGGGCGGCCAAGGGGTCTCAGAGTTCTTCACCATCTTGCCAGAGGTTGCTAAGTGGTAGATCACAGACTCCAGCTGAGGCAGCAGTGAGGTGGTATAGAAGCAGCCAGATAAATCTGGGTTTGAATTCAGCTCAGAAACGTTCCATCTGTGTGACACTTTGGACGAGAGACTTAATTTTATTGAGTCTCAGTTTCCTCAACCATAAGAAGGGGTGATATTGCATCCCTCATGTGGTGGGCGTTTAATAATGAACAAGATGTGCACAGCATGGGATCTGGTCAATGGTGGATGTCCACTGAATGTCTAAGTGCCCCTTGAACGCGTCTTCCGCTTCCAAGTGCAGGCCTATCCTTCGTGCCCTACAACAGGTGCTCAGAACACGCTTGATGGATGAGCAATAAACTCCTCTTCCCCACCCCTCCCAGAAGGTGAGGATGTTTATCCAGAGTTCCAAGCACAGGGAGCTCTGCAAACAAGGAGTGGCAGCAGCAACTTTCTCCGTGGAAGGTCACAGGCCCTGGGGCTGGCTTCCTGTAGCCGGCCAGCCCCAGGGGCTCCAGCTGCCTGTTACCTGTGGTAGGGAAGGAGGCAGGCACTCACTCTCTCTAGTTGTTGGCTCTCTTTTCTTCCCTCCCCAGATGTCCTGAGGATAACAAAATAGCTTCAGAAAGGTCCATCCTGAGGCCAGTGATTTCCAGCAGACCAAATGAGAATTTCTCCTGTGTCCTGGGACAATCCTCTGGGACTTCCTCAGGCCCTGCAGGACAACTTCCTATATGCTTAGAGGTCAAAGGGTGCTTTAATGCACATCTGATCCCTCAAAGGTTGTTCAAGCAGCACCCCATCTCCCACCCTCACTTCAATCCGAGCAACTCCAACTCATCTGCTTGAGCCACCAGTCCTTCAGAGCAAATGGAGTTGGAAGGGTCCAGTCCCAATGTGGTTTCAGACTAAAAGCTGGAGACCACTGACTTAATGCAACCCCTTCATTATTCACGAAGGGGACTGAGGTGCAGAGGAGACAAGTGATCTGCTCAAGGTCATACAATTCTTCAAGGAGCATTAAAAACACTATGGACTAGATCTCTAGTCCATTGCTTTCTGTGGTGGCAGCTAAGATGACTGCCCTGAACTTGAGGCTACAGCAGCCTCTGACAACCATAGGCATCTCCTGATGCATTCCCGGAGGCTCTTTGCTGATCACCAATATGGAAGTCCCTGCCCCTCTATTCGACCTACAATCCCAGTGAACACTAGGATTCAGCCATTAATAGCAGAGGATCCTGCTGTAGAGAACTAAAGAAGCCCGCCTCCGTGATTCCCCAAAGCTTTAGATGCCCCAACAGCTCACTCTCCTTTCTGGGCATCCTTTCCTCCATTCTCTGGGCCACACTCTCTCCCACTTGCCTTCTTCCTTTCCAAAGCCCTTCCAAGTTTTTCTACCATCTCCTGCCCGACTCTTTTTTTCTTTTTCCTCCACTTATTTGATTTTATTGGAGCACTTTAAGCCCAGCACCCTTCTGCATTCCTCCTGGGCTCATGGTAAGGTTCAAAGTCTATTATTAACAGAAATTTCAGCAAATGGGGATTGTGTGTATGAAAAAGAGAAAGTTAAATGACAGCAAACAAAAACTTGTTGACAATAAAATGGTCTAGATGTACTGTGCACTTATGTAAACCACAAGAAGGGGCATCTGGGTGGTTTAGTCGTCATTAAGCATCTGCCTTCAGCTCAGGTCATGGTCTAGGTCGAGCCCCGCATCCAACTCCCTGTTCAGCGGGGAGCCTGCTTCTCCCTCTCCCTCTGCCTACCGCTCTACCTGCTTCTGCTCTAATAATAAATAAATTTAAAAACTTAGAAAAAAACGTATAAAATATGTTGCAACCATACGAAAATACTTGGCAACGTGAAACACTTCTTAGAATGGGCCTGACCTTTGAAGACCTTCACAAAATGGTTTCTGCCTGCTTGTTATCTTCCACCATATTCTTCATGCACTTTCAGCTCATTCCAAACAGAGCTACACAACTCTGCTCCTTTGCCTGCTTAGATTGCCAGATTCTTCTGCACACTTCTGATAAAGTCCTGATCTTGCTTCATGGCACAGCTCACTTCCCTCTCCCATTTGGCTTTCCCTAAGTACTTTGTCAACAGCCTACTATCTAAGTGCCCTCAGCCAGCACCTCATCAAAGACAATTATATCTAGAGAGCTTTGGTTAATTACTACCACTGCTCCTTGCATGTGTGCATATGCATATCATCATTCCCTAATTAGACTGAATCATGACTCCTTTCCTGGAGCAGTGGTTTCCATAAATGACCAACCTGAAGACCAGTGTGAACTGGCTGTAAAATATTTGCCCTTAGGAACTGATTAAAATGCAGATTCTTGGACTGCAAGGAAGAAGATCTCATAAATCTGAGTGCAGACGTACAGAACACAGGTTTAACATGACAGTGATGGATGGGGACCCTGGAATCAACACTTGTAACAAGCTCCTAGTTGATTTTTAAAAAAAATTTTTTAAAAGATTTACTTATTTATTTGACAAAGAGAGACCACAAGTAGGCAGAGAGACAGGCGGGGGGCAGGGGGCAGCAGGCTCCCTGCTGAGTGGAGAGAGAGCCTGACTCGGGGACTTGATCCCAGGACCCTGAGATCATGACCTCAGCTGAAGACAGAGGCTTCAGCTCAGCCACCCAGGTGCCCCAAGCTCCTGGTTGATTTTGATGATCCTGACAAATTGCCAGGTTGGGAACTGCTGCCCCAGAGAACCTGGCACAGAGCTCTGTACCTAGAATGTGCTTCCATGTTGTAAGCTACATGCCTCTGGACAGGTAATGAACTTGATCATAACATTATGCTTGTATTATATTTCTGTTCTGTTTCCCTAAATGAGGAAAGAATAGTTATTTGAGTACTTAATAAGTGTCAATTCTGTGCCTATTTAGATCCATAATCTACTCCTTATAGTAACCTTCTGAAGTAAAATGGTGTTCCCTGGGCATGAGAATCTGAGCATCTAAAGGACTTTTCAGTGCATAGAGGTTGAACTAGCTGAGCTACAACCTGACTTTTGATTTAATGGGCTCTAAGTCCATAACCTCTCCATTTGCCAGAGGGCATAGACTGGTGGCTTGTATCTAGTTTGCAGATAGGCTTTATGTGAACACTACAATGTTTAAAAATTAAAAAAAAAATTTTAACATTTCTAAATTGGGTATTTTGTATTAAAATCTGGGTTATTGATTTCTCTTTAGGGGTTAAAAAAAAAGATATGGTAACACGGGGGCCCACCTTCCTGCAAGGCAACAATCAAATGGAACTTTCCAATGGATGTGTGCCCTAGAACCCACCATAGTCCCTAATACTCCCCATTCTCATCCATGGCTGAACCTGTTTCTCTTATACTTTGTTCTGAAACCAAGGCCTTACAGGCCTTGGAGTTTGCAATTCTTGCACTCTTATTTACCGTCTTGCTTTTCATTGCTCAGGAAGTTTGGCAAACCTAAAGACATCCTCTTTTTATTTGTACTGTCTTGCATGAGTTTCTGATCATAGGGGTGGGTGTGCACTTCTGACTTTGTGATGTCAATACTAAGGAACCTGCTGGTACATCATCATGGAAACTAGGATCCTCTGTTCCCTAAGCTACACATTCTGGTTCTGGACTAGTAAAATCCTGTATGCAACCCTTAAAATATTTGGGACGAAATGTGGCAATTCGTCAATTTTCTTCAATTCAACTATGTCTACAATTACGAAAGGAGCCCACAGGAAGCAAAGCCACCAAGTGATAGGGAGATTGCATGTAGAAATGCTACCCTCAGCCAGAGAGGCTGGGAGGCCAAAAACCTCCCAATTTATTAAGGGCCATGCAGAAGCTAGAAACAAAATGCTTACCCATCTCCACAGGCTGGTTCATTTCAAGGTTGTCCTGTAGGGTACCTGGGTGGCTCAGTGGGTTAAGCATCTGCCTTCAGCTCAAGTCATGATCCCAGGGTTCTGGGATCGAGTCCTCCAACAGGGGTCCCTGCTCAGGCCTGCTTCTCCCTCTCCCTCTCCCTCTGCTTCTCTGTCAAGTAAATAAGTAAAATCTTTTTTAAAAGATTGTCATTTAAAGAGCCAGAGACACAGACTACGCTTTAGGAACTGTGATTGATTGATTGATTTTTTAAGAGACATTTATTTGTTTGGGGGGGTGGTGAGCACAGAGGGAGAGTGAAAGGGAGAAGATGACTCCCTGCTGAGCAGAGAGCCTGAAGACATGGGGCTCAATCCCAGGACCCCGAGATCATGACCTGAGCCGAAGGCAGACTCTTAACTGAGCCACCCAGGAGCCCTATTTTCGATGACTTTCTGGATTCTTTTTTTTCCTTTCCTTAAACAAGCTACCTCTGCTGCTGATTCAACATGTTTCATTCTATTACATTTTTAATGTGTATTCCTGTTTTTGAGAATTTGATCAAAGAGCTATTAAATTCTTTTAGCATTAGAATAGCAAGAGTAAAAAAACCTCTTGCCAAAACATGATTGAATTTCACAGGGTAAGAGTCCACATTCATTGAGCATTTACCAAGGAACTCACAGACTTTTATATACTTCATTTACTTTAAGATAAGGCTGAGAGGCAGGCATTCTATTTTTAAAGATAAACAAAGAGGGACTAAGGGTGAAGGACCCAGGGCCAACTGCTTCCTTGGTGACCTCCCAAAGAGACAACCCAGCGATATCCCTGGTTTCACAGCGCCCCCTAGAAAGCCAGGATAATTTGAGGCATTATTCAATGGTAAGTCTACCTCTTCACCTTATCTCCTGAAGATTTTCAAGAAAACTGTTAAGATCTCCTTCATCAGGTCTCCCTTCACCACTAGGTCTCATACACACCCTCTCCCCCCCACACCAGTGCCTTCCAAACAATGTCCTAATTAGGGATGTGAGCACCTGGTCACAGGAGGGATCTTGTTCTACCTTCAATGGTTTCCATTCTTGGTTCTTTCTTTTGGAGATGGAGAATCCACTCTATTGTCAGGTAGGTATTATTCAAGTAGGAGAATTAAACAGGGTTACAGAGAGAAAGACTAAAAAATCTGACTTTTCCAGGGTTTACTTGTATAGAGGAAAAACAGCACATAGATGCATCCACAGTATTTAATTTGTTTGGATAATAGTTACAGATAAACAGGTACACTCCATATACAATTACCAATACTTTTTTATACAGTTCATATTTCAGTACATCAACACTATTTTATTTACACTCTATTTATGTACATTAACATCTTTCTAAAGTCAGTGCATTGTCAACAAGTTTTATACAGTAATTTACAAGGTGAATGTAGTTAATAGTTAATAAATTTTCTGCTAGTCATGAATTAAAAAATTAATTACAACCAATATAACAAACACAGATCAAACAACATTAGTAGATTGTGCTACCTGCTTAAATAAAACATCTGTAAGGAAATTATTTTAAATCTTCCACTTTTTCATGGGACTTGTCCAGGTAGAAATGGACAGATTTTTATATACTGAAATCATGAACTATAAAGCCTGCATTTTGTCTGACTTCATCATATTTATCATTTAGGCCATTCCTTCTTACTTGTAATTAGTCTTTTTCTGAATAGGGCTTCAACTTACATATCCATTTAAAACAACCTTTCCAAATGCTCTGAGAAGAACTGGATAATAACCGGCCTCAGATATCAGAACACAAATGCTCAATTACATTGGTACCTACTATCTGTGAGGAAGGGAAGTTAATGAAATCTGACTATTAATGAGAGTCACTTCCAAGGTCCAGATGAATGAAAAAAGACTGGGGAAAAGGGTAAATATTTACTTCATATATATTTAAAAACAACACAGGGGAAAAAAAATGATGCTTAAAATAAATAACATTTATACTTTTGTTCCAGTTTTGAATTATCAGAGAAAAAAAAATTAAGCGAGCAAAGAAACATAACTTTTGATGACCATTACGGTGAAATTATTAAAAGAAAGAAAAAAAAGACACACACACACACACACACACACACACACAGAAGGACAATACAAACAAAATAAAAGCTTGCTTCCTAAACCCACCAATTAAATTAAAAATATACACTATCAGTGCCTGGGATGAGTTTTGTTTTTTAAGTTTAATATGATGGGGCAAAATACCCCCTATTCAAGTTAATTTATAGCCCTTACAGCCATCAAATATGAACATGTTTTAAAAAGTTCATTTGCATGTATTCTTTTTTTAAAGTGCAAAACAAAGAAACAAAGAACAAACAGCCCCTAGTTGTAAAACACCATCTACCTTTGATGTCACTTTCCTTCTCAGAAGCTCTTGTGCAATGTGGGCATGAGAGATGGTGCAAATATTGGCACAACTACTCTACCGCGCTTCAGCATGGGTGGGGGTCCATTTCTGAGGATACTTTAAGTGTCCTCAAGGTAAGACACCTCTAAATGCAGGGCTACTTTAGCTGGGTTTCCCAGGATGCTTTTTCTCCCCTACAGGGTCTCTGACCACGGCCCTGGGTAGAAGGCACACAGCTCTTAAGAGAGTCTCCCTTCCGAACTGACCACTTCTATATGCCTCTGCCACGAATGACTGGTTGTGTCTCAAACACGAACACAGCAACAGAAACGAAAAGCAAGAAAGGCATAGAAAGAGGAGGGGAAATAGTTTAAAAAAATAAATAGAAAAACATTGTGTCCGTGCCAGAAGAATCCTTTGCACACCTTCTAATCTTGCTTTCTCCATCTTGTCAATATAATGGAATAAAACTTCAGGAAAAAGGAGGTAGCATATCATGTCGTCCCCAGACAACACTACAATTTTTTGTTTGACTTTGACTCCAAGGAAATTCTTAGCATTTTGTTATGGTTATTGGTAAACTCTACACTCACTACATGTTTGTTTATATCTGGACAAGCACAATTTAGTTCTTATTTGGTCCCAGGTGGCTGGTGCCAAACCCTTTTGTTTACAGGCTAATGGTGGGCTCTGCCTGAAAAGTTCTCTACCAGAGAGCTTGTGTGAGACACTTCCAAACCAAAGTATTACTACTGTTATGTTAACTGCTATTTTAATTAGGATTTTTATTTTGTGCTTCAGGGTCACAGGATAAAATAACTACATTTAGCTTGCCTTTCAGCGACGCTTCTGCCAAATGTCAGCTCCAGGGCGCCGTCTCCCTCCCCACCAGCCTGTCTAGCAGCCAGAGCAGCAGCTCTACTGTAACACACAGTACTTTTTGTAATCGGACTCAAAGTCTTCATCCATGCTGCTCGTGTCTGCCATCTTTTTGCCATCGATCTTTGGCAGAAATTGTGCATAGTCTATCCCCTGCTGCTCATAGAAAAGGATGTAGGCAGAGTCGGTGTCAATTTCATCAGGGTGAAGCTCCTGAAGGGGCAAGAAAAGCCTTTAATAAAAAAGCCGTCCCTATGCAGACTCTGAATCCTAGCTAGGGAAGGGAGCACCAACCCTCTTTAATTACGAAGCCAGACTGCTTCCAATCAATTTGATACTGTGGCTGCCTGAGACTGGCCCTAAAGTAAGTCCTATTATTCTCAATGTTTGCTTTGGGGAAAATATTATGACCATTGACAAAAGAATAACAAAAACCCATCACATCCTAATAGCTCAAAAGATAAGAACTTTTTCTCATTAACCAATACCTTCTTTTTCCTCACCATTCATGTTTTCATTCTCTACTCTGCACATCACTTTTGCTCCTTTAATACTGAAGGCACCTATATACTGACTCTACCTAGATTTATTTCCTGTTTGGGACAAAGTCCATTATTTAAACAAATGTCCCCTAGATCTGTTGACATTTCTGCTTCTTTTATTCAAAGACTGGGGATATTTACCTTACAGCTGCTGTCATTATAACAGTACCACTTGCTGTTTGGGTTTTTGGCATAAGTGACATAATGGCCCCCGCCCAGAATTCCTGAATGGCACTGCAAGAGAGAAGAAAGCAGACATATGTTAGTAGTTAACAGCAGTCTGGCCAGGGCATGGTACCAGAACCCAATCAGGAAAACACCAATCACTTAAGTGATTAAGAAAAATGTTTTGGAATCACCTACCATTTTCTAAAAACAAAACAGAAGAGTCAAAATTTAAAAGCTCCAAATCCTACCATTTTATAGTTGTAACTATTTTTTGAAAGGCAAAAATTCCTTAAGTGTACATAACCGTGAATGTCTTGAACCTGTGACTCCAATTATGATTACGCGATTATCCCCGGCTAACTTTGTCTATCACCAAGTTCAATGCCTAGCCAATAAGCAGGCCCTGAAAAAAATGACTGATGAATGAAGATGAATGAACCACAGAGAAATGCCAATCATTCTGCAAACCACGTAACATAACACACCACTTACCGAAATTGCATACAGATTATAAATAGGCTTCACATGAACATCTTCTCTTTGGTCATCAGTGCTGTCTTCTTCACTGTGGTTTTCAAGCTGACCATTGCTGTAGCCATTGCCACATGCCTCATGCTCATAAAGAAATCCATTGGCCAGAGCTACTTCATGGTCCTGAGGGGTGACCAGCTCAGTCTGGCTGCCCCCCAGCATGTGCCCTCGGCTCAAGGCATCAGCCAGCTCACAAACTTGTCCAGCCCCATTCTCTTTGCTGGCATCCAAGTTCTCCTTACTACTTGACAGTTTATTTTTGCTGCCGATCTGGGGTAACCGGAGCCTCCCTTTGCTCCTCCCTAAAGTCCTAGGGCTACTGTTAGGGCTGCTATTTTTGCTGGAGGGACAGCTAGTTCCGCTTTTTCTTGTTGAAGAAGGTGAACCTGTGAAAAGAAGAGAAGGAAAAGATTCATAAATCCAAATGTCACAAGTTTAACCAGCCACCAAATGCTAATTTTGAAGCCAACTTCACAAGTGTACACATAAAGGCAAATACAGGGGTGCTCTGACCAGCTACTTTTTATTCCTATTATGTAGTCAGTAAGTTACATTCTTGTCTTCCTCAGGCCAAGCTCCCACAGGCAGCAATGTCCTGAAAATGTAAAGTACCATGTAGGGACTTAAAAAGAGCAGAGAGATAAAAATAAAATAAAAACAGCAGAAAGATGTACACGAGACTAATAAAACACTGTTTATCAACTATACTAGATTTAAAATAAAATAAATAAAATAAAATAAAGACAAACAGTAGAAAGATTAACAGGTCAGATTCAGGTCAAAACAGACAAGGAGACTAAGACATAGTACAAATACATATCCTCCTTCGTTACATTAGATTAAAAAACATGATCACCAATTATTAAGCACCTCCTATTGCTAGGCACAGTACTGGGAACTCTCTCTACTATCTCCACCTCTCACAACAATCTCGTAAGTTAGTGGGTCTCAAACTTTTTGGTCACAGCCTCCCTCACCTTCTTATATACTCTCAAAAATTGCTGAAGACCTGTAGAACTTTTGTTTATGTGAGTTATATCTATCAGTATTAATCATATTAGAAACTAAAACTGAGGAATTAAAAAATATAATACATAAGCACATATTTCACTAATGTATCATCACATATCATGGTGGCTCTGACTCGACTACACATTTGGGGAACAAAAGCTGAAAAGGTGAATACTGACTCAGTAGTTTTCATGACAATCATTCTGCTCTTCCAGGCCCTCTGAAAGGGTCTCTCAGAGACCCTCTAGGGGTTCCCAGACTACACTGTGAGAACCTTTGCTGTAGGAACAAGGATGACAACTATCATTCATGATCACCAGAGATATTAGGCATATATGGTGCTTCGCTCCTGATGAAGCAAATCCTCAGACTCTGGGAACTTTTATGAATGAGAAAACAAATTTAGGGAGGCTGTATCTCTTGCTAAAAGTCACACAGGTGACTCAAACCTAGATAGGTCTGACTCCAGGTGGGTTCTTTCTACCTCATCAAGCTCCAGAGTGGAAGGCAGAGGGAAACAGGAAGCCTACAGGGGTCCCAGGAAAGCCCCTCTGAGGGTGAGATCTGGGTGCTGTGAGTCCCCCAGGCTTCCTCACCCTTAGGGCTACTGACGATGTTTGCGCTGAGTGAAGATGGGCTCTTGCTCAGGAGGACATCCTCTTCGCCAGCTGAATTCAGAGCGTCCACTTTCTTCACATCTCCTCCTGGAACCCTGGGCTCGGAGAGGTCGTCCCCCTGGGGTGTGAGTGGTTTACGCTGACAGAGAGCCGGGTCTCTTGGTACCAAAAAAGCACTAGGGTCAAAACTTTCACGAGGAAATTTAACAATTTTCTGTGATTTTATCCATCGGCCGTTTACAAACTGAAATCGTTTAAGGTGAATAATCTGGAGAAGAAAAGGCAGAAAAAAATTACATTAAAGGGTTCAGAAGATACAAAATTACATTTAAAACCCCAAGTCTGGGGCACCCTGGCTCAGTGGGTTACAGCCTCTGCCTTCAGTTTGGGTCGTGATCTCAGGGTCCTGGGATCGAGCCCCACATCGGGCTCTCTGCTCTTCAGCGAGTCTGCTTCCTCCTCTCTCTCAGTTATCAGTGGGGCCACTGGCCTTTAGATACATACTAACATGATAATCTCCATATTTCATACCCTGTGCATATCCTAAATTCTCCCCAAATTTCTGCAACATCGTAGGGGCCCATATTTGCATGTCTTCCCTTGCTTCCTAGGCCTGTGACCCAAACTGACGTTTCCCTTTTTCAAGCATCAGAGAAGACCCCATCACAAATATACTTCTGTCATGAAGACAAAAGACTATACTGAATGTTTTGAAGAAAAATGGATGAAACTTACCCAATCTCCAGTAGGAGGCCTCTCATTTCTTACCATATCCTTTAGTTATTACCAGGGAGTTTCACTGTCCTAAAAAGCATAAGAATCTCCCTTTTCCTTTGTGGCTTTGCTTTTCTTTTTCAAGAGCAACAAATTCCTCTAATCTTACACAGTTTATTATACAACCTAGTGTGGGCACAATCTTTTGAGTGACTACCTCTACCCTAAATGTTAGTTAATGCTAACAATTTATTGTCTATATAAAGAGAAGCCCTTCCATATACTGGCATATGGATCTACAGAAGCCCAACAAACTCTCAATGTAACATATATTCTTTATTATTCTTTAAAGACATCAAAAACATAGTTTTTATATAAATGCCTTTACTGCATATGTTCTATGTGATTATTGTACAGGTATATATAATTATCAAAACTCCTCAAACTGGGGGTGCCTGGGTGGCTCAGTCATTAAGCATCTGCTTCAGCTCAGGTCATGATCCCAGGGTCCTAGGATTGAGCCCCACATTGCTTCTCCCTCTCCTACATCCCCTGCTTGTATTCCCTCTCTCAATGTGTCTCTGTCAAATAAATAAATAAAATCTTTAAAAAACCCACAAAACTCCCCAAACTAGACATTTAAAATCTATGCATTTAATTTCATGCTAATTACACCTCAGTTAAAAATGAACTTTCTCCCTTCCCACCTACCTCTCCCAAGCCTCCCCGCTGCCCTTTTCCTCTCTTCCCAGAGTTCCCAACACTGGAGCTAGCTAATTTATGTTATTAATTTCCTGTTGCATCTTTTCCTCTGAAGTTGTTCTGGTCCAACGAAAGAAAACCCACATTTGCAGACTCACAGAGTGGTAGGAAGAAGACATGAAGAAAAAAATACACACAAGGTCTGGTTAAAATATACCGGTGCCTTACAGTCACATTTGATATACTTCCATCCTTAAGGAAAAACACTTCCTTAAATGGATGTGAAGATCTGGCACTTCAAACTCTCCTGACAAGCAACAGAAGCATCTTCTCTATGAGGCAAAAGGCAGAAGTAGTAAATAACACGTACAAGAAGACACAGGCCCCAGTGCACCTGTGTGCTTGTGCTGTGGCCAGGCGACCAAACACAGTGGGACCGGAGATCGGGCTCAGCTGCTCTTCTAGGGAAGGGCCTAAGCTTCTCTCTCTACACCCAGAAGTGCTTTCACCTTCTCCTGAAGTTCGAATTCACCAGGAGGCACAACCTGCGGCGTTTCTCACATACTACATGGAACTATAGTTAATGATCTGTTTGACTTCTGTTTGACTTCTCTCTCCTTCTAGTCTGTATGCTCCTTCATAGCAGGAACTGGCAGTAATAATATGTGCAGAACAATTAATCTGGGTGCAACACATAAACCTTGCATAGCCAAAGTGTTTTGAACACTGTCACAGGAAAGGTCTTTTTATTCTCTAAAGTCATAAAATTCCTATTTGTGCATGACTTCCTTCCTTTATGCCAGGCTCCTGTGCTCTCAGAGGTAGGGCTGTAACATACCAGGATAGGGGGAAGCCTCCAGAGATCCAGCTTCTTGGTTGCCAAGCAGTGGGTCTTACACTTGGAACAGTAGTACATCTCATTTTCCCCTAGCTCCTCCTCACTGGTGAAAGCACGGAGACAGCTGTCCAGGTTGATGGGCTCAGCTTGTGCTCGCCGACTCTGTTCCACACTTTCATGCTCATCGACAACCTGCAGATGGAGGGGACAAAAGGAATGGCAGAAGGGGTGGGAGGGAAGAAGGGAGTTTAAAATGGTCCCATGGCTAGGCATCATCTGTTAGGTGACTGATTCTCATTTTATTCTACATGAGGAGAAAGAAAACATGACTCAAATGAGTCTGAGCAAATGCAGTGTTTGTACATTTACTTCCAAAATCACATCAATAATGTCCTGGATCAAATTTCTATTTATATGACCATAACAGCTTTTCTTGAATATTCTCTGAACTCTTCAAGATGACAAAAACAAAGAATTGCCTGTTTGTTTTACAATTTTTTAATTATAATGATGTATTTTATCTAAAACAGTATCATTTCAACATGTGATCAATACAAGAATTATTGATGACATATTTTAGAGTCTTTTTTACTAAGTCTTTGGAATCTACAATCCTCAACTTAAATCAGGCACCTCTAAGTGTTCAACAGCCATATGCGACTAGTAGCTACTGCACCTCTATTTTACAATTTTGAAATCCTAAAACAGCTTACATGTGCACTCACCCTCAAACCAGGGGTGTTTAAGTTAAGCCATTCATTTTCAACCAGAAAGACATTATTAGCAGACTGCAGGCTTTAAAGAGGCTAGGAGAAATATCACTGGAACACAAATGTCAGATCTGGATTAGATCAGAAAGGGTACAGAAAAACTCACCATAGAAGGGAACATATGAGAACATGAAACCCCACAGGATAGAACTCATTTGCATACTGGTGCCATGTCATATAGTTATCAGAATACCAAGTGTATCATCTGTCTCCTGCCTCCTGGGGCCTTTTTATCTAAGACAGCAATAAAGAGATGGCAATAAAAGCAAGAGCAGTCTCAAAAAGTGCTGAACTTTGTTGAGAAGGCCCTTACTACCTGCCCAAACCTCTCTGGTCATATTAACCAGCACACTAGGTTCTGGAGCGAGAAAGACATACATGTAAGAGAGAGAGCGGAGGTGGACAGGTGTGCAAGTATGTGTGTTGGAGGTAGTGTGGGATCAGGAAGAAGGAGAGGAGGAGGTACCTAGAATGCAACAGAAAAGGAAGAATTTTGCCCTCTTCCAATCTTGGTAGCCACTTACAGCAACCCAGAACCACAGCGGGTGACACATAGCATCAGGACTACAAGTGCTACTGTGAGACTTCATACAGTGATCTTTTCATCCCAGGTCTGGACACCAAGTCCAACAATAGGTGTGTCTCTTTCTGCAAAGGGCACACACGTGTCCATTTACCGAACTTATTACTCACCCCATCCAGAGGTAAATTTGTTCTCTTTGCCTGAGGCAACTTCCCTTCTGTTTTCCTTCCTGAATTTATGATGGGAATACTGAGCTCCCTAGCTTACAATCTGGCATGGCTCAGGACATTCGGTTTACAAGAGGTTGCCATGTGTGACTTTTTCCCTACACGAGAGAATAGCTTAGTCACAGGCTGTCAAATGCTGGGGCTGACCATGCAGTTAATGGTTTCAGCATTGCATCACCAGCCATTTCTAAAGATCTATAAAAAGAGGTACTTAGAAAAAAGTTTTTTTCTTCCAGAATGAGAAATCTGGCTACTGACTTCTTTTCTGATACTAACTTTCATCATCTTTAGAGCTCGTCATTCGAGAAAAACTGACACGCTTCAAAAGAAAATATGTTGCATCATGGTTGCTAGAATCAGAGTAGAAAAACAGTAATATTCTTTTCTCTTAGCTGGTGAAACATTATCTCTATCAGGGATGCTTTATGGACAACCACAAATTGCAGAAAGCTAGTAATGAATATTGATCTTTATTTGTTATATTTCTTATGGAACACACAGGCTACTGGAGACAGGGGGGACACAGGCTGATTAAAAAAAACCCCAATATCAATAAAATTTCCCTAAATGACAAAGATTCCCTTTTTACCTCTTGGGATCCATTCCCAGATCCTCTACCACTATTCAAATAATTTAAATCACTCACTGGCACCCTCTTTCTTCTTCTGCTTGAAAGCTCATCCTTAACACAAAACATAAAGAATAAAGTCATGGCTTCCTCACATGATAAGACTATTAGAAAGAGGGAGACATAAGAAGCTATCTAGTTCAACTACCTACTGAGGAATGTGAAGTCTAAACAAGTGAAAAAGAAAAAGACTAAGAGCAATTACCTTTTTTCCTGTTTACCAAATAAAACATTTACAAAGAAATTTTGGAAAAGATGGAAAATATAAAAAGGCAGGGAACCTTTTATATTCTTTTATTTATTTGTTTATTTATTTATTTATTTTAAAGATTTTATTTATTTATTTGACAGAGAGAGATCACAAGTAGTCAGAGAGGCAGGAGGTTTTGGGGGAGCAGGCTCCTTGCTGAGCGGAGAGCCTGATGTGGGGCTCAACCCCAGGATGAGATCATGACCCGAGCCAAAGGTGGAAGTTTAACCAACTGAACCACCCAGGCGCCCCTTCTTTTACTTTTTTTAAAATGTAGGGTCCATGCTCAGCGTGAAGCTCAATGCAGGGCTTGAACCGAGATCATAATCTGAGCCGAAACCAAGAGTGGGACGCTTAGCTAACTCAGCCACCCAGGTACCGCCCCCTTTTATACAGATATATTTTATAAAGATTTATTTATTTATTTAGAGAGACAGAGAGTGTGTGAGGGGGAGGGGCAGAGGGAAAGGGAAAGAAAGAGTCTCAAGTCTCAAGGTACCCTGTCCCCTTTTATATATATATATATATTTTTAAAGATTTTATTTATTTATTTGACACAGAGAGAGAGATCACAAGTAGACAGAGAGGCAGGCAGAGAGAGAGGGGGAAGCAGACTCCCCACTTAGCAGAGAGCCCGACGGGGGGCTCGATCCCAGGACCCCGAGATCACGACCTGAGCTGAAGGCAGAGGCTTAACCCACTGAGCCACCCAGGCGCCCCCCCCCTTTATATTCTTAATACAAAGATAAACACTGTCAAAATACTGGCAGATTTTCTTCTGTCCTTTTCCTAAATAGTATTCCTTTACATCAAATAGATTTTTCAGTATATGCAATTTTATACCTTGCTTTAAAAAAAAAAAAAAAACCATGACATTGTTAAGTATCTTCCCATATATGACAGTAAAAAAATCCCTGGGGCACCTGGGTAGTCTGCTAAGCACCCAATTCTTCGTTTCAGCTCAGGTCATGATCTCAGGGTCATGAGACTGAGCCCCATGCAGGGTTCTGAGGTTGGCGTGGAGTCTGCTTGAGACTCTCTCTCCCTCTCCTTCATATACTTGCTCTCTCTCAAATAAATACATCTTTTAAATACCACCCCCTCCAGAACTTCTGGTAATCACTGTTTTCAATGACTGTATAATATTTTATCCAGCTAGTACACTATGCTTTATTTAGCCATTCCTGTAATGTGGGACAAATACAAGTTGTTTAAAATTTTCCTACTATTCTAAAAAATATTATGATTAAGAATCTGTCAGCAAATTACAGAGTATTTCCCTAGAATCAATTCCTAGAATCACTGGGATAAAATAACATAAAATATATGGGTAAAATGTCAATTTAAACCAAGGGATCTCCTTTGTCTACGTGACTCCCCAAGCACACGCAGAAATCATGGGTAGGAAGAGAAATTATAAAGAAAGAAATTAGTCATGTGGCCCCAGTCCCTAGCAAGGCAGGATATCTCAACAGCAAGTTGGTTTCCATGGTATCCTAAGAGCATCACTGAAAGTGGAAATAGGGTGAGACTCAACAGGTCACGCAGGCCCTTCTTTCTAAAAGCAGGATGTCCTCTAGAGTTTTTCAGATTGTACACTGGAAATTTCCATCAAGAGCCACATAAATGTAAAAGCCACTACAATTCTTCACATGATTCTGTTCCTTTTACTTCTCCATCAGATTCGTTATATTTCTATCCACAAGCTACCTAGCCAAATTACCCTTCAAATGATACTTGGCAAACATTTTTAGGAATGGAGTTAGTATTGTTTTTGAAGTATTATTTTCCAAATTTAAAAACTGCTCTGCCAGTAGAGGAATGCCAAGTGTAAGAATAGCCATTGAGATGTTCTCTTAGGTGTCCAGTCTTGAGACATTCAATCTTTTCTCTAAAATTCTTCTGACCACTATGCCCACTAAGAACCTCTAGCCCTGGGATGCCTTTGAGCTAACTAACAGTGGTTATCAAATGTGGCAGCTTCAATAATAATTAATAAACAGGCAGAGAAAGATTTTTTGCTTGGTATGTGATGGCCAAACAATACAACATCTTAATTATACCCAGAGTTTCCAGATTTACTTATTATTAGTATTTTTGAAATATAAGGCCCCAATACAATTAACTCCAGAAGTGGGAAAACTGAAACATCCATGTAACCATGCCAGTATATTAAGTGCTATAGAGAATACCAATGAATATTCTTCTGATTCATGATTTAGATCATCTAAAACAGAAATGGCATAATACAGTTAAATTGGGAAAATGTTCACAAATCACAATCACCATCTTATGGTGGTCCTGAGTACTTACCCTTTCCTGTGATGTTTGATAGCGGAGGTGAAGAGCTGTGGGGTCCCAATCCACAGCAATATAGGCATTTCCGATGAAAGCTCTGTCTTCCCCACAATCAATTTTACAGCCTCTGCAAAATCTAAAGGGAGGAAAATGATCTACTGAAGGATGGAGTCATTATGAAAGAATCTAAATTTTCTTTATCAGAAATATTCTCCCTTTCTTTCTTGGGTTCACAGTCTGTCATGGGCCTCTAACTTAAGACTGGTCAATGCATGAATATACATTAATATAATTATTATTATTTCAGGGAAGCATGCTTATCACTTCTCAAGTCTCTGTTTTTTCAGTGCAGTGGACAGCCATTTTTAATCCATATGAGAGGACTTTATGACAAATAAATGACATGGGAATTGAACATTTGAGATAATACACTTGTAAGAAAATTCTAAATTTAGTTATTTAATGCTCTGAGGTAGGATAACTCATCAGATATAACAATCCCTATTTCCTTGTTCATAAAGTGGCACGTTAAATAAATGCATATAAAGTTTTATGGGAGGGGAGGGACCATGACAAAGCCAAGGTTTCAGTGCTATTTAGGTTGTTTGCTAAGTCTATTACAGTTCTCTGAAGGCTGACTTCGGTACTCAGGTATTTTCTAAGCTGCAACAGTAATGACCAATCAATCTCCATAATTCTTCTAAAAGTAAAAAACAGACTTCCAGGGAAGTCTAGTAAGGAGACTATGTTCTACTGGGTTCAGAACTGCTAAACTGATTTGTATTTAAGGAGCAGAAAGTATAAAATAATAAATGTTGATCATAAACTATGAATTCGATGAGGAGCACAGAGTTTACAGAACCAGCTAAGGCTCAAGAGCAAAACTAAGCTATAGACCTCATAATAAGGAAAAGACCAGTAAAAAATTCCCAAGTTTATTTTAAGCTTCTCATTATTCAGTATTACTTCCAAAAACTGGAAAACTTTTAAGAAAGGTATAATATCTCAAGTTGCAATTCTACTAAAATTTTTCCTTTGCAGAAGATCACTTTACCTATACCATGGGCACCAAGCACAGGAGTTCCCATCTTTCTGCACAACTCGTAGAGTGAAGGGATATTGATAGCCCATACTGTCATCACTGAAACAGAACATAAACCAGAGTATAAAAAACATTTCTGATTTGAGGCCTCAAATCCTTTTCATTTTCTCTTGAAGTAACCCAAGGCAGGGACATCTGTCATAGCAGTAGGCTCATGACGATGGTTCGATGCTGGTTATCTTAACCCTTTAGCAGCAGCCCTGTACCAACCACACTCAGGGCTCCCACACTTTATCCCTGCATACAGAAGGGTAGACAGACTAGATTGCCAGATGTCTCTAATAAGACAGTCCATGTGGTCCACGCAAATTTTATAAGAACAGCAAATTATGAAATCAAATACCAATTATCCTTCAGTTCTAATTCTATCATAAGATTTAACTCACATTAAACTAAAATAATTACATCTTTTCATGACAAGAGCATTGACATAGCACAGAAGGCTGAAAGGTTGTAATTTTTTTTTTTGAAGATTTTAATTATTTGACAGAGAGAGAGAGAAAGAGAGAATGCAAGCAGAGGGAGTGCAGGCAGAGGGAGAAGCAGGCTCCCCACAGAGCAGGGGGAGCCCGATGTGGGACTTTTGGGTCATGACCTAAGCTTAAGGCAGTCGCCTCACCAACTGAGCCACCCAGGCACCCCCATAATGGTTTTTTAGAAGAGCTGACTAACCATATATGTATAAGCTTTCTTTAATGAGAACCCTGATGTGGTACGAGAGGCACTCTTCTTCCCTGCTTTAACTACTCAAAGCTATAAGGTAGATAACATTTTTAGAGTAATGTCTTTTAGCTGCAAGAGAGCCTTGAATTCTCCAACTTAAAAAAAAATTTATTCATCCTTTCCCCAATAAGAAGCAATGAAGGACAGCATATCTGACAACTGGTACTGGCTACCACGTGGTTGCCAAAGATAATGAAACCACGATAAGGAATTTACAACCTCCAAAAATCTCAGTTCCAAATACCCTGCTTTGCAACGACCATCTCCTATCCTTTTACATCACTTATTCAAGTATTACTACTTTAACAATTCTTTGGCCAAACAGAAATTTCTTTTTTATTTACTTCTTATTTATGTATGTTTTTTAAAGATTTTATTTATTAGAGAGCATGTGCCTGAGAGCAAGAGTGAGGGGCAAAGGAAGAGGGAGAAGCAGACTCCCTGCTGAGCAGAGTGCCTGATGTGGGGCATGACCCCGGGATCATGACCTGGACCCAAGGCAAATGCTTAAGTGACTAAGTCACCCAGGCCCCCAGGGACCGAAGAGAAATTCCTTATCACTGTCTTCAAATCCTCACTTTTCTTCTTGTCCACTGTCCCTCAAAATATTCTTTTATACAGATCCTCAATTCTAGGAATTTGTCCCTCTAATGTAAACATGCAAACTTACTGACATTAACGCTCACAAAAATGGAGAACTAGATGATGAAACCCCAGGTATCTGTCACCCGGCTATAATCATCATCAACTCTTGGGCACTTTTATTTCATCTATACCCTTACCTACCTCCATAAGATTCTTTTATTCCATAAAAAAAAAAAAAAACTATGCTAAAATATACATAAAATTTACCATTTGACCATTTTAAAGTATACAATTCAGTAGCATCAAATACATTCACAATGTTGTGCAACCATCACCACTATTCATCTCAGGAATTTTTCATCTTCTGAAAGAGAACTCTGTACCCATCAAGCAATAATAATTCCCCTACAGCTTTTCTCCCAAATCTTGGTAACCTCTAATCGACTTTCTGTCTATGAATTTCCTACTTGAGATATCTTATAAAAGTTAAATCACACAGTATTTGTCCTTTTGTGTCTGGCTTATTTCACTTAGTATAACGTTTCCAAGTTACATCTATGCTGTAGTGTGTACGGGAACTTCATTCCTTTTTATGGTTGGCGAATCCTCCACTGTATGGTACACCACATTTTGTTTATCCATTTGTCTGTTTATGAACATTTGGGCTGTTTCTACCTCTTGGTTATTGTGACCCATTAATTATTTTTGAAGGGAATTAGAGGCATTTTATCATTTTCATTAATATTTCAGTGTGCTATCTTTAAAAGGTCAACTCTTACTATCTTTTTTATTGCTCGTAGAAGCACTTTTTTCTTACCTATTCTAACCTCCATGCCTTCATCTACACTATTCCACTAAAACAGCTTTTGCAAAGGTCACCAGACTGCCATTTTATCAAGTCCAGTGGTCAGTTCCCAGTCCCCTTCTCAATCTCTCTGCAGCACTCAAAATTGACCAGATCTTCCTTTAAACACTTCTTCACTTAACTTCTGGGACACGACCTACTCTTGATTTTCTTCTTACATTACTTGCTGTTCCTTCTCAATCTCTTTTGTTGTCCTTTTTCAACCTCTAAACGTTGGAAGGGATCAGGAATTAGATTGTGGGTGTCTTCTCTAATTCTTACTCCCTAATGATACCATCTGGTCTCAAGGCTTTAAATATCAACTATTTGCTGATGACACCTATGTTTCTATCTCTAGCAAAGGACACTTAATTCTATTTCCTACTTGAAAATATAACCTACATCTTGAATTTAACTTGATTCCTGTCATCTCTTGCCCAAACATACTCCTTTCTCAGTTTTCCCATTCATTAAGTGTTAACACCATTCACAAACAAGTCCTAAGGCTGAAAACCAAGCTTGGATTTCTCTTTCCCTCATAGTCCATATCTAATTCATTGGCAAACCCTGGGAAAAATCCTCATTTGGAAGTCCTTCAATTCAGTCAGGCTTTTGCTTCAAATTTAATCTTGTCCTACTGTCGTTTTGTTTTTTGTTTTTTAAAGATTTTATTTATTTATTTGACAGAGATCACAAGTAGGCAGAGAGGCAGGCAGAGAGACGGGGGAGGCAGGCTCCCCACCAAGCAGAGAGCCCGATTCGGCCTCGATCCCAGAACCCTGGCATCATGACCTGAGCCGAAGGCAGAGGTTTTAACCCACTGAGCCACCCAGGTGCCCTGCCTACTGTTGTTTTTACTAAGCACAACTTTCCTCAACTAAATTCCTTATTATTTGCAGTTTTCCCTTAAGATTTATCCTTAAGCCTTACCCTAGTCATCAAAAAACCCCATACCATAACCTATCAGCAAAGAGAACTTCTATTCAGTTAACACAGAAGCTGAGATCTCACTTGCACTATGACAAGATAATAAACAGCAGTTCAGTTCAGATCTAAGTAATGCATCATGATCCCAACAATTATTACAAATAAATATATTTAGGAATCCAAAAGAACACAGGTAGGAGGAATGGAAAGAAAACAGAAGATGTTTGTTTTCTTTACCTAAGACTTATGATATTATTCTGTGTTAAACTGACATAGTATGGAAACAATCTAACTGAATCATTTGTTATGGCATGGGAATTTTTTAGAGTACATATATAGAAATGCACATTAGAGGATACAAATTTCCTGGTGAGTTCATAGTCTCTAGTTTTGCAGTAACAGAAGTCAAGGATATTACCTGAAGGATTTAAAGCATTAGCAGGAGAGATTTTAGGTAAGAGATTAGAGAATGAAAGGATTTTTTGACACTAGAATGTCTAGGTGATGAAAGGAAGCTGTATAGTCTCCTATTCAAAAGATCAAACCAAATGGTTGAATTATAGACTTTCTGGATGGTTGTTCAACAAGTGATTAACATAACATGGAGTTCACAGAAATTCTTCTTCTTCTTGAGTTTGGAAACCACAGGTCTAGGCTGATCCCCTAAACTCACCAATCCTGAGCATGGTTACTGGCTTCCTGAGGTGGGAGTGGGCTGGCTAATCGAGACACTTGAATCCAAACCGCATCATACAAGTCCTTCTTCCGGGTATGCACGGTACATGGAACAATCAATGGCATTCCAAAGAGGCTGGGGCGATTCTTCTGAGATGAAAGGAAATACAGTTCTGTCCTCATCTGTATGTACAAACAAAAGAGAAGGCTGAGAAGACAGACCTTTGATTCCTCCTTTTCATTCTTCTAAGACTGCCAGTAACAGACATCGTTATCATTTTTAAATTAGTCACTATCACACCTCCCCTTATTGATAGAACCATTTTTTATTAATATGAAGAGACTGGTGATTTAAAGTGGAGTCACTGAAAGGTTGACGTATTGCCAGTTTCAGAGCTGTTGTCTATCAAACAGATTTTCAGCATTTAATATTTTTAAACTAGTTTTCTCTGATAAATATTTCTCACACATACTGAATCATACATAAAAACTAGTGATAGTTTCAGAGCTCAAGGCTTTTAAAAGCAATTAAAATCCTTTCTCATGAAGTATGCCAGTAAACCAAAACTCCCTCAAAATGCAATTTTCTAGTAAGGCGCTGATAGCTGCTGTTACAGCATAATTCTCAAACTTTTGGAAAGGTACAAAACCCAGCCACTTAATGTTATAAAAACTTATGCATCTTCTCAAAAGTAGCTGAGTGACTTTAGTCTTTTTTTTTTAATTACATGATAAAAGGTACACTTTAAAAATATTTGCTTTTAGTAAGTAAAGGAGAGTTTTATGATATTCCTTAATATAGAGATACTACAAAGAAGTAGCTTGGAAATAGCTGCTTAATAAAACAAAAGTTTAATGTAATAGAAAGGTTGGCTAGAGTTCAGGATTACTGAAAAAAACTACCTAGTGGGTGGCTGGGTGATGGACACTGGGGAGGATATGTGCTATGATGAGTGCTGTGAATTGTTTAAGACTGATGATTCATAGACCTGTGCCCCTGAAACAAATACTACATTATATGTTAATTTTTTTAAAAAAAGCTGCCTAGCACTTACGACATTTAATTCTTATTTATTTGACAGACAGAGATCACAAGTAGGCAGAGAGGCAGGCAGAGAGAGAAGGAAGCAGGCTCCCTGCTGAGCAGAGAGCCCGATGTGGGGCTTGATCCCAGGACTATGGGATCATGACCTGAGCGGAAGGCAGAGGCTTTAACCCACTGAGCCACCCAGGCGCCCCAGGGCATTTAATTCTTTAAGTATGGTCTCTGTGTAGTACTTACAGAAGCTAAATCAACAACTTAGAAACTTACTAAAGTTTATCTAGTTTCTAGGGGAAAAGACTTTCATCTCAGATTCTCAAGCATTTTATCTTGCCATTATTTACTTTTTTAAGTAAAAGTTTTCAAAAGATTTTATTTTACTTTTTATTTTATTTATTTATTTGACAGAGGGAAATAGTACAAGCAGAGGGAGCGGCAGGCAGAGGGAGAAGAACAACAAAACTCCCGGCTGAGCAGGGAGCCTGATGCAGGACTCGATCCCAGGACTCTGGGATCATGACCCCGAGATAAAGGCAGCCACTTAACTGACTGAGCCACCTAGGTGCCCCTAAAGGATTTTCTTTTTAAATAATCTCTACACCCAAAGTGGGGCTCAAATTTACAACCCTGAGATCAAGAGTCGCATGTGCCACCAAATGAGCCAGACAGGCACCCCTTGCCACTATTTATTTAAGCTTATTAGTTAAATAGATGATTCTAAGACCACATTTCATGTGTTGATGTTTTTAGAAGACTCAGAGAAATGTGGATAAATTCAGAACTATTTTAGAATTCGAAGTTTTAAAAACCTAAAAACGGGGATGTCTGGGTGGCTCAGTTGGTTAAGCCTCTGCTTTCGGCTCAGGTCATGATCCCAGGGTCCTGGGATCGAGTGCTGCATCGGGCTCCTTGTTCAGCAGGGAGCCTGCTTCTCTCTCTGCCTCTGCCTGCCTCTGCCTGCTTGTGTTCTCCCTCTCTCTCTCTCTGACAAATAAATAAATAACATCTTAAAAAAAAAATAAAAAAATAAAAACCTAAAAACGTAGATTAGTTCTTCTCTACTTGAACTTCCACTATTCTTCCACTCTCAACAGATGACTGACTTAACTAAATAAGACTAAATGAGATCAGCTAAGCAATGATCTCTTTCCTCTACTCTTCTCAGTTTAACTCTTTTCTAAACCCACACAAAAATTTCATCCTCTTGAGGATAACTTCTCCCAATACCTTACAGAGATTCTGCTCAGTTTCCCCTGGGATAACGCTCCCACTTTCCTACACCAGAAATTCTCCTTTTGCTCTCTCCTAACAACTTTTCCTCTCAGCTGAAATAACTCATTTGACCTGACTATGCAAAGAACTTCATTTTTTTACTAGGTTACACTGTGAAACTGTAGTTTTCACTTTTTGACTTCTCTAGCCCATGCAAACTACTTTTTTTCTTTTAAACTGACTTGCCCTTTAGCTGTCATGTCAATACTATTTTTCTATTTCTCCCTTTATTTTTAGAATATTGCTTATGTTGCCTTGCCTTATTCCTTTTCTTTTTGTACCTTGTAGAAGGGAATAGAAAAAAAAAAAACCTACTTTCAAAGTAATTCAACCATGATAGCAATAAGGTCTGAAAGAAAGTGGCAGGGAAAATGAAGAAATGGTAAATTCAAGTACTTAAGTACTTTGAAAGAAGAAATTAAAGGGCATAGTGATGTATGAATATACAGTTAGAAGAAAAGGGGGGAAAAACCCTAAGAACACTCCCAGCCGTTAGCTTTAGCATGGAAGAATAATGTTGCCTTTCACAAAAATGATAGGAAAAGGAACCTGACTTGAGACAGACAGATGGTAAAATCAAATTTAGGCATTCCCAAAGCAGCTGTCTAGATCATGAAGGTAACTGGAAACAGGAAACTAGTTAAATATGAAAATTAAGAGCTGACAATGTGGCTTTATGGCCCAATAATTATGAAAACCTGTACATAATGCTTTAGCATTTACCAAGCAATTATATAACATATACATGATAATTGAAGAGAGATGTTTTCCAAGAAAGACTGAAAAAAAAAGTACATCAAAGTTCTTAATTTATGACCTGATAACATTTGATAAAAAAGACAGGAAAATACATGGATCAATTATTTTAGCTGATGGGACCAGTTGGAGCCATGCTTAAAGACAATTCCAAGTCATAAATGGATCCTTTCTCTGTCTACTCATACAATCCTGGTCCACAGAATGTTACCCATGTGGTCAGAAACTCATTTTAAGTCAAGAGTTACTAATTCAAAAGGAAGAAAAGTACATTTTTAAAGAATTATCAGAAAGCAAACAGCTGTATAATTACCACTCAGGTCATGACCCAATACAGCTAGCACTCTAAAAGCTTCCTTCTGCTTTCTCTGAATCCAAATTCTTACTTCCTTCTAAAGTCAGCAGTTTTGGGGCACCTGGGTTGCTCAGTCGGTTAAATGTCTGACTCTTGATTTTGGCTCAGGTCATGGTCTCAGGGTCGTGAGATTGAGCCCCACGTCGGGCTGTGCACTGGGTGTAGAGCCTGCTTGGGATTCTCTCTCCCTCTCCCTCTATCCCTCTGGCCCTGCTCATGCACTTTCTCTATTAAATAAGTAAAAAAAAAATAAAGTTTACAATTTTTCTGCATTTTATGGCAGTCAATTATTCTTTGCTTTTTAAATTTTGTAGTCTATGCATAAAAGATAGTTGATTTCATTTTCCCTGTTTCTGAAGTTTTTGTTTTTTTAAAAATCATGTAATTTATATTTGTGTCTGATTTCTTTCCTACATTATGTTTATGATGTTTCATTTATGTTGAATGTAACTCTTAAGTCCATTCATTTTCATTGCTGTACAATATTCTATTACATGAATATGTCTCAACTTGTTATCCCTTCCACTACTAATGTATATATATATATATACATATATATATATATAAAATATATATATTTAAGATTTATTTATTTTAGAGAGAAAGAGCAAGAGCAAGCGAGGGTGAGTAGGGTGAGGGGCAGAGGGAGATGGAGAGAATCTCAAGCAGACTCTCCTCTGAGTTTGCAGTCCAATGCAGGGCTCAATTTCATGACCCTGAGGTCATGACCTGAGCTGAAATCAAGAGTCCAATGCTTAACAAACTGAGACACCCAGGTGCCCCAACTAATGGACATTTAATGTTTTCATTTTTCTTTTTAGCTTTGGGCTATTACAGATAATGCTGTTACCTGAATGAATATTCTTGTATATATCTCCTGGTATACATGTCTGCTTTTAGATGCCTTTTTTTTTTTTTTTTTTTAAAGATTTTTTATTTATTCATTTGACACAGAGAGATCACAAGTAGGCAGAGAGGCAGGCAGAGAGAGAGAGAGGAGGAAGCAGGCTCCCTGCGGAGCAGAGAACCCGATGCGGGACTCAATCCCAGGACCCTGAGATCATGACCTGAGCCGAAGGCAGCGGCTTAACCCACTGAGCCACCCAGGCGCCCCTGCTTTTAGATGCTTAAAAAGAAGATTTATATTTAACTAGATAACTATTTTCTAAAAGAGATATATAATATATATATATATATATATATTTTTTTTTAAAGATTTTATTTGTCAAAGAGAGGGAGGGACAGAAAGCGAGCACAGGCAGACAGAATGGCAGGCAGAGGCAGAGGGAGAAGCAGGCTCCCCGCCGAGCAAGGAGCCCGACGTGGGACTCGATCCCAGGATGCTGGGATCATGACCTGAGCTGAAGGCAGCTGCTTAACCAACTGAGCCACCCAGGCGTCCCTAAAAGAGCTATATTAATTTATACTTTTAATAACAGAGTATGAGAGTCCCTGTTACTCAAATATCCTTACCAATGCCATCAACCTGTTTAATCTTAGCTTTTCTGGAGGGTGTGCACTGATATGCAATGTGACTTTAATTTGCATTCCCCTGGTTTGTAGTGTGGCTGACCACTTTTTGATATGGTTACTGGCTATCTGAATATCCTTTCTGTGATACTTACTGTGAAGTATCAACCATTTTTTATGGAACTGCTTTTTTCTTAATAATTTATGTAAGTCCTTTGTGTTTTCTGGATTGAGCCCTTTGGCAGTTATAGGCATTACAAACATCTTCTACTCCAAGGCTTGCCTTTTTACTCTCTTAACGGTGTCTTCTGATGAAACTAAAGTTCTTAATTTTAATGATATCCAATTTGTTAATCTTTTCCTTTATGGTTAGTGCTTTTTATACCCTATTTAAGCAGCCTTTCCCTACATCAAGGTCATGAATGTATTCACCTTTATTATCTTCTGGGCATTGTTTTATTGTTTTGCTTTCATATTTAGTTCTATAGCCTACCTGGAATTGAATACGGTGTAGTGAGAGAGACTGAGAAAACTGTCTTTCTCTCACTGATCTTCAATGTCATCTTTGTCATAAATCAAGTGTTCATACATTTGTGAACCTGATTCTGGGCTCTCTATTCCAGTTCACTGGTCTACTTGTCTTTTCTCACACCAAAATCACAATGTCTTAAGTACTGCAGTGTTATAAAATTACAGTATCTGGCAGCTCAATTCCTCATGCTTTATTTTTCTTCAAGAATATTTTGGTTATTTTGGTGCTTTGTACTTCTACTTTTTTTTTTTTTTAAAAAAGTAAGCTCTACGCCCAACATGGGGCTTAAACTCAAGACCCCAAGATCAAGAGTTGCATGCTCTACCGACTAAGCCAGCTAGGCACCCCTGTACTTCGATTTTAGATTCAGCTTATCGAGTTATACATACACAATCATCTATACACAGAGTTAGAATTTTCATTGAGATTGTGCGTTGAATCTGTAGATCAGTTTGTGGAGAACTGGTATCTTTGAAATATTGGGTCTTCTAATCCATGAACATGGTCTAGTCCTTCAAATATTTGAGTCTTAAAATTTTTGTCAATATTTTATTTATTGTTTTCCATATAGATGCCTTATATGTCTATCGTAGTTTATTTCTAGGTACTTAAATTTTTTTCATACTATGACAAACGATGTCTGTAGTGGACTGAATGGTGGCTCCCCAAAAGATATGTCTACATCCTAACTCCCCTGAACTTGTGAATGTGACCCTATTTGGCAAAATAGTTTTTGCAAATGTAATTAAGTTGAGGCTCTTGAGGTTGAGAAGTCCTCACATCTGGATTATCTGGATGGCCTCTCAATCTAATGACAAGTGTTCTTATCAGTAAATCTTATTAGTGAAAAGCAAAGGGAGAAGGAGAAGACCATGCAAAGAAGGAGGCACAGATTGGAGTTATGAGCTAAGAAATGCCTACAGAAGCTGGAAGAGACAAGGAAGGATTCTTCCCTAAAGCCTTTGGAGGGAGCATGGCCCTGTTGATTTCAGACACCTTGATTTTAGACTTCCAGCCTTTAGAACTATGTATGAAAGAATAAATTTCTGTTGCTTTAAAACCAAATTTGTGCTAATTTTTTATAGCAGTCCTAGGAAACAACTTGTTTTATCCAAGAACATCCTTGTTTCTCTCCAACTAACCAACCAACCAACCAATCTCCACAGGTATCCACACTAACATGGTTGAGAAGGTGTACATGTGTTTGTAACATAGGAGACAGAAACCGTTAAAAGAAAGTAGTGTTCTGATGTACCAGCTATCCTCTTGCTGTTTAATATGAGTCAAGAATGTCATTTCATACACAGGTCAGCATGTGTGATACCAAATCCTGGCTCTAATCACATATAATATCATCATAATACATTGAAAGTGAACACAGTGAAGATGCTCCAAAGACAGAAAGTGGCTATGTTTCACAAATGACACTGGCAAGACCAGCAATAACTTGCCTAACATCAAACTAACCATTTTTCGGTGGACTGCAATGATGTAGCCTGTAAAGGAATTGTCAGGAAGAGATGGCATATGACCATTCACCATTCCATTTGTGAAGTTCTTCTCAGTTCCACATGGCACAACAGTGTTTGGCATTCCATTGGGTATGAATATTGGTCGGGGCAAGTCCCCATTGGTGGTTAGAGTGAACATTCCATTTGTAGATGGGGAAGAGGAGAAATCTACAAATTCAAAGAGAAGTATAGCATCATAAGCCTCTGGTGCCTTCACCTTTGCTCTTTTCTCAAATAATGTGGGGACCCAGACCAATGTAGTAGATTCTCTTTTAGCAAAGGATGGGGAGAAACCATAATTCAAATAGTAATTCTAGATTGGAGGATTTTAATTTCAGATTCTACTTCTATAACTCACATTTAAGACTAAATAACAAACCAAGAGTAACTGCTGGAAAGTTTTCTGAAAAGTTTAAGTAAAATTTTTCAAAGAACCTCGATCAGCACCATATTGTGGCATGCAAACAGTTCTCTCTTATCTTCTTCTTCCTCTACAAATTCATTTCTCTATTCTCTTAAAAATGTTTAGTTGAATACAGTAGTCTCTAGCTAGATGTTGCCTTTTTTGTAATCTTTTTAATAAAGTACTTTATTTTTTCAGAGCCACTTTATGTATATAGCAAACTAAAGAGGAAGGGTACACAGATTTCCCATATGCCCTTTGTTCCCACAAATGCAAGGCCTTCCCCACTAGCAACAACTCACTAGCCAAAGGGATGTATTTGTTACAAACGATGATGAAAAATACTTTTTAAATTTAAATTAAATTAAAAATGCATTTGTTTCAGTCTCAACAGTGCTCAACACTCCATGTGACTAGTGGATATTCTATTGGATGGAAAAGGTTATAGGACAAACAATACTATATAGTCAAAAAGACTAAGATAACCATATCAAATCACATGCAGTATTAAATAAACAGTAATTCTTTTTTTATTTCCCATCCCAACCCTAAAACAGATTCTTTTTCAGTTGTGTTTATGGTTTTATTTTCTGATAGTACATATCTCTTACACCATCTATTGCCATGTTAGTCTCAGATAAAAAGAATTAAGAAATCTGAATTCCAGTGGAAGATTTAGTTAACCATCTACCTGTCACTTGTATTGCCTGAATTTTAGGCTCTTCATCCAAAAAATGAGGAATTTGAGCCAAATGATCATCAAGGTTTCCATCAGGCTCCAAAGTTCTTTTGCCCAAATATCTTTAGCTCAAACAAATATAAGCTTTTAGGCCAATATTTAAAGCTAAAATCACAAGAGGGAGCTCTAGTTCTATCTTACCTGTCTGTATTGGACTAGAAGCTGAAATTGGAGATCCAGGAATGGGGATTTCAAATGCACACAAAAACCCACTCACTGAGAGCCGTACTTTTTGGTTGTCCTGAGGGAAATTCTACAGAAAAAAAAGGTAAGATGAGAAGGGGAAAATGTTCAGATAAATGGAAAATCATTCTCTCTGATACATGCAAGCTAATGTTTTAGATGCTTTGACCAATAAAACAAACAAAAAGATAATCATTCTTCTCAAACAACTAAAAGATGAAAGCTTGATCAACTGGCTGAAAACTAACCTTACTGACAAAGCCATTATCCCTTTCCATAAGAAACAAGTATGTTGTGCATAACTGGCTCCTTAAGATTGGTCCTTCATTTCAAGCATCTAAACCCCAAACTCAGAGAATTCTCACCTTTGCTTTACACATGAGAAAAACATTAATTAGGTGAGTTCGTTAAATAAGCCCAAAGATAAATGTTAATAATACTAATGGTAGGAGCTCAATTCAGGGTAGGCAACATACTTATTTTATTGAAAAATGTTTTAAGCTTATTTTATTTAAATCCAATTGGCTGGGCACCTGGGTGGTTCAGTCAGTTAAGTGTCTGCCTTTCACTCAGGTCATGGTCTTGGAGTCCCAGGATCATGTCCTACATTGGGCTCCCTGCTCAGCAGGGAGTCTGCTTCTCCCTCTGCTCTTCAACTCCCCTTGTGCCCTCTCTAGCTTCCTCTTTCTTAAATCATGAATAAAATCTTGCAGTAAAAAAACAAACAAACAAATACATTCAATTAGTTAGCATACAGTGTAGCATTAGTTTCAGATGCAGAGTTTAGTTATTCATCCACTGTGCATTATATCACATGTCTTCCTAACGCTCGATACCCAGTTACGCCACTCCCACCCACCTATATTTATTTATTTTTTTGAGGTGTTTTTTTTTTTCTTGGAAGATTTTATTTGACTGAGAGATCACAAGTAGGTAGAGAAGCAGGCAGAGAGGGGGGGAAGCAGGCTTTCCACTGAGCAGAGATCCTGACTCGGGGCTCAATCCTAGGACCCTGAGATCATGACCTGAGCCGAAGGCAGAGGCCCAACCCACTGAGCCACCCAGGTGCCCCTGTTTCAAGTTTTTATTTATTTATTTATTTAAAATTTTAATTTATTTGACAGACAGAGATCACAAGCAGACAGAGAGGCAGGCAGAGAGAGAGGGGGAAGCAGGCTCCCTTCTGAGTGGAGAGCCCGATGCGGGGCTCGATCCCAGGACCCTGAGATCATGACCTGAGTCGAAGGCAGAGGCTTTAACCCACTGAGCCACCCAGGGGCCCCTCAAGTTTTTATTTAAATTCTAGTTTGTTAACATATGGTGTATATTAGTTTTAGGCAATATATATATTATATATGTAGGCAATATATATATATCCACATTATATATAATATATATATAATATATTTATTAAATTGCTTATTTTTTCCAGCTGGTATGCAGAAAGAACTGATTTATGTCATTTGCCTTTCCTCCCTAACTTAGTGTATTGAAAGGCCAGGTGTATCCAGGTGTATATATTAATAAAGAAATAAGAAAAGAACACATTTATAACTATGTATTTTAACCTAGAAAGAATTCTAGTGAGCATGGTAATATAGGAGGACCATAAAGTGTAGCAGCAGTAGTCACTAGGGTAATTCTATACTGCAGTGACATAGCTAGATTACTCCATTTGGATAGCACTGGACTTAATGTTTCTCTTTTTTAAAAATGCCACTACCATTATTACTTTTTTATGCTGGTAGATAACCCTTTTTTAACTTCTGGAATGGGAAGCTTGAGAAATTTTTTTATTCAGTCTCTGTTGCATTTTAGTATCTCCTTCAGACATTAATTGACTAAACTATGATTTTTTTCTTAATTTATAAGATTTTATTTATTTGAGAGAGCGAGAGCAGAGAGGAAAGCAGAGGAAGAGGGAACAGACTCCCTGTTGAGCAAGGAGATGGCCTCGGAGCTTGATCCCAAGACCCCGAGATCATGACCTAAGCTAAAATCAAGAGTTAGCCACCCAAGTGACTGAGCCATCCAGGTGCCCCGAGAAAACTATGATCTTGGAAGGATGGAATCAAGGTTTTCTTAAAAAGAACAGTTAATATTACCTTTATGTTGGAACCATGTACTTCTGCCAGAAGGATTTGTTCTGATTTAAGCCCACAGAGATCGCTCAGCTGTTTTTTTAAACCTGTGTATTTTTCATCCATATTCAGTCGTAGTCCATATCGTACAGGGGTAGTACCATCCAGCTTAATAACTAGTAAAGGAAAAACATCTTTTATCAGTAAAATACAGGTTTCACTGAAAGCTTTCCTATGTGTGTGTGTGTGTGAGACTTGGAAATGGCAAATATTTCAGTCTAGAATTTTTTTAAAAAGATGTTATTTATTATTTATTTGAGAGAGAGACACACACACACAGAACATGAGCAGGGGGAAGAACAGAGGGAAAGACAGAAGCAGACCCTCTGCTTAGCAGTGAGCCCAGAGTGGGGCTCGATCCCAGGACCCTGGGATCATGACCTGAGCTGAAGGTAGACGCTTAACCGACTAAGCCACCCAGGTGCCCCTCAGTCTAGAATTTTTATTTTATATGTAAATTACAATAGATGGTACTTAGGGATGATACTGAGTGCAATCATTATTTTTTGATGTTCATCTGCTATAGAAATGTGAATGGCCCTGCAAGATTTTAAAGAGTTTCTGGCATGTTTGAAACTAAGAGAGGAATCGATGGGTACAAGGTTTGGACCCCTATTCCAGGTCTTTCAAACCACAAATTATTCTTAAAATTAGATTGCTAGGTTATAATATGCTGGCCAATTTTTATGAGAATGCATTATAAAGAAATGACTATACTTACAAACTCAGGTTACCTGAATAAGGTAAAAGACATTGAAGTTAAGTAATTTTTCAGAACTTTGTGACCTACCTGTTATTTCTAAGTGCATATAACTGTCCATTGGTAGTGGCAAAGACAAAAAATTGAAAGGGTCAAATCGGACACTTATATGCCCACATGTCTTGCATCTGACTTGGGACCTCAGCTGCCCATGGAACAAATCTACAACAATTGATCTATTCCTTCTCAGATGGTTGTCCCAGGCCTAGCAAGGAAAAAAATCAGAGAACTTTTTTTTTTCTAAAATTCAAAAGATAATTATTTCTACACAAATTCAAATAAACTGGCTAAATCTATTAGGTTTAAATGTCAAGAATATAATCCTCTGAAGCTAATGTAACATTGTATATCAACTATACTCCAATAAAAAAAAATAATCCTTAGTCTTCATTTGTATTGCATGGAGCACTGGGTATGGTGCATAAACAATGAATTTTGGAACACTGAAAAAAAAATTAAATTAAAAAAAAATATGGAAGCTTTCTGCCTGTAAATTTACAGTACAGATATGTAATTTAAAATGTACCATCTACTGAGATAGTACAGAAAACCAGTTCTTGAATGGACTTTGATTCTTTTTGTTCAACCTACATATTAAATACAGATGGGAAATCCTATTTTTTTTGTTCTTACCATGGTGACAACAGTGAGTTATTAAAGTTCTCTGTCCATTAAAGGTAGATAAAATATGCCTATTGGTGACTATACACATTATTTTAGTGAGTAAGGGGACTCCCAAGTTCTACTGAATGATTATTCCTACATTTTTTCCCAAAAGTTTACAATGTAAAAAGGCAACATTCTAAAACTTGCATTAAAGATGCTTTGTTTTGGTGTTACTGAGTAAGAATTAAACAGAGAAATATAAATTCCTTCACTTTCACAGTAAAATTCTAATCACAGAATAGTTTAATTAAATTAAATGTTAATAGTTTAACTAGCATTTCAGTTCTGTGACACATGTTTGTGACCAGAGCATCTGATCTATTGCTTACATTAGAAATTCAAAACCGACAAACCTCTGCAGCTACTTCCCAGTCTGGTCGGCCATCGCTGTCCTTCAATTCCACATATGGCTTCTCATGGACTCGGTTGAGATCTTCATGAAGACCATCCAAGAGAAAAGCCAGAAGTTCTTGGGAATCTTGCTGCTGGAACCCATTAAACCTGGGAGCATATTTTGCTATGGTCCACTATAAATATAACAGGAATCAAACTCATTATGAACATGCCCCATAATTCATTCAGCGGCATTATGAGAAGGTAAATAATATTTAGTCTGCGTTGATTTCAGCAAATATATTTTGAATAATCATGAAATCTTTCTAGTCTTAATCTCAAATGACAAGGAAAAAAAGGTATTTTGGCCAATATTGTGTTCCAGTTCAGTATCATATAAGCAAATAGTTAGGTACACAGATATTATTTAAGACACACAGGACAGAAATACTAAAATAGCATTTGCTCTCATTGAAAAAGTGTTTTCTTTTATGGTTAACTTTTCTAGTCTTGTATCCTAACTTTTATTATTGGAGGCAGAATAGCCTGTTTAAATGTGAGGACTTACTTACTAGCTTATAATCTTGGGCAAGCTATTTAACTGCCCTGGGCCTTAGTTTCCTAAGCCATAAAATGAGGATAATAGTATTGCTTTATATTTTAGGACTATTCAGAAGATTAACTGAGTTAATATACATAAAGTAATTAGAGTAATGCTTGGAAGTGGTTAAGAAGTCACATTTTTAGCTATAATGATTATTAATTTTTAATCTAAGAAGTTTTTGTATTGTTTTTAAATAAAGATAAAAAATAATCCTAAAAAATCATCGTAACTTCACTACATATAAAATTTGTATCCATGGACTTCAGTAATTACATTCTTTCTGGCTCCTATTTTTAATTAATTTATTTTTTAATTTGGCTCTATGCCCAGTGTGGAGTCCAATGTGGGACTTAAACTCCATCACCCTGAGGTCAAGACCTGAGCTGAGATCAAGAGTTGGATGCTTAATCCACTGAGCCACCCAGGCATCCCTCTTGCTGCTTTTTAAAATTCTATAGATGGGGGGGCCTGGATGGCTCAGTTGGTTAAGTGTCTGCCTTTGGCTCAAGTTATGATCCCAGGGTCTTTGGATCGAGCCCAGGGAGCCTGCTTCTCCTTCTCCCTCTGCTTGCCACTCCCCCTGCTTGTGCTCTCTGACTCTCTCTCCCTCTGTGTCAAATAAATAAATAAAATCTTTAAAAAAATTCTATAGATAGAACTAATTACCTTAGTAACATTAAAAAGTGTACCGAGTATCATTTATTAGGCTCAGAGGTATACCTATACCTTGCAGTTAGAATACTACTAACAGTAAAGGACTAACAAAGGAAGATTTCCTATGTATACAAGATATTTGATAAATTAGTAAACTGAATGACAACCCAAATGTAGACTATGACTTCGATTATTTCCTAATACTACATCTACAGCAGTATTTTGTATACATCTGAACAAGTAAAAGCATCTGACATCCAGTTTATTCTCATGAAAGATCTAAAACACATTAGTTAAACTAAAACTAAAAAGCTAAACATAAAAAGCATGTAGAAAAAAATCAGTTACTTAAACAACTGCTTAGGACTTAATACTTCAGTATTATTTTAATCTGCTTACCCGAAGCTTTAATGGGGCAACATTCTTCTGAGTTCCACTCCAAAGTTCCTGTACTAAATCCCCATAGCATTTAGCCATATGGCCCTTCATACCAATAGGATTTGTCCTAGAAGTTTGAGAGGAAAATTTGTTGCCAAACATTCTAATAAATCACAATCACATGGGAACAGAAATGTCTAGCATCTATTTTTCTCACAAATTTCTTTTTAAAATGAGATAAGTATCCCTTACCCCTTATTTCATATTAAATAGGGCAAATAAGACTTTTCTCCCCCAGGGTTTAGAAGAGGAGATTTAAGTGACAGTGGGTTCATATCAAAGTCATAAAAGAGGGCAATGAACCACGAAATATTACCTGTTGAGTTCATAAAGATGTCTCCCTGAGATAAAATACTGCGTCAGTGGCTGTGTGTTACTAACACACTGGATGCTTGAGTTCATGAAGCAAGTGTTTCCCAAGTTACTCAGACCGGTGGCTCCTTTTTCTGTGGGAACTAGAACAAACAATATGAGAAGGAAGCCTAACTATAGAAAGATGTCACAGGCAGACCAAACAGTTACTTGTATTTGATGCAATGATTTTTATAATGTTTTTTAATCAGCTAAATGGAGCTAATACTTCTTTATCCGGTCTTGGAATGCTGAAGTAGAGGTTTTTCACAGAGTATCACTGGCGATCATGGTAATCTAAGCTCATTTGTGATCTAAAATTAGCTATGATTCTCTTTAATTGCTATGATAGATTTTTACAATTCAAACAATTCTCTCCCAGTATTATGTCTTTAAAAATATATATAAATTATGTAATTGCCAAGGTTAGAAAAAAAATGTGATGCTCCAGGAAAGAAAAAGGGGTTCTAATCACTTTTGAACTAGAAAGCCAAAAGTTGTTAACATTTCAATAGTTTAGTAATTTTAAGATAATTTCTTTAGAAATAATTAACCAGAGACTTACCCTTGTGTCTATCTATTTTACTACTGTTTGCTATAAATGACATTTCCTCAGGCCAACTCATATCTTTGTTGCGAACTGGAAAGACAGAGAGAGGAATGTGTTAATTTCTTACCCATTTAAATCAATTGCTTCTGTCTTTTTTTTTTTAAAGAAAGATTTGTATTTCTAAATCAGAAACTGAAAAAAATTGAGCTAATTTTAATAATGGATTCTGAAACCATTCTAACTCTTTATACTGGGGGCTTTATAGTCACTTGATTCGAATTCAATGGTAAGCTATTCCCTCAACTGCCTACCTGAATCAAAATTATACTCAAACATCTATAGAAGTAATTAAAGCTCTTAAACTGAATGCATAAGAATTATCACAATTCCTTCTTAAATTATGACAACTATCAGAGTAATTTATTTTAATACAAAGGCAGCCTGCAATGTTTCCAAAAATCTGGAAAGGAAAAAATATGTTTTAAGTTTTCACTGACATGCCCATGCCAGTGTGTAGATCTATGTGTGAGTATACAAGTAAGTTCTGTTGGTGAGTGACCAGTGTTGATAATTAATGAAAGCCTCTGCCACTAACTATGCCAGAGAGTTAGTTTTCTTACTCAAACTCAAAAGGTAGCTTGAAATTTTGTAAACTTATAACCGAATTCACTTGTTTCTACCTAATGTTTCTATTCCTTGCCAACCAACGAATGCAGGTATTATTTTTCTTTTAAAGCAATTTACATAGTATGTAGGGTTACATAAGAGCTTAATGGTTTTTCTTACTATAAAGAATACAATGATCAAGTAATAGTCAGAAAAATTATAAAGTAGATTATTAGTATCTAAATCTTTAAATTCTTCCCCTAAAATCTAATATAGATGCGTGCTTCCATCTTATACCTTCAATTACTAGATGCTGCTCATCTTGGATTTTCAAATATTCCAATCTATGATCTTCATCATCCAGAAGTGTAAGGTAATTCTGTGCATGGAGGAAGAAATGTTTTTGTTAATTTGATTACTAAACTTAAAACAGAAAAGGAAGTAAAAATGAATGATAATTAAAAATTTAAACATGTCCATGTAGTTCCATAACTCCTGTGAAAGATATCTGGCATATTATAGTTGTTCAGAAATATTTTCAATTTAGGTGGCAAAATGAGAGAAAAACAATATCTAAGTCATAAAGAAATACTGTCTCTAAAACAAAATTATAACAGAATTTTGGGGAGAGAAGAAGACTCATCACACACCAAACCAAAATTCACTGAGATTTAGATTTTCTGAAGCACTTGCACTAAAGAAATTTTCTTTAGTACCCAGTATGAAATTCAGTAAACATACTTATGATCAAGATGAAACATACTGGGAACCAAAAATACAAAATCAAAATTCTACAGCAGAATTACATGTTTTTGTTTGTGCTCCCAAAATTAAGTTATTTAATTCTAAGGGAGTTACTATTATGTTGGAATGTTAAGGAAGATACTATTATGTTGTTATTAATTCTAAGGGATATTATTAATGCTAAGGGAGATACTATTATGTTGGAATTCATTCAATTTTCATGAGAAAATTGAGACAGTTAAGTAACTTGCTCTGGGTTATACAACTAAACAAGTGGCAGGGCCAGGATTTAATTCCTGGTGGTGTGGCTATAGGAACTGTGCTCTTAACTATTATACTATACTGCCTCTCAATGGTGATCACAGGAAGATAAAAGAGGGAACAATGGGATACAGAACTGGTTCAAACTACTTATGATCCAATTTCAGAGTATAATCTGAAAATACTGCGATGTTAGGACGACTATATAAGCAATTAATAACACTACATCAGAGGAGGATGGAAGAAACTGAAAAAAACTGAGCTAATTTTAGTAATTAGAGGTAAGAGGATGAGAGTGAAGAATTTTCAGTATATACTTCTGTACTGTTTGGATTTTTTTTTTTTTTTTTTTGATGCAAAATGGTGGTTTATTAAAGCACAGGGACAGGACCCGTGGGCAGGAAGAGCTGCTGCCCGGGGTTGTGAGAGATGGCAGGTTATGTACCCTGCGGTTGGGGGAAGGTGAGGGGAAGGGAGGTTTCAATGGAGTTTTCATATGCTAAAGAGGGCCTACAAGGTGCCAGGATGTACTGTTTGGATCTTGTCAGTATGTGTACAAGTCACCTTACAACTAGGAATGACTTACCTCACTGTTGTAGAGCCACAGGCGCATATCTTCCTCTTTGATGCGTAGCCTTTGAGACAGATATTCATGAATTTCCTTGATGGTCTGCATTCGACTAAAACAGCCTGTATAGGCTAAGACCCGCTTTAATGGTGCATTCGGAGAAGGTACATTGCCTATGGTCATAGTAATCATAATAAGGAAAAAGGTAGATGTAAAGAAAAAAAAAAAAAAAAAAAAGGCGCCCCATTCAGCAATGATTGTTTTAGGAAATAATGATGAGAGATGAGAATTACAGGTTTAATAATTTTATAAATTCAGAAGCTTTAAAATGTAGACAGGAGACCAACTGTGAAAGGAAGAGCAACAAAACCAGAGGCCCAAGTAACAGGCAGTATTTCGATGCCAAGAAAAGTGGCAAGTATCAACAACAGACACTGGTACCTAGGCTGCCCTCAGCAGGGTCACACTCATTAGCAAAATCAATATTCAATTTAAGAATGGAGAAGATCATATGGGACTGGATCTGAATTCCACAGATAACTGAATTCATTAAAAAGAATTCCACAGAAAACTGGATTCATTAAAAAAAAAAAAACAAACAAAAAAAACCATCGGCCCCAAATGGGATCACTTACGTTAAAGGTGTAAGTCTATAAACCAAGACTTAATACCTAACCTAACTACACTTTCAAACCCCTAGAAATGTAACCTTTAACCAGTCAACATGGGAATTTCCAAGTCAGTACTAGGAAATTTGATAGACCCCTATTATTCCCTTTTAGAGTAAGACCTTGCCTAAAACAATGGAATCTTTGTGAAAAGTTTCCTTTTTTCCACTCCTCTATCTTTAACCCCCGCTTTTCTTTCTGTAGTTCTTGGGAGCACCCCTCTACTTGCTAGAAAGGATGTTGCCAAATCCATAAATCAATTAATAAAGCCAATTAGATCTTTAAAATTTACTTGGTCGAATTTTTGTTATTTAACAACCTGACCCACTTTCTTAAAATAAACTGTCTCTGAATTACTAATCCCATCACTCTCAGTAATTAAGTGCCCCAATTACCTGGCACAGTAGTACAATTACACAAGAAACTTTTACTTAAAGTAAAAGGCATAGACTCTACAATGGCCAAACAGAGTTTAAAGTGAAACCAAGAACCTCCCCATGCCAAGAAAAAATTGCCCTGCTGAAAAGGTAGGAGGCAGGAAAACCGTATGGCCTGCCTGCAAAATAAGATGACAGCAGACATGATCTTGAATTCCAAGAGTGCTTAAGAAACAAAAAAAATGACAATAAGGGGAAAGAGAGGAAAGTGAAGAAGAATTTACTAAGTTTAATTAACCACCTGCTACTTCTAAAGAGAAGGGGGATGACGTGACAAGAGAAGATGGAAATCAGTCAAAAACCCAGGCAAGAGCTGTAGCTTAAAATGGTCCTCTCTAGCTATAGTAGGTTATAGTTAACTGAGCAACACCCCCAAAAAATGAACTTAGTGTATCAATATAATCCATTGAGGGTACAATTATACATGCCAGGTAATTTTCCACCCATCCAATGGAGAGTTTGCTTCCTTCCTCTTATTAAATGCTTCTGAGTCTTCAACTATAAACTTCAACAAATCAGAGAAAAGTATTGGTATCATCTGCTTTTTTAAGAGCTTCCAAAAAAAATTTACTCACCTAAAATAGGCTGAGAAATCTATAAGAAACAAAGACCCTGTAGCCTTATCTGTCAACAAGGCTACATTTAAGTCATTGTTAACTGTGTCACAGTTTGTACATCCATCACTTCAAAAGTAATAAAAGAGTCTAGTAAGTGGCCCTAATACACTAATGAGAAAGATGAAAAATATGTATGACAGAACAAAACCCAACCATGATCAATTTTTAAACACAGTCTAGCAAGTTTTTTACTATCAGCAAGCAATGGATAATTCCTGACAGAAAATAAAAGAGCAAAATTTTCCAATTATACATCAGAGGATTAGTTATAAGATTACAGCAAGAAAGCATATTTTCATAAACTTCAAAATGATTAATGATTGATTTCAGAACTAATTAGTAAGGAATAAAATTTCAAATTAAGAATAAATTTGGAGCTACCCAGTTCTAGGATTCAGAAGCATTTGCAAGTGTAGTGTCCAAGTCAATTTCTATTATCTTAAGCCATGTAAGAAATTTATTTGAATTCTAGACAGTTTTTATAGCATAGCTCATTAAGCAGGCAGCCACTTATTACACATAATTTTGTGTTTTTGAGTAACACCAACAAATCTAGTGAAATTTACAGAAACAGCAAAAATCTAGGATCAGCACAAGAGTTACAAAGAATACTTACTAAAAGTGCAACAACACATCTTGCCTCTCATGTTATCTTTCAAAGAGAATTGAGAAAGATATATGCTATGGGTGTCATGGAAGCAAGGCGAATACTTTTATTCAATGGAAAATTAAATCAAGAAAATGTTTCATAGTGATTCTATTTCCACTGTTTCTTCATTTTGACATTTTCCCCAAAGACAAAGTTTGGTTAGGCAGAAGCCAATGCTTTGCTATAATTCTAACCAAAGAGAATGTGTAAGAATCTGCATATATTATGTGAATATAATCTTTAAGGAAGACATAAAACTATTTGATATCCAAATATAGGGCTGGTTTGGCTTCCCAGGTAGTTCTTACATCCTAAGTTATATTAATAACATTCTGGCATTGTTACACAAAGCCAATAAATAAAGTATATATGTTTACATATCTCTATATATTTGTATTTATATATTTATATATGTATTTGTATTTATACATCTAGGAGTTCTGATGCCAAATACAAGTAGGAACCTTTTGGAGCCAACAAACTCAAAGCCCAAATTCCTGATTCTGACTTGAACACAATTCTTAATAAACATAATTATTAATAAGTCACAATCAACATCAACATTTACACTTTGTGTAAATGTGTAACTCATTATTTCTGCTGAAGAACAATGTCAAATACTTGCAAAGCAAAAGCATAAAGCAAGTTCTGCCCATCAATATAGTGTAACCTCACAGAGAAATCAAAGGGGAATTTTTGCCTGTAATACATTAAAATCGGAACTTACATGTCATTTTGATAAGCCAGGCTTGATGTTTTTCAAAGCAAATGTGCCATTTTGATTTTCAAAAATATATTCTTCACTTTATATTACCTGTCTCTTATAAAGGCTCCTTGAACCAACCATGAAAGATACTCTTTTGCCAAAAGAGTCCCCCCAGAACACCAACAAATAAACAAAAATATGATATTGTAAAAAGAATTACTTTTCAGAAATTTGAGTGGAGTTGGAAAGACCAGTCATCAATTGGCAGATTCTAACTTAGGGCAAACAAGTAATTTATAATGGCTTTTTTTCAAAGAAAAAAATGTATGTGAAATTTATTCTATTTTCTTTGTATATTTAAAAACCAAAAAAGGAAACAATTCTTCTCAGTTTGATGCTTAGACTTTGCCACTACCCTGTCTAGTCTTGCGCATGACCATAGATCTAAGCCCCACAGATGATTTACTGATTCTGTATGAAAGCAGATGGGTGTATGTGTTAGGACAGTGGCACCAGACTTTGAGCAAGTTGGTTGTTTCTGTTTTTGTTTTTTTAAAGAAATGCATGGTATTCTTGCTGCATTCTTAAGTTACCTCTTGGTAAATGCTGAGGAAACATTCTCAGGCTCATCATACCCATATTCACCCAGATGTTAGACTGCTGTGTCCGAGTAGCAGGCTGCTGTCTTAGGAAGAGAAGATAGCGAGGAAATAACTCCAGCTCTGGGATTTCTGTCTTGCTATTCTTGATCACCTATTGTTATAAAAGATATAATGTGATCACTATAAAAGAAGAAACAAAATGTCATTTTTTATCAAATTTCTGAGATTTATTTTGAAACTAAAATGTTCAATAGGTTCACTACTTGTATTTGTTAGATTACAGAGATTCATAAATTTAAATTACATGGGTTTAAATACTCTCAGGCTCCTGGTCCTAAACTCATCTTCTAAGATTTGAACTCCTGGTGAGTATTTTCTCCTCTTTCATTTAAAAGCAAGTTAACACTGAAATTAAGGGGGAAATCTTAAATATTATCTATAATTCTATTACCTTCACACTATAATTCTTCTCACTTTTACATACTTCATACATAAATGATGGTCTTCTTTTTTTGTTTTTATTTATTTATTTATTTATTTATTTATTTGTTTATTTATTTTTTAAAGATTTTATTTATTTATTTGACAGAGAGAGATCACAGTAGGCAGAGAGGCAGGCAGAGAGAGAGGAAGGGAAGCAGGCCCCCTGCTGAGCAGAGAGCCCGATGCGGGACTCGATCCCAGGACCCTGAGATCATGACCTGAGCCGAAGGCAGCGGCTTAACCCACTGAGCCACCCAGGCGCCCCTGTTGTTTTTTTTTTTAAAGATTTCATTTATTTGACAGAGAGATGCAGCAGGAGAGGGAATACAAGCAGGGGGAGTGGAAGAGGGAGAAGCAGGCTTCTGGCGGAGCAAGGAGCCCGATGTGGGGCTTGATCCCAGGACACTGGGATCATGACCTGAGCCGAAGGCAGATGCTTACCACCTAAGCCACCCAGGCACCCCTAAAAGGTCTTTTAAGCGACAAATTCTTAGGACTGGAGCTAGAAGTTAAAAAGTATGGAAGGCCGTATCATTAACTAAGTCATTTTGCCACCTGAAGTGTAGCAATTTACAATATCCTCAGAAATTTATGAATGTACTTCCCTCATAAAACCTTATCAGTGGACATCATTTGAAAATACCTGGTTTCTTTAACACATATAAATAGAGTATTATAAATTTGCCTAAATTTTATTTATTAGAGTTTTTTTTAAAGATTTTATTTATTTGACAGACAGAGATCATAAGTAGGCAGAGAGGCAGACAGAGAGAGAGGAGGAAGAAGGCTCCCTGCTGAGCACAGAGCCCGATGTAGGGCTCGATCCCAGGACCCTGAGCTCATGACCTGAGCCGAAGGCAGAGGCTTTAACCCAGTGAGCCACCCAGGTGCCCCTCTTATATTAGTTTTAAGAACAGAAATGTTTTCATATAAAAATTTGCTATGTTCTACTATAACTGGTTTGTTCCATGTATTTTTGTCTATGATTAAAACAATTACTCTGGGGGCACCTGGTTGCTCAGTGGGTTAAGCCTCTGCCTTCGGCACGGGTCATGATCCCAGAGTCCTGGGATCGAGCCCCACCTCGGGCTCTTTGCTCAGCGGGGAGTCTGCTTCCTCCTCTCTCTGTGCCTGCCTCTCTACCTACTTGTGATCTCTGTCAAATAAATAAATAAAATTAAAAAAAAAATTAGTAAAAAAAAAAAAAAATTACTCCGGATGCACAAAATTGAGATTCATGTTGTAACTGGATTTTTTAGTAACTCCCTCCAAATAATATGCTTGCCAGCCCAAAGATACTGGAAAACATTTCATTATAAAAATATCGCTCTAAGAATTTTAAGAGTAGAACATTATCAATTTAGTATTCCAAAAGGATAACAGGATTAACCTACTTTAAAACACAAAATCCTACACAATCTTTAACAGTCTCAAGTGAACAGGTTTTATTTTATTTCCCTCTGCCCTAGTAACCAGTATCTTCTGCAGTAGATCATTTTCCAATATCAAGAGTAAAGAACAGTAAAGAACCAAATGAAAACAATGCTACAAATCTTTAGGACTTTTCCTTAACAGTATTCCACACGTTCTGTTATTCTACAGTATGGCACTTGAAAAGCTCCTTTGGGGAGCTTTTTCAAATCCTACTTAAATGATAAGCAAGAAAGAGCTCTCCCTGGTATTCTAGACTGCTGGAAGAAGTCTGTCCACTTCTGGGAAGGTACTAATAGTTACAAAGCCAACCATAATTTCTTATAATTTCAGTTTAATATGATCTGAGGAAGCATTAATAATTCAGTATTAGTAGTTGACAGGCTACATAGAACATACCTTTGGCAGAATCTGAACTGATAATGAAGTAGTTTTTATAATATGCATCTTGTTTGCCAAGATAACAAGTGAGTTTGTGAAAATTTACAAATTAATAAAGTCTTACGCACAAACATACAAAAACACTTATTTATTTACATTTTAATTATTCTTATCTTTGAACTTCTTAACTTCAGTGGCAACTGCCAAACAATAGATGGAACTCCACGTGCAAGAATTTACCTTGAAGAGATCACACACGTTTGGAAAAAACCCTGAGATCAAGACCTGAGCTGAGATCAAGAGTCGAACGCTTAACCGACTGAGCTACCCAGGCACTCCAAAGATATTTTTATATAAACAGTATGACTTACACATCATAAAAGCATTCATTTTTAACCTTGCCATGGCAAAATATTTAGTATTCTCTCTACCTGAAAACACCATTTTAAATGTTTTTTGCAGCACTTTTTCCTGAAATTAGGCAAATGTGTCATATTTAGAGATGAAAAAATTCTATCAAGCCAGCAAATGCAGCTCTGATCTAGTAAAATCACTTTAATATTTGTCTGACATAAATGTAAAAAAACATGATCTTGTGTGAGGCTCTGAAAATGCTCTTAATGATGATGATGATATTCGCAATGATCAACATTTACTGACCACTTACTGTAAATCAGATGCTGTGTTAATCATATGTATTATTTAATTATCAAAACAAGTAGATACTTTTACCTCCCTTTTCAGAGGAGTAGTGAAGTAGATACTGTTAGCTCCATTTTACAGAGGAGGAAGAAACTAAGATTTAGAGATTGGAACACTGGTAATCCAAATTTAGGCAGACTCTAAAACATCAAACTATATATATGTCAAAAACGATTATCACAGTGTTTTCCCAGATATATTCCCAGATATAGAATATTAAGCTAGAGCTGGAAAGTCCCAGAAATTAAGCAACTATTTGAAGGATTACCCCACCTCCCAATAAATAAAGTATATATGTTTACATATCTCTATATATTTGTATTTATATATTTATATATGTATTTGTATTTATACATCTAGGAGTTCTGATGCCAAATACAAGTAGGAACCTTTTGGAGCCAACAAACTCAAAGCCCCAATTCCTGATTCTGACTTGAACACAATTCTTAATAAACATAATTATTAATAAGTCACAATCAACATCAAAATTATAGACTAAGGCTTTATAGCAGACTTCTACTCTCTTTGGAAGTGATCTAAGTTACTGTATCTCATTTACGCCAACTTTTCTGGTATAAGAAAATTCTATCTTGGACATTATATGATGGAGAGTGCTTCCTGATCTACAAAAGGAACCTTATTACGAAGCATTTTACTGCACTGATAATGCAAAGAGTATTCAGGGTATGCGTCCTGTTGCTTACGGTATAAGCCCAACAGTATAATGGTATAGTTAACTCGCTAATGTTTTGTTGTTATATTCTTCAAGTCTTTTAAATTACTTTAGAGCATTTTATTTATGCTCTGAATGACTCATCCTAGTAATGGTGTCAATCAGAATTCACTTGCTTGCATTCCTGTTATGATCATTTTTGTGTCCTTCTTTCAAGAAGACGAAACACAAAAATCCACCAACAACTATAGGATGAACCAATCCCTAACTGGATGCCTGTGTGGTTAATGAAAATAACAGTCTCAGAAGTAATCACTGCACCACTTCCCCTATGTTCACTGAACTTTTTGGCACTGGCTTTCAGACTTCTGCTCCAGCCTAAGCCCTATATTATTCTAAAGTCTATGTTTATATGGATGGCTTATTTAATAGCCTAGCCTAATAATTCCTTGACTTAAGTCTAGTGACTATTTCCTCCACCCCAGGTAAGACACCCATTTCCACAGGCACATCACTATAGAGCTGGTACTAATATAGTGCTTGGTTAATGTATGAATAAATGAATGAATAAGTGATTAAATATAAAGGAACCTAAATTTTGTTCAACTAATTTACAGGTACTGAGCACTCTGCTATCATAAGAAAGTACTAATTTGTGGATAGTGGGATTCATATAGCAAAGTAATGGAAGACCCAAAGTAGGACTGTTCCTTATATAAAGCTCCATTGGTTATACTTACAGGTCTAGGTAGAGCCAGGTTTGCTCCATACCAGTGATAAAGTGCTCTCCACACAGGTTCTGGGACCATTTCATAATCTCTTCCGTGGATCAGCTGTGGGGTTCGTTTTAATCGTCCTCCTTCTAGTGTTAGTGATGTAGCCTTAGAAAGAATGGAATACAAATGTTGGTTTTTAATATTTCTAGTATTACAGTCTCTTGTGTTTTAACAAAATCTAGAAACTGGAGAACAAACACATATGTCACTACTCAGTTTCATGTTACTGGAAAATCATTTTCTAAAAGAGATTTTTATTTTTAACTTCCAAAGTAAATTATTTAAGAAAGAGAACTCAAGGCAAATCATTTGAAAAAATCATTGGAGCATTTGGAAATAAGACTGGTTTTCACAAATTTCTTTCAAACAACAGAAAATATTATTTTGGAAAAAAAAAATTCCACATACACATAAAAACTACATTTTCCCAGTAGCTGTCCTAAGTAAGACTATTTCTAAGGATTACTACACTGCTTCTGTGCAATTACTAAATCATAAAATATCCTCATGGAAATATACTATGCAGAGTCACCCACCTACAACAGGTTAATTTAACGAACCGTGAATGTACGAATGTCTTGCTATATGTTAAAACCTCTAGAATGAAACTTACTTGCCACCTGAAAGGGAATTATTTTAAGTAGATGTTATATCACCTACCTTTACAGGTTCTTGAGTTACTAGTGGCTGGTTATCAATAGCCCCTGGTTTCTGAGGATTGAGATGCAACAAAATATTCCCATTGGCTCCTAGCAAACACTGGTTGTTATTGTCAGAAGTGTTATGTTGTCGAGCAAAGCACATATCTGCCCCTGGTGTGGCAGAATACAGAAAGCCTGTAAGGGAAAACAGGATGGAATCTCTTTATTTGTAGTTATTAAACATAAATAAGTTTGAATATATGAACTCAATGTCCATATATTAGATTAATGCTATTTTTCTGTTGGCATGTCAGTACAGTGTAAGATTCTGGCAACTCTGTAGAAGATAGGAAATACACACGTAATCCTTCTGGACAACACCTAGCATAACACTAGGTGGAAAAAAAGCTTTAAAAACTGTTACCAAATTACCAAATGAAGCCCCTGACTGGCACAGTTGGGTAAGTGCCCAACTCTTGATTTCAGCTCAGGTCATGATCTCACGGTCATGAGATCCAGCCCATGTCAGGCTCTATACTCAGCATGGAGTCTGCTTGGGATTCTCTCTCCCCCTCTGGCTCCCACTCCCTTCACCCTGATTCACATACTCTCTCTCTAAAATAAATAAACACAAATCTAAAAAACCACCACAACAAAAAACAAAAACCACGACCAAACTGTGGCCAAATGAACATGTGGCCAGCCTCCTAAAATATCTAATAACTCACAATAATTATACACCTTTTAAAAGAAAAGGAAGATGTATGGCCAAACAGCTGGGCTCTCACAGAGTCACCCTTAATTCTTCTTTTTCCACCTGTAAACATATTCCAAATGTTCTTAAGAGACTGGTCATAAGAAGTCTCTAAACCAAAGCGAAGGAGGCTAAAACAAGAACTCTTAACAGAAGAGTGCCAGGGAGGAGGGAACTTTCCTAGTAAATTTATTTCAAAGGAAGGCATGTCAGGTTACAATAGAAAAATGCACACAGAAAAATGATTAATAATGACTTAAGAATTGTGAAACTCAATGGTATTTTAAGGTATTTCAACTCTGGGGGCGCCTGGATGGTTCAGTGGGTTAAGCCTCTGCCTTCGGCTCAGGTCATGTTCTCAGGGTCCTGGGATTGAGCCCTGCACTGGGCTCTCTGCTCAGCAGGGAGCCTGCTTCCCATCCCCCTTCTCTGCCTATTTGTGATCTCTGTCTGTCAAATAAATAAATAAAATCTTAAAAAAAATAAAAGTATTTCAACTCTGAACAACAGACTAATAACCATTCTAGCCATCAATCGGGCAAACATTCTAGCCATCAGCCACTTTAAACCTTTTGTTTGGGGCACTGCTCAGACTATGGATAGCACAGGACCTTAGAGAGGGTTAAAAATAATCTTGGTGTTAAAAAATAATCTTGGCGTTAAAGCTCATCAGTGACAGAACTTCTAGGAGTGCTAAATGGGGAAGGGGTGCCTGGGTGGCTCAGAGGGTTAAGCCTCTGCCTTTGGCTCAGGTCTTGATTTCAGGGTCCTGGGATCGAGCCCCATATCAGGCTCTCTGCTCAGCAGGAAGCCTGCTGCTCTGCCTACTTGTGATCTCTCTGTCAAACATAAATTTTTTAAAAATCTTAAAAAAAAAAATCAGATGGGGAAGAAGGAGAAGTGGATTTTACAAAGAACTTTGTAGAGAAGAGGCTAGCTCTGTCCGATTTGCTGGATCTCAGAGATGAAGTAAGAGTAAACTTGAGAGTACTGCCACTGTTATCAGCAGAGGGATCAGCTCAACTCAGCTATGCCACAAAAACATCAAAGCATTTTCCCCAAATGTGTAGAAACACTGAGTTTTAGGTATGACTAAAGGACTGCAAAGGATTATGGGATGCATTTTGACTTTTTCTCAATAGTTTCACAAAATAATCCCCTAATTCCAGCCTGAAATGTCTGCAGAATCTAATATGAGGGTGCACTTAACCCAGTGAAGGCAGAGAGTCTTGGAGATGGAATTTCAGATTTTCTCAAAAACTGTCTCTCCAAATGATTGACAAAATAATTAAATAGCGATATGGAGAGAAGTAGCTTTAATCAATGAAAATAGTGAAACTATTTAAACAAATATATATATATATATATATATATATATATATATATATATTTAAACAAATGAACTTATTTAAGTAGGCTCATGCCCAACCTGGGCCTTGAACCACAACCCTAAGATCAAGAGTTGCATGCTCTACTGACAGAATCAGCCAGGTACCCAAACAGTGAACATATTTTCAAATTGAGAGATTCATGAAATAGAATACAGAAGAGTTTCTCTTTGTAAAGTTACTAATATATTCAAGAATTTTATAACTGACCATTTCATTCAAAACTTATTTCTGTGAACAGACGTCTGGTTATATCCTACGAAGCACATCCTCTGACAAAGTATACTCTTTTAAGATGTGACCTTGAATAAACTTTATGGGAAGCAAGCCATCTTACCACTGCCAGCAGTTTCTGAGGCTTCAGATGCAGAAGAAATGTTGTCTGAAAACTTCTCTTCTGTGGTATTCACATAGTTGAGGCTGCCTCCTCCGATTCTATCTTCACTCTGCTCTATACAATGTACTGCTGTTCCAAATGAATATTTCCCTCCATTCAGAACAGATGATGGCTCAATTACAACAGGGCTGGCATCCTAAAAAATCATGAGGTCAGAAATTAAAAGGTACAATTTAATAATCCAAGCACTAAGCAGGTTTCGAAAATGAATCTCTAAATTATCTATTGCTTTTAATCCTCCTGTAGTTAGCTACTGCCAATTAAGAACATTTTAATCTGTAACTAAATTCCAGTTTTTTCAAAGGGGATGTGTGTGTGTAAATAAAATTGATAAAGCAGACTGGGGACACATACCACAAAGGACTCTGTGACACAATGGGAGTGAGTGATATATGTACGTATGTGTGTTTATTTTATTTAAATATCTTTTTTAAAGATTTTATTTATTTATTTGACAGAGAGCACAAGCAGGCAAAATGGAAGGCAAAGGGAGAGAGAGAAGCAGGCTCCCCACTGAGCAGGGAGCCCCACGGGAGCCCCACACTGGGCTCAATTCCAGGACCCTGTGATCATGAACTGAGCTGAAGACAAGAGAGTCAACTTACTGAGTCACCCAGGTGCCCCTGTTTATTTATTATCTTCTAAAGTAAGTACTATGCTCAATGTGGACCTTAAAAGCATGACCCTGAGATCAAGAATTGCATGCTCTGGGGCACCTGGGAGGCTCAGTTGTTTAGCGTCTGCCTTCAGCTCAGGTCATGACTCCAGGGTCCTGGGATCCAGCCCAGCATATGGCTTCCTACTTGGTGGGAAGCCAGCCTCTCCCTCTTCCACTCCCCCTGCTTGTGTTCCCTTTCTCGCTGTCTCTCTCTGTCAAACAGAAAATATTTGGGGTAGGGTGGGGAAAAGAAGGTCCTTCTTACTCATGGGAGGGTCAGCTTTTTTTTTTTTAAGATTTTATTTATTTATTTGACAGAAAGAGATGACAAGTAGGCAGAGAGGCAGGCAGAGAGAGAGGAAGGGAAGTAGGCTCCCTGTGGAGCAGAGAGCCCGATTCGGGGCTCGATCCCAGCACCCTGAGATCATGACCTGAGCCAAAGGCAGAGGTTTTAACCCACTGAGCCACCCAGGCACCCCAAGGGGGTCAGCCTTTTTTTTTTTTTTAAAAAAAGTAGGGGGCATTGCATGCTCTACCCACTGAGCCAGCCAGCCAGTCGGCCAGGTGCCCCTGACACAAACTAATTTAGGCCTTTATTCTGTTGAAAACTGAAAATTTGGAAGGTTTCTTTTAATATTTAAAAAATTAAATAACATTTATTCTTTTTATTATTACAGATTACACTGTCACTGCAAGAACTACAGAAGAATATCATAAATATGCTAAATGATCCCAGCATTTAGCATTAACTACAGTTGATATTTTGGTGTGTTTCCTTTATTTTTTCATGACTGAAAACACACACACACACGTAAAAAATAAATAGTGTGGAATATATAGTTAGAACTAAGGGCAGTGCTCTGATTTACCAGCTATGTGACCTTTCAGGATAACTTTTTTTAAAGTAGGCTCCACTCCCAGCATGGAGTCAAACACAGGGCTTGAACACACGACCCTCAGATCAAGACCTGAGCCCAGATCAAGAGTCAGATACTTAACTGACTCCTGACCCACCCAGGTACCCCCACAATAAGTAAATTTCTAAGCCTTGGATTCTTCATGGGTAAAAATCAGGGTAATGTTAGTATCTATCTCAGAGTTACTGTAAAGATTACTTAAGCGACACATGTAAAGTGCCTAGTGTTTAGTAAATATGAACCATCATTCTGGTTGCTATAAAACTGGTATTACATTTTAAACACAGCATAGAGTTTTCTTTTTCTTTCACTCAACATTATATCCACAGGATTTTTCTGTGAAAGGCTTTCAAATGGAGCAGTATAATCCATTTTTTGCTTTAATAAGTACTCCACAGAAAGGACCTGAGGCAGAAATGGAAACCTGAGACACATGCTAGAGAGCTCCTATACTGGGGCACCTGGGTGGCTCAGTCACAGCTCTTGATGTCAGCTCAGGTCCTGATCAGGCGCTATGATGAGCTCCTTCTTCAGTGGGGAGTCTACTTGAGATTCTCTCTACCCCTCTCCCCTTCCTGCACGGTCTCGCTCTCGCTCTCTCTCAAATAAATATAGGTAAATCTTAAAAAAAAAAAAAAAATAAGGCTGCTATAATAATTCAAGGCAAGAGATTGTAAGGTAATAAACCATAAAGATAGATCCAGAAGTAAGGAGATGGAGAGAAGAACATGGACTAAGAATATGTAAGAGGTGAAAAATTTTGACAACTAATTGTGTATAAAAAAGAGGCAAAGATAATTCCAAGGCAGAACCTGAGGTACTGGCATAGATGACTAGACGGGAGTTGACACCTTTATAAGATAAAGTTTATGAGTTAATGAGATCATCTGGGGAAATGAGCTTATTTTGGGATATTCTTTTTGAGTTACCTGGGACACTTGAGTCTTGTGCTCAGGACAGAAAAAGAGGCAGAATATAAAAATCTGAAGGTCAAGAGCCTTCCTGGTGTATGTAAAGCCTAAGAACATGGTGTATGTAAAATAAGGGGAGAATAATATTTATATAATCTGTAATGTAAGAATCTAGAGACTGGGGGGCGCCTGGGTGGCTCAGCGGGTTAACGCCTCTGCCTTCAGCGATCTCTGCTCCGCGGGGAGCCTGCTTCCTCCTCTCTCTCTCTCTCTGCCTGCCTCTCTGCCTGCTTGTGATCTCTGTCTGTCAAATAATTAAAAAAAAAAAAAAAAAAAGAATCTAGAGACTGAATGATGAAAGAAAAATCAAGAGATTGTTTAGTACCTGAAGCTGAGATGACTAGCACAGAATTCAGAAAAACATAAAGATAAGACTCTGAGAATGTATATCTATGAATGTCTTTAGAAGATCAGGACATTTGCACCTGAGAGGGTAAAGAGACTAAAGGGATTTACCAGTGAAACAAGGTCCAAAAGGCATCTGAGAAGATATGCAATAGCATGAGTAGAAGAACTCAAGTGGCATTCAACAAACACTGACATGCACTTTTTGGAAAAAACTGATTGCTGGAGGTACTGCTTATAAAACAAATGACCCAACCCAAGAAAAATATCCAATTTAAAAGACAAGCTCCAAGTAACACCATAGCAATAGCACAGTGGGACCTTTAGTTTCTTTTAATGCAATTAGAACATCCCTAATTTTAGCCCAGAGAGACACTGGATCAATATTTTATTAGATGCTTTCTCCTGTATCATCTATAAGCCAGGTGAATACTATCAATTCATAGATCCTTCAGAAGCCAGCTCTGAAAAAATTTCAATGCCTTTAACTGAAAGAGTGGCAAGAAGAATGAGAATAAAATCTAGGTTCCTTTCTACAAACCAATTCACTTTTGGGATTAAGTTTTTTAAAATAGCAATTGTTAAAACTGCAAACAATTCAAAAGCATGTAGATTCTTTACTACAGATCCTAATGTTGGCATCTTCTGTCAATTAATACGTTTCCTAAAGTGTAGGAAAGGTACCAGATTATTTTGCGTATTAATAACTAGTTTGCAGCGAAAAAGTTATTCCCTATTCAATTCTCTCTCAATCCTCTAATTACTTCAAGGAAATGTTCCCCATTTGGTACTGATGTGCTAATCTTTTTTTCCTAATGTGCTAATACTTGATCTGCTAATGTAACACCTGATAATTTCTCTTTTTAACAGAGAACAGACCTTAATACTACTCTTTAAAGGGCAACACTGTTTAGCTGGAATTTGATATTATATCTTATTTTCACTGAATTTATTTTTATTTTGACCTTCTATTTCTGGAGTGTGACACTGACTTTCTATTTAAGATGCTGATATCAAGAGTTCACTTTAAAAAAACATTTATTTACATAAAAATGATAAAGTTATTTAAATAAACACATTAAGCACATAACTATATGGCAAAATATGATGGCCATAGTACACAAATGACTAAAAACTGGAAATCTACATTAAATATGAATTTGGGGCCATTAGGATTTTATTTCTTTTTAAGTAAGCTCTATGCCCAACATGGGGCCTGAACTCATAACCTGGCAAGAATCACATGTTCTACCGAAAGAGCCAGCGAGGCGCCTCCCACCATCAGTATTTTAAATTAGACTATCCACCAAAGAAGTCAAATTGTATGTACAACAAAACAAAAATGACCTATGGGCAAAGAATTAGAAACGTAAACTAGGTTTGAGTAGTTTATATTATTAATCCTATGTTTGGCCTTTTGTGTGTGGATTTCATGGCAATTTCTTAAAGATAATATTCATCTTCTCAAAGACAATATTGATCTTCTCACAGCTTTTCTGATGTTGAGTCCATACCAACAGAAATGGATTTAAGTTTCAAAATTTTTCGTAAATAAGATGACTTATTTATATTAATTAAATGTTGCCCCCCCCCCATTATACTTTCTGATTTATTTGGTCTGGAGAGGAACAGAGGCATTTTATTTCTCTTTTTGTAAAGGCCTTTATGTGATCCTACTATGTAGTCAAAACTGATAACCACTGCCCCAGTGAGGATTATAGGCTCATACTTTTGTTTTTATAAATGTGTTCCCAATGCTGAGAGTAGAGGAGTAACTGATTTCTTACTAAGTGTACTACTTCCTCTGGAACTTGCTTTTTAGAAAGATTCAGATTTTTAATGAACTTTTGGGTCATTTGCTTCTTTCCTATAAAGATGGAGTAAAACTAGTAGGATAGTCATTTTGAAAGAACAACTTAAAAAATTTAAGTCTTCTCTCAGGTTACTTCATTATCCAACAGAAAAATCTTTTATTTTTGCCACAAGTGTTTCTGAACTTAAATGATGTCCATGTAACTATCATGTGGACTTGACAGGCAACTCTTTTTAAAATTTATACTCATTTCTCTATTCCATTTATTTTAAGTTTGTTTATGCACTATAACTCACTTTTTGAAAATATGTAGTAATTGGGGCGCCTGGGTGGCTCGGTGGGTTGAGCCTCTGCCTTCGGCTCGGGTCATAATCTCAGGGTCCTGGGATAGAGCCCTGCATCAGGCTCTCTGCTCTGCGGGGAGCCTGCTTCGCCCCCCCCCCCCCCCCCCCCCGCTTCTCTGCCTACTTGTGATCTCTCTCTGTCAAATAAATATTAAAATCTTTAAAAAGACTCCAGCTGAGCAGGGAGTCCAACTCGCTCGATCCCAGGACCCTGGATTATGACCTGAGCTGAGGGCAGACACTTAACCTAAGACTGAGCCACCCAGGCCCCCAGGGTTTGGAAATCTTATATATAGCTTATATTTCTAAAGAAAACTTACATGAAACTATTCTTTTTTTTTTTTTTTAAGATTTTATTTATTTATTTGACAGAGAGGTCACAAGTAGGCAGAGAGGCAGGCAGAGAGAGAGGGGGAAGTAGGCTCCATGCTAAGCAGAGAGCCAGATGCAGGGCTCCAATCCCAGGACCCTGAGATCATGACCAGAGCCGAAGGCAGAGGCTTAACCCACTGAGCCACCCAGGTACCCCTACATGAAACTATTCTTATTTCTTATTCTGAACAGTTTAGTCCTTAGGATGAAATCTATAGATATTATTGGTAAGAAAATGGGGTGGTAAAAATATTACCAGGCAAAAAAAAAAATATATTACCAGGCATTAAATCTGTTAAGTTTTACAATAATTCAGCAATAGAATAATTGTAATAGCTTATCAGAGACTGCAGTCTTTGTCACCAGTGACTTCACACTATACCATATGCTTTTAACATGGTGCAGTGAATGATAACCTTTTTAGATAGAGAATAAAGGCTTTTCTTCACTTATTTTCCAATGTTCCAACTAGAGTGGTCTATCTTCTCATTGACTGGCTTGTTTTTCTATTCCAGGAATCTACTGCTCTCAGTGTCGGGCAGTGTCTGAAACTGCCACCATTAATCAGGTTCTTTCTTCTTCCCCCTTCTCTGTCCTATTTTTTAGGTCATTGCTTCCACCCTTGTCTTTCAGTGAAATTGTCAACATTTTCAGTTGACTAATCTTATGACTACTTTCCTTCTACACCTTAAACAAATCAATAATGGTCATATACATAGTCACTGACTCTGAGTGTTATTTCCAGTTGCTCTGGGAAATTTTTTCCCCTTAAATGTCCAAGGATCTTGTTTTGTTTTTACTGACTTCTGGCTCTGGAACCCTTAGCAACTACCCTGTGTTTTCAGAAGACAGGTCTCTAGGTAGATAAAGTTTCACCAATGGTGAAAAACTTCATCCTCCTCTGAGCTCTGAGTCACTGACTCCCAAAAGGGGTATGTGGCACTTTAAGAGAAGATAATTCTACTTTAAGCACGTCATCATTTCTTTTGAGTTGTGTCAGTGTTTAATGGTATTCCAAAATAAGGGTCAGGATTCACTTTCTTCTCTATCAATGATGATGCTACTTTCTTCTACATACATGTATACTATAACTATTCATGAACCTAACTACTAGTTATGTCAATATTATATTTCATTAGTCTGCAATGCTGGTTTTTGAAAGATGGAAGGTAGTATGAGTAATGGAAAAAGTACTAAGATAGGAGTCAAGAGACCTGAAACTCTAGAAAATCTAGATCAGGAATAAAATATTTGCCCAATACAACTCTGTGCAATTACAAAACCTAAAGGGCCCTCAGAAGCTTTGCAAGTTTAGAAAAGAGAAGTGCTTAAAGTGCTTTCTAACTCCAAAGTCACATACCAACCAATAATACATAATGAATAGTAAAATCTGTACATGAGTAGTAAGAGCTGCTCTCTCAGCTCTCAAACAGGAGGGAAAGACAAGAATATATACTACAATGATGACAGAAAAGATTTCACCATTTCTCCCAGTTTACATTTGTACAAAAGGAGATTTCACACAGTAGAAAAAAAAAAACTTTGGCTCCATAAAGAACAGATCCTATGCGCAGATCCAAAATTCAAACTCAAGTCACTCATTCATATCTGAGGCAAGGCACTTCTGAAAAAGGACTGCTTATTTTTCCTGCTCCCTTAGTCTCTTTCTATTTAGACATGCTGCTGTCTGAAAGATACAGTCTGCCCTCTAGACAATTAGTAATTCACATCAGCAAATACACCATTTTATGAAGAGACATTAAATAAAGCTAACGGATTTCTTATTAGGTGGGCAGACTAAGCCCAGAGGAAATTATCCAACACACTGCAAATATCATTATTTTTCTTAAACAAAGCACTTGCCAAAATTGCCATATATACTGGAAAGGCAAATATAAATCACTAATTACTACTGCTACTGCTGCTGAAATCACTGCTAGTATTACTACCATTACTTCCTCTAACTTTACATTGGGTCCTACCTGCCAGGCATGGGGCTGAGTGCTTCATCTATGTTAATTCATTTAATTCTCTGCAACAACCCTATTGAACAACCCTGTTGTTTGTATGAGAAAACGGAGGCACAGAAAGGGTAAGTAACTTGTTTAAGGTTATACCACAAGTAGCAGGGCCAGGAGGACCCTAACACATGGGTCACTACTATTATCCTATAAAAGGATAATAGCTCACTACTATTATCCTGTACTGTTTTCTCAGACTATTAGCTAATACTGAGTACTTACTATATGCCAGACACTGATCTAAAATGTTTAACATGTATCGACTCCTTTAATCTTTGTTAACATCCTGTCATGGAGGTAACTGTTCTTTAATGTCATTTTACAGACATGGGCCAGAATGTCACTTTTTAAAAAGGTGATTTGCATTTATTGATTGATTGATTGATTGCTTGATTGCATTTATTTATTTTTTTAAAAAGATTTTATTTATTTGAGAGTGAGAGCACATGAGCAGGCCAGAGGGAGAAGGAGAAGCAGATGCCCTGCTGAGCTGGGAGCCTGACAAGGGGCTTGAGAGTCAGATACTTAACTGACTGAGCTACCCAGATGCCCCTTGACCAACTTCATTTTAGAGTAAACTTTAAAAGTCTGCATTTGGCTGACACATACTGGACAGTAATACAGAATGCCGTAGTGGATAGAATATGACCCTTAAGTGTAATTTCCCCCTCCACATCTTTCTCTTGCAACCCTCCACTAATTCTTTTAATGCACAGAAGGGTTACACAGGTGAGGGCAAATCAGGTTTGTGTTTTCATCAGTGCACTTCTGTTTATAAGGGATGTGCTGCTGCGAACAAGACCATGTTCCTACAGGAAACAAAAAGTAATACTTCAAAACACATAATGAGGTATCACTTTGAGTCCGCAGCCAGTAAAACATTAATAACCATTCATTTCAAGGCCAATCTAAGAACATAAAGGACAAAAAACATTTCAACGTAGACTGTGATGCTTTACCCCATTTTCATTCTCTATTTACAATAACCATCATTATCTACCTAAAGGGTTTGAAGTCATTTGCCTACTTTTCTACTCCTTCAACAACACTGATTAATGTATTTTATATGTGAAAACAAAGTGTTAACCCTGCAAAACAGAAAAAAGAACCAGGCATAATAATTAAGTAGATAATATAAACAATCTACCCATATTGTGATTAAAAAATAAGGATAGAAAAGGACATAGAGAAAAAAAAACAAAAGTCAAAAAACCAGGTTAGTGATTATTTGGTAACTAACAATGAGTCTACATACCAACTGGCTAGCTCTCCAAGTATGGAGAAACTGGATTCCTGGAATTACTCTGAGTCTTTTAATTCTAAAGAAAAATCTATTCCATTTTAAGTACGATAAGACTATTCACTAATGACAGTTTCTCTTTGAACTCTTTATTTGGAACAATGGCAGTTTCTCAATTAGAAACTGAGTTCTAATGTTAGTCCTGAAATTAACTTTTTAAATAGAAAATCAGCACTTCTTACCCAAGGGTCTTCAACATTTTGATGAAAAAGGTGAACAAATGAAGGATAATGTAAATGATGTGGTTGAGACACCACTGGCTTAAAAGTCAATCCTTAGGTTTGATCCCAGAACTCTACCCTGTATTTAGGTTACCTTTAATCTCAGCCTCAGGTTCATCACAGGTAAAATATGTTAATACCACTTTCTTCCCAGAGATACTGTCAAGATTAACTGAGAAATGCAAGGTCATATGCATGCAACCCCATGTCCACTGTTACCTTCCTTGCAGAGCTGTTGAAAAGGGAGGAAATTTATGTGGAAGTGTAAGAACAGAGCTTGGTCCATATTCGTTTCCTTCCCCTTCAAATCCTTATCTACACTGAAGCATTTTATTACTGGCCAACAGTCACACAAAGTCTGATGGAGCTGAAAATCCTATGTAATATGTAGATAAAGGGGAATCATACTCACATATTTCACATATTCTTTCCACTGCTGCCACCACTGCATGGAGATGATAAACCAGTTGTGTCCTGGTTGCAGACCATACCTGCTCTCTCGTTCTAACCACCCTCTGTGCATACAAAAGAAATTCAGTACATTAAATGGCATATGAAATAGATGACCACACACACATCCAGAAATTATTAGAAATTTTTACAAAGTAAAAACATGACACGGATATACTACAGAGACTGCCATAGTTTCAATTAGTGAAACACTGGTAAGTCCATTTCAGGAGTCATAACAACACTATCAAGCTCCATACCCCGATGTTTTTAAAAATAGTTTTATTGAGGAATAATTTACATAACATAAAATTTACCTGAATTAAGAGTATAACTCAATGACTGTGGTAAATTTATAGACATGTACAACTATCACCACAATCCAACAATCCAATTCCAGAACATTTCCATTACCCCCCAAAGCTATCCTGTGTCCACTTTAGTCAATTCATGTTACACTCTCAGCCCAGGAAACCATTAGTCTATTTTCTGTCTCTTACAAATTTCCCTTTTCTGAACAATTCATATAAATGGAGTAATAGAACACATGGTCTTTATATCTGGCCTCTTTGACTTACCAAGTTTTTGAGGTTCATCTACATTTTAGCAGATATCATTACTTTGTGTTTTGTAATTCCATTCCAAACACTATTTTTTTTTTTAAAGATTTTTTATTTATTTATTTGACAGAGAGAAATCACAAGTAGATGGAGAGGCAGGCAGAGAGAGAGAGAGAGGGAAGCAGGCTCCCTGCTGAGCAGAGAGCCCGATGCGGGACTCGATCCCAGGACCCTGAGATCATGACCTGAGCCGAAGGCAGCGGCTTAACCCACTGAGCCACCCAGGCGCCCCCCAAACACTATTTTTTAAAAAGATTTATTCACAGAGAGCGAGCGAGCGAGCATGAGTGGGGGGAGGGGCAGAAGGAGAGGTAGAGAGAGAATCTCAAGCAGATTCCCCACTGAGCACACAGCCTGACACAGGGCTCAATCCTAGGACCGTGACATCATGACTGGAGCCAAAATCAAGAGTTGCCTGGCTGCTTCACTGACTGAGCCCCCCCAATACTATTTATAATGCATCCCACAGGTATGTATACACCACATTTTGTTTATCCATCTAACATTTGATAAATTGAAATTGTTAAGCTATTGTCCAAAGTGGCCACACCATTTAACATTTCTATCAGTAATGTATAATAGTTCTAGTTTTTTCACATTCTTGGCAACGTGTTTTACCATCTATCTTTTCTATCATAAATATTCAAGTGGGTTATGAAGTTGCATCACATTGTGATTTTTTAAAAAAAGTTTTTACAGAGGAGAAATTCATAACATAAAGTGGTGGTTGTATATTTTGAATGAACCAATGCCACTGAATTGTATGCTTGAAAATAGTCACATCCATGTTATGTGTATTTCTCCAAAACGTTCTCATACATCCCAATTGAGCAGTTACACATTAGGCAGTTATTTCCTATTACTACCTTTCTCTGGCCTTTGATAATCACTTTCCTACATCTACTCATTTACCTATTCTGGTTATTTCATATAAATGGAATCCTTCAATGTGTGACCTTTTGTATTTGGCCTCTTTCACTTGTGAGGTTCATCCATGTTGCTGCATGCATGAGTACATGTACCATTCCTTTGTAAGGCTGAATAATATTCCATAGTATGGATATACGACATTTTGTTTATCCATTCATCCACTGACAGCTATGTGGATTGTTTCTACTTACTGGCTAATGTGTATAGTGTTGCTATGAACATCTGTGTACAAGCATTTGAGTTCCTGTTTTCAATGTTTGAGGTATATACCTAGAAGTGGAATTGCCAGGTTACATGGTGATCCTGTTGAGGAACTACCGTATTTTTTGCAGAGCAGTTACACCATTTTACATTTCTTTTTTTTTTTTTTTTAAGATTTTTTATTTATTTATATGATAGACAGAGATCACAAGTAGGCAGAGAGGCAGGCAGAAGGGGAGGGGAAGGCAGGCTCCCCGTGAGCAGAGAGCCTGATGCAGGGCTCGATCCCAGGACCCTGAAACCACGACCCGAGCTGAAGGCAGAAGCCCAACTCCCTGAGCCACCCAGGCGCCCCCCCCCCATTTTACATTTCTACCAGTGATGTATCAGGGCCCCGATTTCTCCACATCCTCACAAATTTTATTTTCCGTTTTAAAAATTATAAACATCTTAGTAAATGCAAAGTAGAAACATTGTAGTTTTGAGTTGCATTTCCTTAATGACTAATGATTTTGAGCATCTTTTTATGTGCCTAATGACCATCTGTCTGTCATATCTACACAAGTGTGTATTCAAGTCCCTTGCCCAATTTTTAGTTGAGTTTTCTTTTTGTTGGTGAGCTGTAGGAGTTCTGGATATATTCTAGTTACTTGACCTCTGGCAGATCTATGATTTACAAATACTATCTCCCATTTTGCAAGTTATCTTTTCACTTTCCTGACAATGTGTTTTGATAAAACTTTAATGAAGCTTTAATGAAAACAAATTTATCTTTTTTTCTTTGGTTGCTTATGCTTTTAGTGTCACATATAAGAATTTAACTTAAAATCCAAATCACTCTTGAAAAAATCTTTTTCCCAGATATAGAATAAAAGTACCATTCTGCTCACTTCTGGATTCCGAGATTTCTGATGAGAAACCTGCTGTTAATCTTATTGAGGATCTATTGCGTGTGTAGCTTTTCTCTTGCTGCTCTTTAAAATTTTCTGTCCTCAGGCTTCTGACCATCTGATTATAATGTGTCTTGGTGTGAATCACTTAGTTTTATACTTCTTGGAGTTCAGTGAGCTTTCTAAATGTTTAGGTTCACATCTTTTGTCAAATTTGAGGAGTCTGGCACCATTATTTCTTCAAATACTCTGTCCCTTTCCCTCCTCTCCTTCTGGGATTCCTATCATGTGTATGCTGGTAAGGCTGCTGCTATTCAACAAGTCCAGGAAGCTCTGTTCATTTCCCTTCATTCTTTCTTCTTTCTATTCCTCAGTCTCAATAGCTTCAATTGACCTATCTTTAGATTTTAACTTCTGTCAACAGAGCGCTGTGATTCTCAGTGTGTTAACAACAGGGGGAAAAAACATTTCTAGCTTGCAGGCTGCATCAAATCAGGAAACAAACCGAAGTTGGTCAGTAGGCCATAGTATAATAAACCATGGCTTAACACATACTTGGTCCTACACAATATTCCATGTGTACTTGAATACGTACTCCGTTGTTGCTGGGGGGTGTTCTGCTGCTATAGACACATGTATTTACAATTTTTCTATCTTCCTAATGAATTAAAACTTCTATCATTATAAAATGTCTGCCTGTAAGAAAAATTCTTTGCCTAAAAGCCATTTTTTCCCTAATGTCGGCATATCCACTCCAGCTCTCTTATTGTTACTATGTGCCTTGTATCTATTCCATCATTTTACTTTCGATCTATTTGTGTCTTTGAATCTCAAGTATTTGGTTTTTTTTTTTTAAGATTTAAAAAAAAATTTATTTGACAGAGATCACAAGAAGGCAGAATCAGGCAGAGAGAGAGGGAAGCAGGCTCCCTGTTGAGCAGAGAGCCGGATGCGGGGCTCAATCCCAGGACCCTGAGATCATGACCTGAGCCAAAGGCAGAGGATTTAACCCACTGAGCCACCCAGGCGCCCCTCAAGTACCTGGATTAAAAATATCAGTCTATCTTTAGCTTTGATAACTGTTTAATCCATTTATATTTAAGGTAATTATTGATATAGATTTGTGCCTACCCTTTTGTTACTTGTTTTCTATTCATCTCAAGTGTATTTATTTGTTTTTCTATTCCTCTTTTACTTTCCTTCTTTTGTGTTAAGTAGTTGTTTTCTACTGTATCATTTTAATTTTTTTTTTTTTAAAGAAACTGTATTTGGGATTATTTTCTTACTGGTTGCTCTAGAAGTATAAAATAAACCTTAACACATGCTACTTCAGATTAATACTAATTTATGCCAGTAAATTATAGAAGCTGCTCAAATACAGCTCTACTTCCTATTCTTTCAGTTGTATTGTCATGCATATGACATTTTTTTATGCTGTAGGAACAGAGTAGCTTTCAAATTATTATCTTACAATTTTGTATTTTATTTTTTAAAAGATTTTATTTATTTGTTTGACAGAGAGAGAGATCACAAGTAGGCAGAGAGGCAGGCGGGGGTGGGGGGAGCAGGCTCCCTGCTGAGCAGAGAGCCTGATGTGGGGCTCGATCCCAGCACCCTGAGATCATGACCTGAGCCGAAGGCAGAGGCCCAACCCACTGAGCCACCCAGACGCCCCACGACTTTGCATTTTAAATCATTAAAAGGATAAAACAGAAAAATGTATTTATACTGTCTAATTTTTAAGTATGTAATTATGCTTACTGGTGCTTTGTATTTCTTTGTGTAGTTCAAATTGTCTGGGGTCACTTTGTTTTAGCATGAAGAAGTTCCTTCAGTATTTCAATCCTTCAGTATTTAAGTGTTTACTAACAACAGTGTTTATATGAGAATGTTTTCAAATTACCTTAATTTCTGAAGGATAGGTCTGCTGAATAAAGAATTTTAGGTTGACAGTTTTTCCCCTCAGCACTCTGAATGTCATCCCACTGCCTACTGACCTCCATCATTTCTATAAAAAAATGGTCAGCCATTAATCTTACTGGGGTTGCCTTCTACAATAAGGAGTCATTTTCCTCTTCCAACTTTTAGGATCTTCTCTTTGCAGCTTTGAACAGTTTGTGGTATGTTTAGATGTAGATCTCTGTTTTTAACCTCTCTGCAGTTCACTGAACTTCTTGGATTGACAACTTAAAGCAATTTTAGGAGGTGTGGCCATCATGTTATCAAGTATCTTTTTCTGCACCTTCCTCTCCTCCTTTTGGGACTTCCACATATCTCGGGTTCCATTCATATTTATTTATTTTCTCTGTTCTTCATATTGGAAAAGTCTATTTAACTCTATTCTATTTTGCTGGTTATTTCTCTGTGGCTCCAATCTGTTGCTGAGTCACTGTGGTGAATTTTCATTTACTCTAATTTTCAAGTCCAGAATTTTCATTTAGTTCACTTTAAAAATTTCTGTCTCTATTGATATTTTATATTTGGTTAGTTATTGTCATTATAACTTCCTTTAATTCTTTAAACAAAGCTTCCTTTAGCAGTGAAAACATTTATAATACTGCTTCAAAGTCTTTTGTGTCCTTTCTGTGTCCTAAGTCAACCATCTGGGGCTACCTCTATTAACTAGTATCCCCACCACCACCACCACGGGTCACATTTTTCCTATTTTGTTGCATGTTTCATCATCTTCCATTCCTGAGAATTGGACATATTTGATAATATATTTCACCAACTCTGGATTCTGACCCTGCCTGTGTGTTTGCCTTGTGACATCCTGGACTAACTCTATAGAGTCTGCTTCCCCTGCAGTGTGAGGTTGTTCCGTTTTCTTCATTATTATTTCTTACATTTAAGTTTGGTTTCCTTAGGGAGAGCAGAATTTACTGGTCGGCCAATAACTGGTGAGGTGCTATGCTGAAACACCTTGAGCCAGTGACACTTGCACCTTTTTCTGGATGTATCAGTTCAGTTTGGGAAATGATGCAAAGTTCAGGCAGGTTACAAACCTTTCTTGGTTTTTATTTTCTGCATGAGCTAGGCCCTACATTCCATCAGGAATTAATAGATAGCTAAAACCCTCCTTGGTTTCTGCTGAGCTTGCACACAGCCTTGGATGTATGAGCAGCCCTGCAGATCATCTGGGACATGGGGAAGTTTATTGTTTATCAATACACACTCTGGTTGTCTTGTTCTCTGGATCTCTTTGTTAAAATTCTGACTGGTCTCTCAGTTTGTTGCTTTCCTTAACCAGTATCTCAAACCCAAGCTAATGATGTTCCTTGACTATTTGCCACCATGATCACTGTTCTTTTGTTTGTTTGTTTGCTACAATTCTCTTAGGTGGGCATTCATCCCTGCTCTAATCCAAATCAAGTCAGCCCTGTCACCCATGCCTTGGTAAAACTATCATGTAGGAGGGAATGGGACCAGCCCTAGGTAAAATTACTATGGATTCCCATTTTTCTTACCAAGGTTTAGTAGTTTTTCTTGAATAAATGCCTCCCAACTTGTTAAATACCTTTGCTCAGTTTCCAGAGTCCTAAAATAGTTGGCTGACAATTTTATACAGTGTTATATTTTGTCTAGTTGCTTTTCAGGAGGAGATATGCTGAGATCTTCACTCAGCCACTGCAGAAATCATGACACTAATTTTGCAATAAATTACTGACTCTTTAAGTTACAAATATTTCTTTCACCTCACTACTTGTATACCAACCTGATTCATCTTTAAAAAATCATCCTAAAAATTCAGATGAATTTTTAACAGTGAAATGGAGGTAAAATAAAACAAAATTCAAAAGTCACAAATGAAATTAACCAATTTGGAATCTAGAATTTAAGTTTCAGATTTTTTTAAAAATAAAGATTACAGAAAACAGACCGCTTGTGTTTTCAATGAAAAAGGTTCTAGACTTGATTCTGCCACTTCCATCCAATTTTTGGGAAGTTCCTCAACTTTTGTGAATCTCAGTTTCCTCTTTTATAAAATGGGATGGTGACACTAATTAAATGCAGTTATATTCTAAGGAACAGATGAAATAATGCAAGTAGTATAAAGTTCTATAAAAACATGAGATTAAAAAAAAACAAAAAAATGAGATTATACCAACATTTTATTTTTAAATAGGGATGCTATGAGCATTTGCAAAATAATTAAGCCAAGAAATATATATACAGTGCTGTACAGCATTCCTTTAAAAAAATTTTTTTTTAAAGATTTTTATTTATGTCAAAGAGAGAGCACATGAGAGAGAAAGAACACAAGCAGGGGGAATGGCAGGCAGAGGAAGAAGCAGGCCGCTGCCAAGCAAGGAGACCAATGCGGGACTTGATCCCAGGACCCTGGGATCATGACCTGAGCCAAAGGCAGATCCTTGACAGACAGAGCCACTCATGCATCCTTCGTTCTATTTTTTAAATCAACATTTCTTTTCTTTCTTTTTAAAGTTTTTATTTTAATTCCAGTTAGTTAACATACAGAGTTATATCAAGTTCCAGGTGTACAATATAGTGATTCAACAATTCCATACATCACCCGGTGCTTATCTCGATAGCAATCTTAGTATGTACGGTAAGTCATGCTGACTTCAGAAGGTATTAGTATGTGATTAAATTAGATTGCAATAGTTTAAAAAAAAAAAGCTACTGCAGCTACATAAAACCCTTTCAGTATTTCTCTTCAATATCTCACTTGTACACTTAAATGTATTTTAAATTTTTATTTTATGATAGCTAAAAATCAGACAAAAATCAAAACATTGTCAACATATGAATACCATAAACAAGAATAAATATTCTGAGCATGAAAATTAAATACACAATGTGAGACTACTGTTTTTATGAAAACAACATTTTAAAAAACAGATTTTGCTTAACGTTCTTTAAAAGAACGGACCATTTTAAATAAGAATCCTTATAAAAAGTTGGAAAATATGTTTTGCTACTTCAATTCATCTGAACATGAACTGGTATTCTTCACATAATCCTGTTTTCAGGTATTCCAAACTACTCTATTTCAGTAAACTCTTTTACCAAGCAGTCTCACACCAAGAAAAAACTACTGAAAAATTTGTATACACACTACTTTTAAGAATAAATGACAAACTATGTATCGCATTTATTCCTTTCAAAAGCGAAGTTTAGGGGGCACCTGGGTGGCTCAGTGGGTTAAAGCCTCTGCCTTCACCTTGGGTCGTGATCCCAGGGTCCTGGGATCGAGCCCTGCATCAGGCTTTCTGCTTGACGGGGAGCCTGCTTCTCTGCCTACCTCTCTGCCTACCTGTGATCTCTGTCTGTCAAATAAATAAATAAAATCTTTAAAAAAAAATTTTTTTTTAAATAAATAAAAGCGAAGTTGAGTAGATTCGGTTCTGTTTCTGAAACTTTCTACACAAATGTATAGTATAATGGTAACACTCAAGCAATGAAGGAGACTTGATATATTAAAAATTGAATCACAATTAGGGAGGGTATGTGCTATGAAATGTATAAGCCTGATGATTCACAGGTCTGTACCCCTGGGGCAAATAATACACTATATGTTTAAAAAAAAAAAAAAAAAAGAACAGGAAAAAACCTGAATTACAGCCGTAAAAACGTGCAGGTCTATTAACCAAGATATTTTACCTCAAGTAATTTTGCCTAAATACATACCTAACCAAAGGCATATAGCCTTTATTACTGAATTATACTGAAGAAAAATAGAGATTAAAAATAGGGGATGAATAAGGCCTACTAGCTAGCCATTTAAATTATAAGAGGCTTTATTGATACGTAAAAGTATCATCTGATAGGATCTGTAGTGAAAATGGAAGCCAAAAATAAAACAGTATTATGGGATGCCTGGGTGGCTCAGTTGGTTAAACAGCTGCCTTTGGCTGGGGTCATGATCTCAGCGTCCTGGGATTGAGTCCCACATCGGGCTCCTTGCTTGGCGGGGAGCCTGCTTCTCCCTCTGCCTCTGCCTGCCATTCTGTCTGCCTGTGCTCACTCTCTCTCCCTCTCTCTCTGACAAATAAATAAGTAAAATCTTAAAAAAATAAATAAATAAAACAATTATTTTGAGGGATTCTCATTAAAAAAATTATAAATTCCATCAATGGCATATACACATAGGTATATGAATATAAAAGTGTCAAAAGTGCAACCATCAACAAATGAAAAGTCAAGCTATGGAATGGGAGGAAATATTTGCAAACCACAGCTCTGATAAAGAATTATATCCAAAAAATATATATAGAAAGTTCATATCACTTAATAGCAAAAAAAAATAATAATCACCAATTAAAAATAACAAAGAACCTGAACATTTTTCTAAAAAAAGACATACTAATGGCTAACACCTACATGAAAAGATATTTAACATCACTAATCACCAGGGAAATACAAATCAAAACCACAACGAGGTACCACTTCACACCTGTCAGGATGGTTATTGTCAAAAAGACAAGAGATAATATACACTGACAGAGATACAGAGACCCTTGTACACTGCTGATGGGACTGGAATAAACTCGAACAGCTACTATAAAAAACATGTTTCACGTGAGATTAAAAAAAGAACTACCATATAACCCAGCAATCCCACTTCTGGGTATATAATCAAAGGAAACAAAATGATTTTCTTGAAGACGATAGCTTTATTTCCATATTCTTTGCAGCATTATTCACAAAAGTCAAGGTATGAAAACAACCTAAGTGTCCAACAATGAATGAATGGATAAACAAAATGTGGTATGTATATACAATGGACTATTATCTAGTCTTAAAAAGGAAATCCTGTCATTTGCAGCAACATGGATGAGAATGGAAGGCATTATACTAAGTGAAATAAGCCAAAGACAGACAAAAATTGCAAGGCATAGCACTTGTATGTAGAATCTTAAAAAAAAAAAAAAAAAAAAGTCAAATTCAGAAACAGAAAGTAGAAAAGCAGTTGCTGGGAGTTGGCGGAAACAGAGAAAGGGTGATAAAAGTGTAAAAGATTTTACAGTATGATGAATCAAGTCTGCAGATGTAACATATAACATGATCAGAGCTGATTAACACTATAGTGCATAACTGAGAGTACAACTTAAATGTTCTGACACACACACAAAAGTATGTGAGGCACTAGTGATGGATGTGTTAATTCAATGAAAGAAATCCTTTCACAATGCATACATATATCAAATCGCACTGCACTTTAAATATCTTAAAACTTCAGATGTCAATGATACCTCAATAAAGCCGAAAAAAATGTCAACAGCAATTACCTTAAATACAGAGATGATGGGTATTTTTTTGCTTCTTTTTGTTTAGCTCTACTTTATAATCTTTATACAATAAACAAGAATTACTCTGTAGTAAGGAAAATTTGCTACCTTTTTCTCATGTCTTATTTCAAAAAATTAAATTCAGTACTCAATGCAATTTTAATGTTAAAGAGAATCTGATTTCTAAATTAATTCAATCCCTTGGTTAGGAAATTACTTTAACAAAAATATTTCAGTATGAAATTAATCAGGAGAAATAAGATGTCACTGTAATGACTGTATTAAAATGGGACATGCTGTTATGTATTAACAATATATTTCAGGTGTCAAAGCTTTCAACTATGTAATGAAAAATACACTAAAAACTTACCTAATAATTTGTCCTTCTTCTTCTGGAGTAGCTGGTCTTAGCCCCAGAACTATGTGACATACCTAGAGAAAAAAGTGGTAAATCAGACTTCACTGACTGGTGGCAATGACTGGACTGCGTAATCTCACATTCTCTGCATGAGTTCCACTTTGTAGATGGGAATCTGAATTAGCCATAGCTTTCAAATGATGAATTATCAATGATTCACTTGGGCAACTCTGAGCTTTAAACTTTAGCTGTTGTTTTTTTTGTTTTGTTTTTAAACAAACTGTTTCAGTAGAGGCCAATTTCCAAATCTCTGTATGAGACAGGAGAGGGAGAGAGACAAAGAATAACGAAAAGAACCATGCAGAAAATATTATTTTCATTGTTGAAATCTGAAGAGCACATCATGGCACGTGAGGATAAAGGTGAGGGTGATGAAGAGAATACAGGAGACAAAAGATATGGGTGGCATTTTAGTTTAAACAGTTCAAAGAGAGAAATTATTGCCACTAATGCTAAATGTGCTTTTTAAGGCTCATTTCATCAATTTATTTGCCTTCTCTAAATATCATCACAAAAGATACAATTTTTTCCAACATTTTCTCATGAAAAATTTCAAAAATACAGAAAACTTTAAAGAATTTTATACTGAAGACAACATATCCATTCACTAGATTTGACATCAACATTTTATTATACTTGCATCTATCTATCCCTTAATTCACCCATCAATCCATCTTAATTTTGGATGCATTTCAAAGTAAATTGTAGACATTAGTACAACTTTTTATAAATACATCAGCTTGGCTAACATTAACCAGAAAGGTCAGTATCTATTCAGTTTTGTTTACCTTTTGAGGTAACATTTACATAACAACAAAATCCACAAATTGGGTTTTTGAGACTCATCTATGTAGCGGCTGTTCATTTTTACTGCTGAGTAGCATTTCACTCTTCGAACATACCACTGTTTGTTTCATCCATTCTCATACTGAAAAATACTTGAGCTTCTGAAACCAATTTTTCTTTTTCTTTTTCTTTTTTAAAGATTTCACTTATTTATTTGACACAGAGAGAGATGAGAAGTAGGCAGAGAGACAGATAGAGAGGGAGATGCAGATTCCCTGCTGAGCAGAGATCATGATGTGGGGCTCAATCCCAGGATCCTGAGATCATGACCTGAGCCGAAGGCAGAGGCTTTAACCCACTGAGCCACCTAAAAAAATTTAACCCCACCAATTTTTCTTATCTAAGATTTATTTGAGAGAAAGAGCCTGGGGGTGGGGGAGGTAGCAGGAGAGGTTTCTCAAGCAGACTTCCCACTGAGCCTGATGTAGAGCTTAATCTGACTACCCTAAGACCATGACCTGAGCCAAATGAAGAGTCGGACACTTAATCGACTGAGTCACGAAGATGCTCAGGTGTTCTAAGCGAACTTATAGAAAATGGAAATACAGTATTCATGCTTACAAGTGAACAAATCTTAAGTGTATAGTTCAATGACTTTTCACAAAGTAACATCTATGAAATCTTTACCCAGTCAAGAAACAGAACACTGCTATCTCACCCAAAGTCCCACTTTGGGTTCCTTCCCACAGGATCCATGATCCTGAATTCTGTCACCATAGAATAAGTTTTGTCTGCCTTTGAATTTTTTGGTCTAGTATTTTCAACTCAAGATTAGATATAAGATTCATCCAAGTTTGTGTGTGTGGCACCATTACACTTATTTTCATTGCGTTACAATATACCACTCTATGCACATGTCACACTTTGCTTATTGTTTATGTGTTTACTATTGATAAATATTTGGGTCATTTTCTGTTTTGGGCTATAACAAGTTATAAGAACTTACTTGTATGTCTTTTGATGCTCAGATATACACATTTCTAGGGTTTACATACAGAGTAGACTTTATGAGTCACGGGGGAAGCGTATGTTCAACTTCGTAAATACTGCCAAGCAACTTCCTAAGTATTTCTGTTTGTTTTTTAAAATATTTTACTTATTTATTTGTCAGAGAGAGTGTGAGAGAACACAAGCAGGGGGAGTGGTAGGCAGAGGGAGAGGCAGGCTCCCCGCTAAGCAGGGAGCCCGACACGGGGCTCAATCCCAGGGTCCCGGGATCATGACCTGAGCTGAAGGCATACACTTAACTGACTAAGCCACCCAGGAGCCCCAATTTCCAAAGTATCTGTAGTAATTTGTATTCCTACTGGCAATGTATGGGAGTTTCAGGTTTTTGTTATCCTCACCAATACTTCTTATCACTTAAAAACTAACCATTCTTGGGGACATTTCTACTAGTAATTCATATGTGGTTTTAATAGTATTTCTATGATGACTAAGGAGCCCCTTCCCATAATATTCATTAACTATTTGGATATTCTTTTTTAAAAAAGATTTTTAATTATTTATTTGACAGAGAGAGACACAGCGAGAGAGAGAACACAAGCAGGGGGAGTGGGAGAGGGAGAAGCAGGTTCCCCAATGAGCAGGGAGCTCGAGGTGGGGCTCGATCCCAGGACCCTGGGATCATGACCTGAGCTGAAGGTAGACGTTTAACGACTGAGCCACCCAGGCACCCCTGGATAGTCTCTCTGGTGAAGCATCTCTTCAAGTTTTCTTTACACATTTTTTATATTGAAGTTTTACCTTTTTCTCATTTTTATTCTCTGTATGCCCTAGTCACATGTCTTTCTGGATACAGGTATCACAAACAACTTCTCCCACTGCACAGCTTATTTTTTCATATTCTTAATGGTATCTCCCAATTAAAAAACAAAAACAGGGGCGCCTGGGTGGCTCAGTGGGTTAAGCCGCTGCCTTCGGCTCAAGTCATGATCTCAGGGTCCTGGGATCGAGTCCCGCATCGGGCTCTCTGCTCAGCAGGGAGCCTGCTTCCTCCTCTCTCTCTGCCTGCCTCTCTGCCTGCTTGTGATCTGTCTCTGTCAAATAAATAAATAAAATCTTTAAAACAAAACAAAACAAAACAAAAACGCTTAATTTTACTGAAGTCCTACTTAAAAACTTTTCCTTGGTGGTTAATGCTCTCTGTGTCCTTTTAAAAAACTCTTTGCCACCTCATAGCCATTAAACTATTCTTGCACATTATCTTCTAAATGCTTTATTTTTACCTTTCAAACTTAAGAGACTTATGATCTCACTTGGAATTAATTTTCATCTATGGCATGAGGTAGGAATAATGATACATTTTTTCCCATAGAGATACCAACTGACCCAGTACACCATTTACTGCCAAGATTACCCCTACCCATGTGCAATGCAATGTCTTCTACATGTAGGTCTGTTTAAAACTCTCAATGTTGTTTCACTGGTCTTTGTCTACCTTCACACAGATATCACACTGTCTTAATACCATTGTCTTATAAGAAGTCCTAATATCCGGTAACTTCAGTCCTCTAACACTTCTTTACATTATCTTGGCTATTTTTGGCCCTTTCCCTTCTGTATGTACTTAGAAACAGCTTGTCAAGTTCCACAAAAACAATGACAATATTAAACTTTTTGGGATTTTGATTGCTAGTGCACCAAACCTACAAACTAATTTAAAGGGACCTGACATCTTTAAAATGTTGAGCCTTACCATCCATAAATGTGGATTATCTCACTCTGTGCTAGTTTTTTATTGTGTCTGTAATAAATTATCACAAATTCAGCACCTTAAAGCAACACAAACTTATTATCTTACAGTTCTGTAGGTCAGAAGTCAGACACGGGTCTCACTAGGTTAAAAATCAAGGTGCTGGGGCGCCTGGATGCCTCAGTCGGTTAAGGTCTGCATTCAGTTCAGGTCATGATCCCAGGGTCCTGGGATGGAGTCCTGCATCAGGCTCCCTGTTCTCCCTCTGCCTCCCTCCCTACCTCTGTTTCTCATGAATAAATAAGTAAAATCTTTAAAAAAAAAAAAAATGTCAGTAGCAGAACTACATTCCTTTCTGGAGGTTAAAAAAAGAATATACTTCCTTGCCTTTTTCAACTTCATCTCTTTCCCTCTCCTCCTTTCTCTCCCTCCCTCTCTCTGACCACAGCTGGAAAAGGTTCTCTATTTTTAAGGACGGATGATTAGCGGAGCACCTGGGTGGCTCAGTGCATTAAAGCCTCTGCCTTCTGCTCGAGTCATGATCCCAGGGTCCTGAGATGGAGCCCCACGTCAGGCTCTCTGCTCGGTGCTTCCCCTTCTCTCTCTGCCTGTCTCTCTGCCTACTTGTGATCTCTCTCTCTCTGTGAAATAAATAAAAAACCTTAAAAAAAAAAAAAAGGACTCATTATTAGAAAGGCCCATCTGCTGAGCTAATCTCCCTTAACAGGATACATCTTAACCTGATACATCTTGCAAAGTCCCTTTTGCTACAGAAGATTATATGCGTGGGTTCCAGGGATTAGGGCATGGATAATTGGTGCTGGAGGTGGTGTGCATTTTTTCTGCTTACCACGCTTTTAAAAACTTGACATTTTTGACAAATGCAAAAGAAACAAGATCCTAGTTATATTTAGCATCCTGCCTCTGCAAAATATTGGCACTGAGTGTACAAAAAAGATTTAAAATAAAGATTATTATTATAGGGATGGTTTTCTAATTCTATTGATACTTATGTTACACTTAAATACCCAAAACACTCAGCTAAGAGGAATCTTGGCAAATAAGAGTGTAATTCAAGCTTTTATTGCTAGACTTACCAAGTAACTCTACTGATTTTCTTTTTTTAAGATTTTATTTATTTATTTGGCAGAGATCACAAGCAGACAGAGAGGCAGGCAGAGAGAGAGGGGGGAGCAGGCTCCCTGCTGAGCAGAGAGCCCGATGCGGGGCTCGATCCCAGGACCCTGGGATCATGACCTGAGCCGAAGGCAGAGGCTTTAACCACTGAGCCACCCAGGCACCCCGTAACTCTACTGATTTTAAGACACACAGAAAATACAACTTAGCTAACAGTCTCTTACTCATATACTTAATGAATATATATAGTTTTAAAAACATATTGTATGTGAAATAAAGTGAATATAGTAAAATGTAATGTTAAAATGACAGTGACAGGTATTCATGGGAAACTATCTTTCAGCTCTTCATAATATAATATTAGAAACACACACATACAAAAACAAATCTCAAGCATATGCTTATTTATAAATTAGTCATAGAAAATCAGTGCCACTGCAAGTCCCTGATAAGAAGGAGAAAAAAAAAGGAATGAGAAAATAGAAAAGGCAATAGGAAAAAATCAAAATGCTATGCTATGTGAGAGCTACAAGATGACACAGACATAAGCCTAAGTGATCTACATGTTTATATAATTATGAGATAAAGTAATGAGGATATTATTTTAAATGATAAAAATAGTTGATCAATTTTGATATTATCAAGCAAGCATTTTCTGTTTAGAATAATTATTTATATAATTTTTGTACATGTTTATGCTTTATAAAGCCATCAACTTAAATCCTCCTGAAAACTGTAACTGATAGTGGAGTAACAGATTGATATAAATGGATATTACAGGCTTATTAGATTGTATATGTTTTATAGCCATAGTAATTAGTCATTAACTATCAGGAAGAGACCAATTACCATTTATTCCGAAACAGCCATGCACAAATGAGTTATTCTTTATTTAATATGGAAGAGCATGATAGAAACAAAAATACCGAACTTTTTTTTAACTTCACAGGGCTGTTTTGACAAGGAAAGGAAAATAAAATAAGAATCTAAAATACCACTACTAAATCAACTTAAATATTTATGAAGAATTATAAAAAATGGGAAATCATAATTTCCCTTTTTTTTTTTAATTGGAACAAGAGAAATACTCTAACAAGGAAAATAGCTGAAATCTGGCAAGCCTTATAATTTAATGTTCATTCTTGGCACTTTGTGCTTTTTCTCTCTTCCTTCTTCAATCTTTCTTATTTCTTCTAAAGAACTTTTAAAAAATTTTAGAAACAGCTTTGTAGCCAGGGTAATCTCCTAACTGGAGAGACTGTGTACATCGAAAATTTTACAGCTGCCTACTTATGATCCATCTGTCTGTTCACACTGCCTGACTTGTTAGGAAGGGCCTTTAAAAAAGACAACAGTGAAGAAAAATAAGAAATTATGATGGCTTTTGCAATCTAAATTATTTTCTATGTATTTAACATGCTGGTCTACCATGAGTCATAAGATAAATAAACACAGTCAGCTCTTTTCTACTTCCTCATCTCCCATGTCATGATTTTGAGATGCCTCAGGGCTCTCAAACTCTACCTTACCAATCTTTCAGTTGTATAAAGGATAATGTAGTTCTTTTTATAATATGTGGTTTTGTAGCTGAGTTGCAGTAACTGCTACACAATGAAACAGACGTAGAACTACTACTCTTTATACCTGTCATTTATCTTAAACATACCTGGAAAAGCAGATTCAAAAATTCATTGGCAAGAACATTTTTCACACTCCAGATCTGATAGTCCTCTAGAGTAAGATGGCCCATCTGAAAGAGAAACAATATTTTATTTATTTATTTATTTATTTATTTATTTATTTATTTTTAAAGATTTTACTTATTTATTTGACAGACAGATCACAAGTAGGCAGAGAGAGAGGAGGAAGCAGGCTCCCCGCCGAGCAGAAAGCCCGATGCGGGGCTCGATCCCAGGACCCTGGGATCATGACCCGAGCCGAAGGCAGCGGCTTCAACCCACTGAGCCACCCGGGCGCCCCGAGAAACAATATTTTAGAAGATCTCATGTTAAGAATGTCCTCTTTTTTTTTTTTTCCCCCATGTATTTGAGAGAGAGGAAGAGAGTGGGTGCATGAGTGGGGAGGAGAACCAGAGGGAGGTTGGCAAGAACATTCCCCTCTGAGCCGGGAGCCCAACACTGGGGCTCAACACTGGGCACAATCCCAGGGCTCTGGGATCATCGCCTGAGCGAAAGGCAGACACCCAATTGACTAAGCCATACAGGCACCCCAAGCATGCCCTCATTTTTATAGCATTTGAATAAAATCTGGTTTATTAAACTTATATCGGTAATTTTTCTGAAAGCAAAGCAAAAATTTAAAGTAGACACTGTGTGTTCATCTGAAAACTAAACCAGCTAGGATAAGTTTAAAAGCAACAAAACTCTGTCAAAGCAGTCAATGGTAATAAGGACAATTTACTGTCAAGTCTTCATTCCTCCTGGGAAATAAGTCTCATTATCTTCTGCTTCAAGGATTATCTATGGAAAGGCTCTGTATAGGAAACTGAAATATTTACAAATTTTGAAAGAAAAAAGCAGACTCTCTGGATTATGCACTTTCATTCTAACAATTTTTTTTTTAACATTTTATTTATTTGAGGGCGCCTGGGTGGCTCAGTGGGTTGGGCCGCTGCCTTCGGCTCGGGTCATGATCTCAGGGTCCTGGGATCGAGTCCCGCATCGGGCTCTCTGCTCAGCAGGGAGCCTGCTTCCTCCTCTCTCTCTCTCTCTCTCTGCCTGCCTCTCTGCCTACTTGTGATCTCTCTCTGTCAAATAAATTAAAAAAAAAAAAAAATCTTAAAAAAAAAAAAAAAAAAAGATTTTATTTATTTGAGAGAGAAAGCTCAAGCCCGAGAGAGCACCAGCCAGAAGGAGGGGCAGTGGTAGAGGGAAAAGCAGAACTTTCTGGTGAGCAAGGAGTCCAATGCAGGGCTTAATTCCAGGACCCCAGGATCATGACCAGAGACGAAGGCAGATGCTCAACTGACTGAGTCTCCCAGGCACACCAATTCCAACAATCTCCTAAGATCAACTTAGAAGTATCTGACAATATTATCAGACTAATCAGACATTTAATAACTTGCTAACAAATTTTTGATGTATCAAAAATAAATAACCATATTAATTTTCCCCCAAAATAATTGAGCAAATTACAAGTTGAGTAAAGAAACATTTTGTGGTGTCAACATGTACAAAACTTACATATGCATATAGAGGCAATATGTTTTTTTTTCTTGTTCAACAAAACTATAACCAAATATTTTTTCCTGCATGTGTTCAATTCTAGATGAATAATGTTTTTTACTTTTATTATTTAATGATATTAATGTTTTCTTTTCACTATACAACCATATACGATACAAAAAGATTTTAATATATTGTGACTGTAATTATTAGTTTTCATAATATAGCTTCTCTTAATATGTTAATACTAAATCTAAAGGTACAAAAAAGTTTACTATTGACATAGTATGTCTCAGGTGAGACATAGGTTTGGCTGAAAGGTCTAAGTTTTATTCTAAACTATTACCATTTCATTATCATTGCTACAAGGAGATGGAGCAGCTAAATTATCTTCTTGTTAATGTTCACAGTAGAGCCAGAAGATCTTACCTAAAAACAGACAGTAATAATACCTACAGAAAAAGGGTGTTGGAAATTGTACCTCTACATGAGGCATTTTCTAACAGAAAACTTTCCAGGTTTCTATGCATATCAAATAGAAGTGGAGACCTTAGTTTTTAGGCAGAGAGAAAGAAGTAAATGAAGGCGAATGCTGTATTGCCACACAAAGCTCAAATCCTGTGAAGACTCACTTCTATTATTTGTTTCTGCTGAGCATGAGTTAATAAGACTATAATGATTCCTTCTGTAATTGTGACTGAAGAAAGAAAAAAAACAAAACAAAACTGACGTCACTTATTTTTCCTAAACCTCTGTAACACCACTATGGACTATATCCAACCAATCTGGTACTTTGTACATGTCAATGTTTGAATGCAAAGGCTCAAAATAACTCAAATGTGCCTCATATATGTGCATTATTTTCAGTTTCACACAGGGTCACAAAGACATTACAGTAATATAAGCCACAGGAATAAACCTATAATAATATCCTTACTAATAAATATTGTCCAACTTAAAAAAAAATCAAGAATTTACTCTTTGTAAAGCATATGCTTATTCCTGGTATTACACGATTAATTTGGGTGCCATTAAATAGCTCAGAAGAGATCTTTACCAATACTATTGGAAAAAATAATTCAGGAATGTATGCATCACCCAGACTGAGATAAAAAATCATTTCCATCAGGGTACCTGGTGGCTCAGCTGGTTAAACATCTGACTTTGGCTCAGGTCATGATTTCAAGGTCTGGGAACAAGCCCCAGGTGGGGCTCCCCATTGTTGGGATACCTGCTCAGCAGGAAGACTGCTTGTCCCCTTGCCCCTCCCCCTGCTTGTGCCCCCTCTCTCAAATAAACAAATAAAATCTTAAAAAATTAATTTCCATCATCCCAGATATCCTGTGGTTCTTCCCAATTAATCCACCCATTCCCCAAATCACTATTCTAAGACCAATCACCATTTGTTAGTTTTGCTTCTGTTTTTGAGTTTCATATACATGGAATCACACAGTAAGTATTCTTTTTTGTGTAACTTCTTTTGCTAAATGTAAGGTTAGCTCTACCATAACTTTTTTAAATGTGAAAATTAAATATTATAAACCACATATGACAAGGGCTATGTCTATTTCATTTTTATAAAATACCTAGCTTATAAAATATAAATGTATATCTAAACACTTAATGGAGTTGTTTGAAAATGGAACGGGCTGGGCATCTGGGTGGCTCAGATCATGACCTTGGGGTCCTGGAATGGAGTCCCACTGGTCCTTCCCCCACCCCTCCTTATACTCTTTCTCTGGCACTCTCTCTCTCTCTCTCTAATAAATAAATAAAAAAAAGAAAGAAGATGGAATGGACTATCTTTATTTATTTTTTATTTTTTATTTTTTTAAAGATTTTATTTATTTATTCGACAGACAGAGATCACACGAGGCAGAGAGGCAGGCAGAGAGAGGGGAAAGCAGGCTCCCTGCGGAGCAGAGAGCCCGACACGGGGCTCGATCCCAGTACTCTGGGATCATGACCTGAGCCAAAGGCAGAGGCTTTAACCCACTGAGCCACCCAGGCGCCCCTGGAATGGACTATCTTTAGAGACAACTTGAAGGTACTAAACTGTAGGTCCAAATAAGCATTTGGTGGAGATGATGCAGAAGAGACTCAAATATGTATATAAGCTATATATCCTAATTCAGAATACCTGGTATTTTTAGAAAAGAATATAATTCATTCTAGTCCTGGCTAGACTCACCTTTGTGGTGTCATGTGCATTCAATATGCCTTCTACAATGTCAGATAGATCCGTATGTAACTCCTTTAAAAACAGAAATCCAAAGGAATAATTAGAAAAGAGTTATCATTTTTATTATTCAATGGCTAAAGTACAGCATATTTTGGTCAAGTATCTAAAGAATTTTTAATTTAAAAAAATTTTTAAATATTAATTTTATTTTTTACAGTGTTATACATGTTATATTGGTTTCAGGTATACAATATAGTGGATCAATAATTCCATATATCACCCACTGCTCATCACCACAAAGGCTCTCCTTAACTCCTCATCACCTGTTTAATCTATTCCCCCACATCCCTCCTCTCTAGTAATTACCAGTCAAGTACATTTTTTTACCTTAATAAATAGGTGCTCAGATCTGCTTTGAAAAAAAAAAAAAAAATCAAGAGAATTCTGCAGTTTTATTCTTACTTTACACAATAAGTTCAGTTTATTAAATTTTTTAAGGTACATTCTCTTCCCAAATTTGTACCTTCAGCTATGAGTATTTTAAGTAGTAATGCAACATAGCAACTCAAAAGTCATAACAAATCCTTTCTCTTTCTCTCTCTTTTCAAATTCTCCACTCTATTTTCCTATTGGAATATACATGCAACAGTATGCTTAAAATCAGAACTTACCGGGATATCATCCGTGCGGTTGTCCTTCCACACCTCTAAAAGTGCAACCACCATGTCTCTCAGTTCAACCCTGGAGAGAACTCCATCACGGTCAACATCAAACACCTTGAAGCAAACTAAAGAAAAGAAACTCTTATGGAGGGAAGTTAATTTCCTGTTCTGAAGTACAGTGCCTTTCACTGAAGCTGCCCTAGTAAAATCACTTAGTTTCTAAACAAGTATATTCTGGATTAAGTTCTCATCTGGAGTAGGCTATGCTATGTTATTAAAGTCCTCTGCACTCATAGGACTTCCTGCATACTTCATGTATCCCTCTCTGAATCACCACCTGGGTCACAGAGTCTTATCCATCACCCAAATCTAGAGCTAAATTCCTTGCAAAGTTACTATCAAGAAATATTACAATACCTCACACGTTTTGAGGAGGTAATCCAAGCCTTTAAATTAATTTCTAGCATTTAAAGCTGATCATTGCGGAGTTAATTTTTATAATGTTGAAAATATTCCATTTATATTAAGAAGAGTAAGGTGGGGCACCTGGCACCTGAGTGGCTCAGTCAGTTAAGCGTCCGACTCTTGGTTTTGGTTCAGGTCATGATTTTAGGGTTGTGATATTGAGCACCATGTTGGGCTCCACACTAAGTGGGGAGTCTGCTTGAGATTCTCTCTCTCCCCCCTCACTGGCCCTGCCCACCCCTGTTCTCTCTCACAATCACTTACTCTCTCTCGAATTTAAAAAAGGAAAAAAAAAAAAAAAGAATCAGTAACAAGGTGTTATAAAGATGGCCTGCTTCCACTCTGCCCCCCTAATGTAACTAAAGCACTCTCATTTTTTTTTTTTTTTTTTTTTTTTTTTGCCAAAGAACAATTTCAACTCTTCAGTGAAGTTTATATACAACATGCTAAGAATTAGAAATATCAGCACTGGGACACCTGAGTGGCTCAGTCAGTTTGGGTGTCTGACTTTGGCTCAGGTTGTGATCTCAGTGTCCTGGGATTGAGCCCTGCTCAGCAAGTAGTCTGCTTCTCTACTCAGCAAGAAGCTGGCTTCTCCCTCTCTCTCTACCCCTTCCCCAACTCCTGTACATACTCTCTTTCACAAAAAAAATAAAATAAAATCTCTAAAAAAAGAAAAGAAATATCAGCACTTTCCTAATTACCTCCAAACAAATCATGACAGTTTTCTAACTTCTGTTAGTCCATCAGCAAAAAAGCAATTAAAAACAAATATAAGGTGATAATTAACCTCACATGAGAAGCAAAGATTTCATTGTCCTTATTTAATATTTTACTTTAATAACTAATTAATAACTTTACTGGGAACAAATAATCTACTATAAAGCCAGAATGCAGTAATGGTATATCATCAGGGAAGAATCGTGAATTTTAAGATTAAACAGTTATCTATTTCAATATACCTCCATAATAATTGCTATTAAATCAACTGACTGCAGCATAGCAAATATTACTAAAGAAGATAAAAATATCAAATAGCACACCCCAAATAGGTGACATTTGTGAAGCTGTATTTTAGAAAGACAACAGAAATGGTGACCCTATTAAATACAACAGAATTAGGTTCCAATTAAATGTAAATGGCTGCATTTTCTCAAATATGGTTAAGATTTAATGACATAATGTACTTATGCTTGTAAATTATGCTACAATAACATTTTAGCTAGGTTAAAAAGACCATTTTAGTCTTTAATAAAATTGTGTTCTGATCACAGATTTCATCTTACTAATAAAATATTAATGTATACAAGTGACAGAAAATGAGTTGTACTTTAAATTATGCAAGACACAAAATCCTCTATGGACTAACAGAAAGTATTTTCTAAATGCTTAACATTATCAAATATATTGTGACTGATGTAGTTCACTTACCATGAACTGCAAATTCATCAGGAAAATCAATTCCATTAGTAATCACAAAGATCCCAAACTATTCCACAGTAAAAAAGAAGAGAAGATTGAATCCTTAGACTCACCTCAGTAAAACCTCAACATGAGGCTGGTATTTGCCAATCTGACAATATGATGAAAATTCAAGCCTTAATACACAGATGATGTTACACGGATGAATGCTAATTTTTTGTCTGTATACAGAGTTTGCAATTTTTTAATCGCTTAAATTAAATGTTTAACACACTTACATTTTTGTCTTTCAGCCAGAGGTCCCCTGCAACAGGCTGATAATCCACAAGATATCTCCTTAAAATCTATGTGATTGTCACGATTTTCATCAAAAGCATTAAACAAACCTGTGAAAGAGGAAAGGACAACCTAAATCCCAGCCAACAAGCCTCCTATTAATAATATCATGTTTATGAAAGGAGGCATGACTCCCACAAACTGGCCAAATTAAAAAAAAAAAAAAAGTTTTCAGTAGTTCCCACTGTCTCAGGAAGTATTTTTCTCCAGGTATGACTAAAACTTAAGATCCTTAAAACTTAAGTCGTTTAGCGTTCAGTTATATTTGCCTGTTTGTCTCTATCTTCTATCAGTTGTACAGCTAAAAATGACAATAGTATGTAAAAAATTAAAATCAATGTAAAAAATTAAAAACTAAAAAAATTGGAAATTATAATTATCCTTACTTAGAAAGATTGAGAAGAAAAAGGAAGAATGAAGGAGAAAAGCTAATGAATACACAAAGATATAACATGTTACGTAAGCTCCTATAGGGCTCCCATTAAGCAAGGAAAAATACACCATATTACAAACAAAAGATATTCTGTACTGTAGTCGTCTTCTTTTTTTTTTTTTTTAAAGATTTTATTTATTTATTTGACAGAGAGAGATCACAAGTAGGCAGAGAGAGGCAGGCAGAGAGAGAGAGAGAGGAGGAAACAGGCTCCCTACTGAGTAGAGAGCCCGATGCGGGACTCGATCCCAGGACCCTGAGATCATGACCTGAGCCGAAGGCAGCAGCTTAACCCACTGAGCCACCCAGGCGCCCTGTACTGTAGTCTTCTTTGTCATAGTTTATATTTTATAAACAAATATGTAAAATCAGAAAGGGAATTTATAAACCTGTGGTTTTTAACCTTTTTGTAAAATACAAACAGAAAAATTCTGTCTTCAAATAAAATGATTTCTCAATATCCAATTCTAAAAAGGTAAAATCCCGGGCGCCTGGGTGGCTCAGTGGGTTAAAGCCTCTGCCTTCGGCTCAGGTCATGATCTCGGGGTCCTGGGATTGAGCCCCGCGTCAGGCTCTCTGCTCAACAGGGAGCCTGCTTCCTCCTCTCTCTCTCTCTCTGCCTGCCTCTCTGCCTACTTGTGATCTCTGTCTGTCAAATAAATAAATAAAATCTTTAAAAAAAAAAAAAAAAAAAGAAGGTAAAATCCCAATTGCACTGCTGAAGTAGGCGGAAAAGCCCAGGGCCCCATCTGCTGTGGCTCCCTCAGTAAGTACTTCTGAAGTATGCTAGGAACCTGGTGAACACAGACTGTACCTTTTAAGAATGTAATTCCTTAAAGAATAGAAAACTAAAGCTCAGGAGAGGAAAAGTGACTGGCCAAAAGTAAGAAAAATTAAACAAGGTCAGAATCAAAAACAAAATCCAAATATTCAGATTCCAAATATGATTTTTAGGATATCACCCACAATTACTCTCTGTATTCCTAATTAAAAAAAAAAAAGTTACAGTAATGAAAAGTTTAGAGCTAGCAAGGACCTCAGAGATGGTCCAGTACAATAGTTTCTTAATCTATTTTTGGTGCGGGGGTGGGGATGGAGTGGGGTGGATAGAGCAGTGGAAACTTCTTAAAAAGGGGAGGCGCTTGAGGTGAGGAAGGGGTAGGGGGTTACATGTGGAAACCTGGAGCTCTACCCAGGCAGTGGCCACCCTAACCCCTACACCAGTGGATAGAGCAGTGGAAACTTCTTAAAAAGGGGAGGCGCTTGAGGTGAGGAAGGGGTGGGGGGTTACATGTGGAAACCTGGAGCTCTACCCAGGCAGTGGCCACCCTAACCCCTACACCAGTGGATAGAGCAGTGGAAACTTCTTAAAAAGGGGAGGCGCTTGAGGTGAGGAAGGGGTGGGGGGTTACATGTGGAAACCTGGAGCTCTACCCAGGCGGTGGCCACCCTAACCCCTACACCAGTGGCTGAGATACTTCACTGCAATACAGTGACTAACTCAGTCAAATTCATTTTATATTTGAGAATATTCTGGAGCTTACCTGATTTATGCAAGGTTTCATAGGTAGAATAGGAAGCTCAAGACTACAATCTTAATTTCCCTTCTAGTTTTTTTCCACTAAGCTATTTGTAAGAAACTTGCAAACTTATAACATTATGGTCTTTTAGAGTTAAGATATATTGATTAGAAAGAAGGGATGGCTTCAGGTATGTTTACCAAAGAATATTTATAGAAAAGAGAATGATTCCTACCTTCACTTAGAGATGGACGAATGGGTGGTGAAACCAATGGGCCAAACGTCTCTAAATCAAACCGTCCAGTCCGGGATTGAGCTTTTAGCAACCAGTAGCGTTTCTCCAGATCAATGATGTCTGATTCCTCCACTGAGAGTCAAAACAAATAAGATTATAAAACCTCAGACCTCTCTTCTAGGCAGTTAGTTTATCCTGATCATGTAACTTCCAAGGATGTATTTTAATTTCCAATTGTTAAAAATAGTAATTGCCTAAACAAAACTCTGAAAGACAAATACATTATATCTAAAATGGCATGAAAATTGGGGTACCTAGGTGGCTCACTGGTTAAGTGTCTGACTCTTCATTTCAGTTCATGTCATGGTCTCAGGGTCATGAGATCTAACCTGGAGTTGGGCTTCCCAACTAGGCACGCAGCCTGCTTAAGATTCTCTCTTACTCTCCATAGGCCCCTCCCTCACCCCTGCTTGCACTCTAAATTAAAATTTTTTTAAAATAATAAATAAAACAGCATGAAAATTAAATTTGAATTAATATAAAAGTGGCCTCAAAATCAGAAAAAAAATATTTACAATTTCCCATTAAGTAGGTTGCTTAAATCCAACATGCAAAATAATAAAAAACTGAGACATTCCTTTTTGGCTTCTTATACCACTTTTATCCATTCTCATTTTTCATAATTTTCAATCTTTACTTGGATTTAAAGATTCTTTTTTTTTTTTTTAATTCATGTTAGTTAACATTAGTGTATTAGTAGTCTGATGGAGAGACTTCAGTGACTCATCAGTTGCATGTAACACCCAGTGCTCATTACATCAACTGCCTTCCTTCATTCATGCCCATCACCTAATGACCCCATTCTCCCCACCTACCTCCCCTCTGGCAACCTTCAGTTTGTTCCCTAGAGTTAAGAGTCTCTTATGATTTGTACCTCTCTCTGTTTTTATCTTATTTCATTCCTGGCCACACTGTAATCATCCTAATAGCAGGACCCATGTCTGACTCATCCTGTCGATATGGATAACTATCTACACAGTCAATATTTATTAATTAAAAAGAGTATGAAAAGGACTTTATAAATAATAAAAGTCAATAAACAACAGATGAGGTAGAATAGGATTTACAATGTGATAAGTAATGGGGCATCATGAAAATGTGAATATCTTTCTCTCCTCATTCAACAGAAGATACAATAAAAAATTACAGGTAAGCTCCAGCCATTGTTGCATTTATGTATGCTTTCCCCCACCAAGGAACTAAAGTAAAATTTAGAAAGCAAGCAGGTGAAAGGCCTTCCATTGCCATGGTTTTTTGCCTACAGTCACTTTCCAGATGTTGGTAAGGTATGAGGAATCTAAGCAGTGAAATTTTCACTAAGGTAAACAGAGAAGCTATAGTTCTGGGAGGTTAAGATAGCTGAAATTTGCAGGGCAGAGTACCAGAAAAGAAAGAGTTAATACAAAGAAAGAGCTCCAGCAATCTGCACAGGACTCTTGTTGAGTTTTGGGAGAATAGCAGAATAGTAAGCTTGTGTATGCACACAGTGAAATTCATTGAGGCTGGACTTGGATATGCCTAAGTTTTGACCAGCCAAGGTAGAGACACCTTCCTGAACACTGGGAGTATTCACAGATTCAGAGGGTCACACTTAACAAGAAGGGGAAAAACTAACTCCAGAATAAAGGCTACTCCAGACCCGCCCCAACAAAGCTCTTAAAAAATCCTTCAAAATGTCAAGCTGATCCCAAAGTACTTTAAATGCCTGTGAGAAGAAAACAAACTCCTTTTAAAGAGCGAATCCCCTTAACCTTAACATTCACAATGTTTAGCATCCACAAAAATATGAAACAAGCAGGAAAAAGTGATTCAAAACCAAGATAAAAATCAGTCAATACAAAAAGCTAAAGAAATAACAGACGATGGAATTAGCAAACAAGCCCTTAAAACATGTATTCTATAAAAAAGTAGCAACCGAAACTACTAGAGATTTAGAATATAATATTTAAGATTTTATTTATTTATTTGTCAGAGAGAGAGAGAGAGAGAGAGCGCCCGAGCTAGTGCACAAGAAAACAGAGAGGCAGGCAGAGGCAGAGAGAGAAATAGGCTCCCTGCCAAGCAAGGAGCCCGATGAGGGACTCCGTCCCAGGAACCTGGGATCATGACCCAAGCCGAAGGCAGCAGCTTAACCCACTGAGCCACCCAGGCCTCCCAATACAATATCTGAAATAAAGAAATTCACTGGAAAATTTAATAGCAGATTAAAACCTACAGAGGAAAGATATGTGAATCTGAACACCAAGCAACAGAAATGCTACCCAAATGGAAGCATAAGGAGAGAAAATAGGTGAAAAGTTACTAGAATCTTAGTGAACTATAAGATAAACTCTAACAGCACAACACACATGGGATCCCATGAAGAAACAGCAGAAAATATCTGAAATAATAATAGCTGAAAGATCCTCAAATTTAATGAAAACTATAATTCCACAAATCCCAAAGTTCAATAAACTTTGTGCAAGAAAAATTCAAAGAAAACCAAATCAAGGCAAGTCACAACCAAATTGCTAATAGAAAATGTTAAAGCAGCAACAGAGGGGAGCAAAACACATTACAAACAAGGGAACTAAGATAAGCAATGATTTCCCTTCAGAAACAAGGGGGCTAGAAGACAATGGAGGAAAAAAGTGCTAGGGGGGAAAAAAGTACTGTTAATCTCATATTCTATATCCTATGAAAATATCCTTCCCAAAAAAAACAAAATGAAGAATTTCTTGGACAAACCAAAGCTGAGAGAATTCATCAATAGCAGAACTGCACCAAAAGGACTATTAAAGGGTGTTTTTCAGACTGAATGATGAAAACAGGAAATGCCCAGTCCCTAATTTCCATGGGGCTGATATCACAGATCATCCCAGATTTTGGATAGGAGCTTGAATGCAGCTTTGGTTATACTGTTAGCTCCTAGTTCATGCTTTGAAAACTGAGTTCAGATTTCTATTCAGGAAAACCCAGAAACTGCTAGTTGTTGAAATTAGGGGGTCCATAAACTCCAGCCTAAAGGCCGCATGCATGTTTATATAAATAATGTTTTATTAAAACACAACCATGCCATTTATTTACATACAGTTTATGGCTGCTAATGTGCTACAGAGGCAAAACTGAGTAATTGTGATAAACAGACATATGGTCCACAAGTCTGAAATATTTACTACCTGTCTTAAAAAAAAAAACATTTTGCCAATGCCTGTGTTAGACCTTAAAACTGCATGAACTTCAAAACTAGGAGATTTTACAAAATGAAAGTACCTGGGGACCACTACAGCCTTGAGACTGTAACCCTTCAACAGTCTGAGATTTCAAAATTGTTAGGCCATGAAACTACAAATCAAGAGATCTCTTTTCACTTTTCAACTTGCCCCCAGTCTCAGCAAGACTTCCACAGGGGAGAACTGGGTAGAAACAATTATCTTTGTATTCAGGGTCCTTTCAGACTCAAATCTGAAAGAGGTTTCTCAAAGTTTGGCTGGTTTCTCCTTGTTCCCGTAAAGCTTGTCCTCAGGCAGGCTCATTCCTCTGCCAGCCTCACTTCCAATCTCAGGCTCTTGGCCCGAGATATGAAAGCACCCTACATCCCCTTGATCACTTAGGAAGGGCTTTGTCCCTCTGGAGTTCAGTCTTTCTTCCTTTCTTCACCCCTCCTTCCCTCCTCTCCACCTTTCCTTCTTTCCCTTCTAAGATTTCTTTGCATGATATGGCTTTAACGGAGAGTATGATTTAGTTTATGTGGTGATTTCATGTTATTACAGTGGGAGTGAAGGTCTTTCATATCTTTCCACTTCCTAACCTAATGCAGAACCCTTCAATTATTACTTAACATGAATTTGAAAATTCTCACCAATGCAGTAAGACATAAACATGAAGTATAAAATTAGAAAAGAAGAAGCAAGGTTATTCTTTGCATATGAGCAGAATGCATATGAAAAAACTCAGGTTTTTTGTTTTTGTTTTTTTTCTTTTTTACAAATTAAAATTAATCTGTAGAGATACAAAATACATAAACAAAAATCAGTGCTTTTCTAGATAACATTAATAACATGTAAGAAAACATTAAAGAGAAAAATACACAAGAATAGCAACTCCCTATAGGAAATGAATATCTAAAAGTAAACTTTAAGATATGAGATTTTTATGAAGAAAATTTTATATAATAATATTAAAGGTCTGAATAAATGAAGCATACCATGGCCCCAAGTAGGGCCTTGACAGAGGCATACATGGGCTTGAACAGGGTGGTTATGTAAGACCACACTGTGAGGGTGACAGGAGTACAGATCTGAAGGAGGCCAAGGGGGCAAATGGTGGAGAAAAAAACGTTCTACACAGAGAGAACAAGGAGAGAGGCCTCTAGACAAAAGTATGCTTAGCATGCTCAAGGAAAAGAAAGAAGATCAAAGTGACTGAAGTGGAATTAGTGAGGGAGACAGCAGCAGAAGATACAGTCTAAGGAAAAATGGGGGTCAGGTTATGTAGGTCACTGTGAGGACTTTGGTTTTAAACTGTGAACCACTAGAGGGCCTGACACGGAGCAGTGACATGATGTGACTTAGAGGATTACTATTCTTCACTACCAAGTGAGAATAGCCTGGTGGGTGGGTGGCAAGAACAGAAGTGAGATGACCAGTTAGATGTTTAATAAAAGATTTAAAATCATCAATACATGCAATTAAGAAACACTAGACAATCGATTAACAAGCACAGATGGACAATTCATAATAATGGGGAGGGATTTAATTTCACTAATAATAAAAAAAGATCAGGGGAGCCTTAGTGGCTCAGATGGTTAAGTGTCTGTCTTCGGCTCATGATCTCAGGGTCCTGGGATCGAGCCCCATGTTGGGTTCCCCGCTCAGTGGGGAGTGTGTTTCTCCCTCTGCCTCTGCCTCCCCTACTCATCCTCTCTTTGTCTCTCCCTTTCAAATGAATAAATAAATAAAATTTTTAATAATTTAAAAATAAAATAAATCAGTTCAAAAGAAAAATTTAAACACAATCATGCTACTTCTCTGCTTCAGAACTTTTGAACATTCTTCCCGAAGATACTTGCATGGCTACTCCAACAGCTCCTTCAGCTCTTTATTCAAATGTCACATTCCCAGACCATCTGAACTGCACCCAACCTGAAGATACTCCTCCATGCCTTTTCCCTGCTTTACTCTGGTCCCAATATTTATCAATATCTGGCATAAATTACTTGTTTTGTTTGTTGGTTGCCTCCCCCAACTGGAACATATCTTCCTTGAGGTAAGGTCTTATGGTCTGTTTTGTTCACTGCGATATTCTAAGCACTCAGAATAAAACCTGGTACATTTTGAACACTCACAGAATATTTTTTTGATGAACAAGAATTATTTGTTGAATCCAGAATATATATATTCAGAATAGTGTTAATTATGATAAAAAATGAAGATTGGTATCAGTAGGGAACCTTGGCCTCCAATAACTTACAAGTTGCCTAGGAAGACAAGCACAATGTTCTCTAAATTTCCACTGCTTTCAAAGGACTCGTCCTCTATTCTTTTATAGTTTTAGCACAAATTTAGGGGGAAAACTTTTTCATTCATCAACAAGATAATTAAGAGACAGCCAAATCAACATGCATACCTGTACTGTATTTGTGTTAATATTATAGTTATAAGAAGGTGAAGGAAAACATATATTCTACCAACTTTCACAAAATTTTAAGAAAAATATTCCTTTTGCTTATTTTCATGGGGCTTCCAGGACTTAAAGCTAACGTCTCTCTATTTTCCCTTCATACTCCATATTCTGCCCTGATGTTCTCTATACCTGAAACCTAAAAGAGGTTTTTACTTTAAAGATCTAAGAGTGAAATTCTTTTGAAAGTAAAATATAGGGGCGCCTGTGTGGCTCAGTGGATTAAAGCCTCTGCCTTCAGCTCAGGTCATGGTCCCAGGGTCCTGGGATCGAGCCTCCAAGTCGGGTTCTCTGCTCAGCCTGGAGCCTGCTTCCTCCTCTCTCTGCCTGCCTCTCTGCCTACTTGTGATCTTTGTCTGTCAAATAAATAAATCAAATCTTTAAAAAAAAAAAAAAGTAAAATATAAAAATAAAAATAAATCTGCACTAGGAATAGAGAAATTTGTGCACATTATTACACATCATCAGACAGAAGAACTGAGATTTTGAGAAAGACCGTGTTCTAATTAACTCTGAAGCAGAACAGGTACATGGAAATGACTATACCTGCCATAGGTTAAAACAAAAAAAGGCCTTAACAGTATGTACCTGGGGTGAAGTACACTGATTCTAACTTGTCCCCATTTTACAAAGAAGAATGCTCTCTTGGAAATTTCGTAACCTGGCTATCCCTAGAATAGTCTTCTTAATGATCCACAAAATCTAGGAAAAGAGATTCTCAGAATGACAATAAAGTTATCCTGTATTTTGGCATTTAAAAAGAACTAATTACTGATTAATTATTAAAAGTAACTATGAACAAAAAAAAAAAAAAAAGTAACTATGAACAACTGAGTTGTAACTGAGTTACAACTGAATGACAAAGTTATAACATGTTTTCAAAAGTTAAAACTAAAAATACTAATAATACTAATATAATTTTTAAAGATTTTATTTATTTATTTGACAGAGAGAGATCACAAGTGGGCAGAGAGGCAGGCAGAGAGAGAGAGAGGAGGAAGCAGGCTCCCTGCCAAGCAGAGAGCCCGATGCAGAACTCGATCCCAGGACCCTGAAATCATGACTTGAACCGAAGGCAGAGGCTTAACCCACTGAACCACCCAGGCGCCCCTAATTTAATTTTTAAATTAAAAAAATATATATTTACATGAGAGAGAAAGCAAGCACAAGCAGGAGGAGGGGCAGGGAGAGAGGGAGAAGTAGATTTCCCACTGAGCAGGGACCAGACGCTTGGTCCTAAGACTGAGAGATCATCTTAGCTGAAGTCATGCTTAACTGACTTAGATACCTAAGCGCCAAAATTTTTAAATTTATATTACTTGCTTTCACTAGACTAGTGATATATTTTGTTACATGAAAAATTATTTAAAATATAGGTAATCAAAAAAAGGAAAAAGAAAAAACATAAAATTGTATGTTCTCATATAACTATATATATTTGAACATACATGTATTTATTTACTTAAGGATTTATTTGTTTTAGAGAGAGAGAGAGAGAGAGAGAGCACGTGCATGCTAAGACAGAGCTAGAACATGAGCATGGGGAGGAAAAAAGGGAGAAGAAGAGAGAGAGTCCCAAGCAGACTCCTTGCTGAGCTCGGGGGCTCGAGCCTACAACCCTGAGATCACGATCTGAGCCAAAATCAAGAGTCTGACACTTAACTGACTGAACCACTCAGTTCAGGCACTCCTGAATGTACATGTATTTAAACTAAATGTCACCTAGGTTGTATGGGAAGATTATTTCCAATACTTTCATTGTATCATCTATACTACTATAGGATTTCTCAAAGTATAGAAAATCATTGTTCACAGATTCAAATAATCAATGGGCTAAATTTTTTAAAAATTTACATCAAAATCAAGACTGAGATACAAAAAAGATAAAATTTTCATACAAGAGTACACATTTCTTCTTAACTAAATACTGAATATACTACATTGTAACCTTCTGATGAATCAATCTTTGAAAGGATCCAATCATTTTGAAACAGGAAATAATTTTTTAAATATGCAAAACTTCTAATGAGCATGTAGCTTTCGATTTTTTAAAACAGAGGTATCAACTTCAAATACCTAGATAACTGAATTTAATAAAATGGAATATTTAAAAATTTAACTCCTCTCAGTGGGGAATCTGCTTCTCCCTCTGACCCTCCTCCACTCTCATGTGGACACTCTCTCTCTTTCTTCCTCTCTCAATAAACAAATAAAACTTCAAAAAAATAAAAATTTAACCATAAGGAGAGTAATCACAGGAGTCTGATAAATTAAGACAGGACTACTGTTTCCTTTTCCAAAGTTAGATATCTGTTCACTCTATTTATAATATATAAAAGAGAACCCTCTTCTGTTCCTGCAGAGAAACAGCTTTCTCAAATTCTAAACTTTCTTCCAAGTAATAGATCTACACATAAAAAATCTGACCCTGAAACAAAACAAGAAAGACAGCAGCCTTGACAGAAACTGTTCTTATTCTGTAATTCTTGGTACTGAGCATATGTTCAATAAGAACTTCTGATTAACTGGTGTCTACACAATACACTAAATTAGAAAATTACATTAAGTGCCTTTCAATTTTTTTTTCATTTTTAAAAACTTTATTAATCTCCTTTAAAAACACAATTTCTTTGCTTAAGGAGAAACGTGGAAAGACATATAGAAGATATTTAAAAGAAAAAAAAATGATCAGGATCAGACTGTCATGGTCAATTAAAACTATGCTTTACAGTTCCCTTTCAAGCTTATGTGATCTGTTCACATTCTGGTTACAGACTGCATGCAAGTCATTACCGAATACTTGCCAAAAGCAAGCTAAAGTAAATTATGTGTATTAGTATTACCCAAACATTTTACATGAATTGGCAGCTGAATTCCTGGGATGAAGGAAGGGAACTAACTTTATTTTCACTTAAAGAAGTTAGAGGTCATGACTGCAGTTATTACTCTACTTGGAATTCCTAGGTCAATCCCAAACTTACACTTCACTAGTTAAATAGGATTGAATTTATCACCCACCTATAGGTATAATTTTTCCTGGTTCACAACAGCAGCACACCATACTCCCAGCATTCTAAACAATTCCTGGCCTACACTTTGGGCCATCCTAATGAAGTCTCACCTTACCAGAGGCTGCAGCTGCAGAAATAGGTCTTTAAGGCCAGAACTGGATTCTCATTTAAAACAGAACAAAAAAAACCAAGCAAAATATTCAAGTATTTCCAAATAGTAACACGGTTCTTTAACACTGTTGAGGAAGCAACCTGTTCACAAACGCAATGACCTTCTGAGATCTACTTAAAACGGCTATAAGGGCTGTAATCCTTACGTCCTGTACAACCAGATAAGAGGATAATGAAGAAGGGACAAGCAGATTTACTAGGGGTTTATGGTCAAGGAATCACTGAAGTACTTTTTTTCTTATCGAAAGAAGGTGCTAACAATACCAACTAAAATGTGGCGAGGGAATATAATAATAATGCTAAAATAGAGACAGTATAAATTTAAGTTTGATACGAAAAGAAAAATGATCAAAATGAATTCCATCGCCCTAAAATTAGCCCAAAATACATTAATTACCTCAAAATCCAGATTCTACTACTAAAAAGAAATTAGACTTAATAGGCTTATTCATTCTTATGTTACATTTTAAGGAAATCCCAAAAACTCATTCTTGGTTTATTTAGAGAGAGATTTACAAGAAAGAATAAGCACAGGGACACCTGGGTGGCTCAGTCAGCTAAGTGTCTGACTCTTGATCTCAGCTCAGGTCTTGATATCAGGAATGGGAATTCAAGTCCCATGCTGGGCTCCACAGCTGGGCTGGGAGCCTACGTAAAATAACTAAAAAACAACAACAACAGAAAAAGAAGAAGGAGCAGGATATTTAAAAGAAAAAAAAGAAGAAGGAGGAGGAGGAGGAGGAGGGGGAGGGGGAGGGGGAGGAGGGGGAGGAAGGGGGGGAGGAGGAGGAGGGGGAGGAGGAGGGGGAGGAGGGGGGAGGGGAGGGGAGGGGAGGAGAGGGCAAGGAAAGGGGAAGGGTGGGGAGAAAGGAAGAAAAAGAGAAAAGGAAATCAAGAACACACATTTTCTGCCAAAAATATAGCTAAATTATATGAAAATATAATCAACATTAAAGAAAATAACTCATTTTTAAAACACAGTTCATAAAATCAAATCCTAGTTCTTCTACTGCCCATTTCACTATTGGTAAATATACAATCATTCAAGGATCTTGCCTGGATCAAATGAAATTAATTATTGAAGAGATATAAAAAATAATCATTGCAAGTATCTCAAGAGGGGGGAAACGGAAATTGGAAAAGTGAATCTGCAAAGACTGCCTGAAGTGAGTCTGAAGGAGATGGAGCACCACAACCACAATAACCACATGACCAACTCCTTTTATCTATAATTACAAGCTACTCATAAAAGATTGAAGAATAACAAGAGTGCATGTCAATAAACTGTCTTCATCCCAGTTTGGCACCGATCAGCCATCTGATCCTGAGAGAGGGTCTTTAACTTCACATAGCCTTCGCTTCCTCATCTTTAGAATATGGATAAAATGAACCTCAGAGAGAGCATGAGGATTAAACAAGATAATATACACAGAGTACACATAGTACCTCCTCCAGTAAGAGCTCAATCTGTACTAATGACGAATTATCAGGAAGAGAAATTAAGAAAACAGTCCCATTTATATACGACCATTAAAAGAATGAAATATCTAGGGATAAATTTAATCGAGCAGAGAGGAGACTTATACTCTGAAAACTGGAGGACCTTCTCTAAGTATGATGTCTGGATTCCCTTCTCTTTATTTTCTCTGTATCTATTACAGGTTTTTGGTTTGTGATTACCATGAGATTCATATATGTAACACCCAAATATGTATACAGTAATCTATTTTAAGTTTGTGGTCATGTATGTTCAAATGTATTCTAAACACATGACATTTTTACCATCTGTCCCCACATTTATGTTTTTGATGTCATATTTTATTTTTTCTTCTGAGTATCCCTTAACTAATTATTGTAGAAATAGGAGACTTTATTTACTACTTTGTCTTTTCACCTTCATACTAGCATTACAAGTGATTGTACTACTTTTACTATATTTTTGCTTTTACCAGATGTTTTTCTTTCATAATTTTCTTACTTCTAGTCATGGCCTGTTCTCTTCCACTTAAAGAAGTCCCTTTAATGTTTCTTATAAGGCCAGTTTAATGGTGATAACCCCCCTTAACTTTTGTTTGGGAAATCTGGGAAACAATCTCTCCTTTTATTCTGAGTGATAACCTTGCTGGATAGAGTATTCTTAGTTATAGATTTTTTTCCCTTATAACACACTGAACATATCATGCTTCTCCCTTTTGGCCGGCAAAGTTTTTCTTTCTTTCTTTCTTTTTGTTTTTTTAAAAGAAGATTTTATTTATTTGACAGAGAGAGAGACAGCAAGAGAGGGGAACACAAGCAGGGGGAGTGGGAGAGGGAGAAATAGACCTCCTGCAGGGCAGGGAGCCTGAGGCGGGGCTCGATCCCAGGACCCCAGGATCATGACCCGAGCAGAAGGTAGACACCCAACAACTGAGCCACCCAGGCACCCTGGCCTGCCAAGTTTCTGCTGAAAAATCAGCTCATGGTCTCATGGGGGTTCTCTCGTATTTGCTCTTACTGCTTTTAAGTTTCTCTCTGATCTTTAATTTTTGACATTTAGGCAGGGGGCAGAGGGAGAAAAGCAGACCCCCCCACCCCCACACTGAGCACAGAGCTTACCACAGGGATTAATCTCATGACCTTGAAATCATGACCTGAGCCAAAACCAAGAGTGAGATGCTTACCTGTGCCATCCAGGTGCCCCTAATTTTTGACATGTTAATTACTGTCTTTCTTCCTGTGGATCTCTTTGGGTTTATCTTGTTTGACAATCTCTGATTCCTGGACCTGAATGTTCTATTTCCTTCCCAAGATTTAAGTTAAGTTTTCCGCTTTTATTTCTTCAAAAATATTTCTCATATTTCTCTCTCCCTTCTCTTTTTCAGACCCCCCCATAATGCAAATATTAATATGCCTGATGTTGTCCCAGAAATCCCTTAAACCATCCTCATTTTTAATAATTCTTTTTCCTTTTTGCCGTTCAGCTTGGGTGGTATCAACCACTTTCTCTTCCAGACTTTGATCCATTTTTCTGCATTATTAATCTGCCACTGATACCCTTTAGTGTATTTTTCATTTTGGTTATTATATTCCTCACCTCTGAGTGGTCCTTTTTATATCTTCTAGCTCTTTGTTGATGTTTTCAATGTGTTTATCCATTCTTCACCTCAGTTCGGTGAGCATCTTTATTACTTTTGTCTTTATCAGGTAGATTATTTCTTTTTCATTAGTTCTTTTTCTGAGGTTTCATCTTGTTTTTTCATTTGGAACATAGTCCTGTGTCTCCTCATTCTACCTGTGTTTGTTTCCATGTATGAGATAAGCCACATCTCCTAGTTTTGGAGGAGTGACCTTATGTACAACATATCCTGTGGGGCCCAGAAGCACAATCCCCCTGGTCATCAAAACCAGGTATCTCCTGGTATCCCCTCCAGGGGTATCCCCTCTGTGGGTTATGTGTGCCTTTCTATTGTGACTGGGCTGTGATGGCTGCAAGTACACTGTTAAGTAGGAATGTCCCTAGCATGACTGGCTGAAATGACCAGATGTAGCTGCTACCAGCACACTAATGCGTTGGGCTGACTCTCTGGACTGGAAGTCAGTTTGGGGTTGCTGGTCCAGACCATACCCACACATTGCATGCAGAATGGCAGGTCGTCTTGGTGGAGGACACCCAATGGGTGCTGTGAGGTAGGAGCCATTGGAGGGGGGTATGTGAGATAAGCTGAGAAGCTGTTTGAGAAAGTCACCTGCTTGAGGGGGAAAAAATTTAGGGGTGCAGGAATGTTGGGGCATGGTGAGTGGTACTAACAAAGCAGATGGAGAATGTCAGAAATGGTACCTACCAGCACCAGGCCAGCTAGGTAGGAGAGTAAGAAAAATGGCACCTACCTGCATTTCTGTTTCAAGATAAAGTTCCTACAAAGCCCTGTCCCTTCAGCACATGCACTAAAAAAGGCAAATACATCTTCATATATGACCCAGGAACTTTTCAAACTCCTGCCTCTGTGCTCTTGGAGTGAGTGCATCTGTGCACAGACTACTTTTAAGGGTAGAATTTCGGGTTTCTAACAGTTCAACAGCTCTTCTGGAGTTAAGCTATGCTGAGTTTCAAAGTGAGGCCTTTTGACAGTCAGGCCTTTTGGGAGCTCATCTTCCCAGTGCAGGTTCCCAGGGTGGGGATGTCCAATGTGGGGCTTGAAATCCCTTGCTCCCAAGGGAGGACTTCCACATTTGTGATATCCCTTCTGCTTAAGGGTTACCACACTGGGGGTGTCATTCCTGACTGTATCACATCTCTGTGCCCCCTCCTACCTATCTCAAGTGGCTTTTTTTTTATATCTTTAGTTGTGGATTAGCTGTTCTGCTAGTCTTCAGGTCATTCTGAGAAAAAGTAGTTCTATATGTAGTTGTAGTTTTGGTGTGTCTATGAGAGGAGGTAAGCCCACAATCTTTCTACTCTACCATCTTAATCTTCTTCAGATCTAATCATAGGTATTTAAATAGCAAATCATGATAGAAAAATGTAACAGCCCTAATAAAAATTTTATTAAGATCTACTCAAATATTAAAAATTTAACTCTGTGCTAAAGTTCCAATTCACTTTCTTAAATTAAAAAAAAAAGGTAACAATAATTTGGAATTTGCAGTTCTGAAAAATGTACTTGCCATGACAAAATCTAAAATCTTGTATAAATCAGATCAGTTAATTATTCTAACTCTGTATTGAATACAAATAGCTCCCCAGTTTCCTTTGTGATTTGCATAAAAGAAAACAGCATTTGATTAAATATGGAAGTGTGTTCAATTTACTGTGACTTCAAATTTTACTTTATAATTGTATGTGCAAAAGTAATTAAAGGCATCTACACTCTAATATAAATGTTATTTACAAGTGAAAATTTTTAATTCCTTTTTGTTTCCTAGATACCTTGGCTCATTACACATATTTAAAAGGAACCACTGATGCTTTAAAATAAATATTTTCTGTCTACTTACAAATCAGTTAATAACACTCTACTTTTTATCACAAGTTTCCACATTCAGGATACATTATTTGAAAAGTTTAATGTGCCAAATATTCTTCAAGTAGGAGAGCTGGCAAAGAATTCAATTGCGAGTTGCTTACCCAGAAAATGAGAATTATAGATACTATGATGAACCATAGCTATCAGAATGTAAATCTACCCATGTCAGAATGTATAAATGAAATTTAGCAGTAATTGTGACTTTGTGATAATGACTTCACAGTAAGGGGTGCCTAGGTGGCTCAGTGGGTTAAAGCCTCTACCTTCGGCTCAGGTCACCATCCCAGAGTCCTGGGATAGAGCCTCACATCGGGCTCTCGGCTCCGTCGGGAGCCTGCTTCCCTCTCTCTCTCTCTGCCTGCCTCTCTGCCTACTTGTGATCTCTGTCTGTCAAAGAAATAAATAAATCTTTAAATTAAAAAAAAGAGAAAAAAGAAAAAAAAGACTTCATAGTAAACCGCATGAAGAAAGTAGCTATCTGGTGAAGCCCATACCCACTGAGTTGTCTGTTCCACTGGTTTATGCTGGTTCTTTGTTTCTATGAATTGTAAAATAAAAAAAAAAACTTAGAAGAAAAAGACTTTCTTCCCACAGATGTGGATGAGGTCATTTTAATACCAATCTACAACCCTCTATTGTAAAATTACTGGCTTCTAAAACAATTACTCCCTGGAGATAATGGGGTGAACCTCACTGACATTTGCAAGTGAAGTGTTCAGTGATATAAGAGGATGCATAGTCATCATAAAGCACCAATTCCAGAACAGGCACCGAGCTGAGTCCTTTAAAATAAGTATTATGTCATGTCCACCTAAAGGGTAGAACAATATGCCATCCCCAATATGTCACTTTGGCATAAGGATTCTATTGAGTTGAAGGTAACTGAGAAGAAACAGGTAAGAGAAAAGTTCTCTGCAAACTACCCCGCCCCCCATTTACTTAATTTGTAAAAGCGTCCTCCCTGCCCCTTTATCAGGAAGGACAGAAGTAATCACCAGAGACTAGTCTAGATCCTTACCAACATGGAGACTGCACTAGATAAGTGAATCTACATAACAGATCTTACTAAGCAGCCCTACCTACTATTCGTTTCTCCAAAAATTTGCCTTCCTATAATTTGCCACCTCTAGAAGCTCAAAGTCAAAGTCCTTTTCCCTTTGTCTTGTCCCTTCTTTACAAAATTACTCGTCTTTGCCAAGATGCAATATAAATTCAAATTCTAACCACCTGTTTCAGTTCTTCACAATGAATACTCCCATGCATAAGCTATGTTAATAAACTTATGTTTTTTGCTTATTACCCACCTTTTGTCAGTCTAATTTAAAGGGCCCCAGCCAATGAACCCAAGATGGGTAGAGGAAAGAAGTTTTCCTCCCCTACATGCCATGAACTGAACTGTACCATTTTCCCTGCTTTCCAGAGGAGGAAAAAGATGTTCAGGGAGATTAAATAAATTTCCCACACTTACATAAGTGATAGGGCCAGTGTCTGACTCAGAGTCTGAAGAACTCCTAAACATCCTATCAGTATTTCTCAAAATGTAGTTCATGGTCCACCTATGTCAGAATTACTTTAGATGTCTGTTCAAGTACATAGTCCTAAGGCCCACTGAATAACAATTATTACCACAGAACCAGGCACCTGCACTTTTAATACCTTCTCCAAATAATTCTAATGCTCAATAAAGACTGGTAACTACCAATATACCATAGTAGCTTTATATTTGATTAATTTATTTTTATGTATTCCTCTTATAAGACACAAGGATATGACAAAATTCAACTAAGATGCCAGCAATTTAAAATGTTATAAATAACTAAAAATTTAAAGCATACCATTTCTCCAGGCTTTTACCATACACTACTTATTTCTATGACCACCAGGGAAATCAATGGGCACACTACAGGGGCAGATAAAATAATTAGTTCAGATAATAATTCCCTCCTATTTATAGTAAGCTGATCCTCCATGTGCCTTAATGCTAATCAATTTTGTATTTCACATCATTTATCGAAGAGTTTTAGAAGGAAGATCTTAGAACCAACTTCGTACCCTTCAGCAGTTAATGATATTTATAAATATTGTAATTCATTTCCCCCCCCAAAATATGGCATGTCTTTATATGAATGTTCAAATACTATGAGACTTTTGAACCTTTTTAAAAAAAAAATCTGTTTATTTGAGAGAGAGCGAGAGAGCAAGAGAAAGAACACAGGTGCGGGGGGGGAGGGGCAGGGAAAAGCAGACTCCCTGTTGAACAGGGAGCCCTACATGGGGCTCCATCCCAGGACCCTAGGATCACCAGGACTCGGGATCATGATGTGAGCCACAAAGGCAGTCACTTAATCGACTGAGCCACCCAGGCGCCTGAAACTGCTGAACCTTATTCAAACATGATGCTGGCCTTTCTCCTTGGCATAGGTTTAGTGCTATAATCCTAAAATAGCATATACCCCCGCTCACTCCTGGGGAAATCAAACATTTAAATCACACTTAGAAAGGAGACTGTTAGTGACTGAAAATTTTTCAATACTGTCCAGTCCAATAACATGCATTTAGTCCATTGTACTACGAACTCAAAGATGAACTGGACAAGAACCTTGTCCTCCAAGGACTTGTAACTTCTGGGGGGGGGGGGGGATCAAAGCCATTTTCAAATGTCTCTAAGGTAAGGCAAAAAGCATCTTAATTGCTTTAATTGAATGTAAAATGTGCAAGAATGCAAATGGAAAGTAATTAATTCAAACTGAAGAAAATGGAGAAAGCATGACGAAAAAGAAAGCATACGAACTGGGCTTTGAGGACAAAGTATTTCAACTGTCAAGGGCTGAAAGATGAAATACAATCTTTTTTTTTTTTTTAAAGATTTTTTTATTTATTTGTCAGAGAGAGAGAGCGCGTGAACACAGGCAGACAGAATGGCAGGCAGAGGGAGAAGCAGACTCCCTGCCAAGCAAGGAGCCCGATGTGGGACTCGATCCCAAGACGCTGGGATCATGACCTGAGCCGAAGGCAGCTGCTTAACCAACTGAGCCACCCAGGCGTCCCGATGAAATACAATCTTAATTGAAGGAATATTAGGAGTAATGTATAGGGTAGCTGTAAAAGCTCATGGGGTATAGTTATGGAAGACTGAGCAGTGCTCTGGGGATGAAGCACAGAACATATGTAAGGAAAAATGAATACGGATAATTAAGAATAGGAAACTAAGAGACTTTAGAGCCACACTAAGAAGTCTACACTTTGTTCTACAGAACATTAAGACTCCTCAAAGATTCTGGAGCAGGGAGAGTTTATATTTTTTAATGTAAACTAAACAACAACAAACACAACAAATTTGTCCTTTATTCTTTCCTAGCATTAACATATAGTCAGATAAATAAGGACAAATATTGCAATGATGGCAACAGGAAAGAAAGATGTAAGAAATATGGCTAAGACTGATAGGATCTAATGTGAAGCCTGACAAGGAAAAGTCAAAATTAATCTCAAATTGGATGACTAGAATTACAAATACTATTAACCACGACAGAAGAGACAGGAGGAAGAACACACTGTATGCTTTCCAAACCTTTAGGTGGCTTGAAAGCAAGGAAACGTGAATCTGATTTTACATACGAGATTAAGATGTTAGAATATACGTAGTTTTAAAAAGGAACAACAGGGGCACCCGGTGGTTTAACTGGTTAAGTGTCTGTCTTGATCTGAGCTCTGGTAAGAGTAAGAGTAAGAAATGAAAAGAAAAAGAAAAAGAAAAAGAAAAAGAAAAAGAAAAGAAAAGAAAACAAAACAAAACAAAAAAACCAGTAGGCCCCAAATGGAGTCACCTGTGCTGAGCCTTGCGCAGCAAAGATTTAATAATAACTGTAGTTTCAACCTCTCCCAGAAATTTGACCTTTAACCAGTCAATCTGGAATTACCTGATCAGCACCAATAAAGTATTCTGCCTGACAGACCCCTGCCACTCCCCCAAAAGAAGATGACCTTGCCTGAAACAATCTAACAATCCACTCTGTTTTAGAAACTCCATCCTCATATCCCTACTCCCGCTTCCTTCTGCCTATAAAAGCCTTCCATTTTTTTACAATTCCTCAGAGCTCCTTTCTATTTGCTAGACGGGATACTGCTGAGCTCATCATTTGAATAAAGCCAATTTGATCTTCAAGTTTACTCAGCTGAATCTTGCTTTCCACTAATATTCAGGAGGCACTGATTAAAATGATATAGTTTGAGATAAGCAAGACCAGAAAACTTCATCAAAGTATCACCTGCAGGGGCACCTGAGTGGCTCACTGGGTTAAAGCCTCTGCCTTTGGCTCAGGTCATGATCCCAGGGCCCTGGAATCGAGCCCTGCATCAGGCTCTCTGCTCAGCGGGGAGCCTGCTCCCTCCTCTCTCTGCCTGCCTCTCTGCCTGCTTGTGATCTCTGTCTGTCAAATAAATAAAATCATAAAAAAAAAAAGTATCACCAACAGAGATATGATGGATAGGCAAAGCAATGGAAATGGCTGTAGTGAAACAAAAGTATGCACATCATCTAAGAAGAAAATAGGGCCAAAGGTGAACCCATGAGAAATAACTTACATTTAAAAGGTAGACAGAAAAAGGAGAGCAGTAAAGAAAACTCAAAAAAAAAAAAAAAACCAGAACCCAAACAATAACAAAAGCGAGGAAACTACAATGTTTCAAAAGCCAAAAAAGAGAATTTCATGAAAACTGAATGGTCAATAGTGCTAAAATGCTGCAGTGAGATATGAGTAGATACAATGACCCTAAGAAGAAACCACTCAGTTTAGAAATTAGAAGGCCATTATTACAGGTAAAACAATGCATCTACATTAATATTTGCTTTAAATAATTCAAGATAAATATTTTTAACAAGGCAAAGGAATTATAACTTTCAAACACTATTAAAAATTCAAGAAATCTTCCCAAATGATAAAAAGCTAAATAGAAAAGATCACTTTCAAATAAAAATGGAACCACATAATGGGATAACATTTTTAACATTTTGAAAATTATTCTGACTGAATTTAAGTAAATCTGTAATCCGTAATACTACAGTGCTTTCCAAAATAAGGAATAAGCAGCATTTGCATCTGCAAAGTCAGACCTAATTTAACCTCAAGAAACTGACAAATAGGGGGTGCCTGGGTGGCTCAGTGGGTTAAAGCCTCTGCCCTTGGCTCAGGTCATGATCCTGATCCCAGGGTCCTGGGATCGAGCCCCACATTGGGGAAATCTCTGCTCAGCGGGGAGCCTGCTTCGACCTTCCTCTCTCTCTGCCTTCCTCTCTGCCTTCTTATGATCTCTGTCTGTCAAATAAATAAATTTAAAAAAAAAAAAAGAAAGAAAGAAAGAAAAGAAACTGACAAAAAGACTTTCTCCTTGACCACACTTTAGTCCTGCTTCTTTGAGGCCTCCTTTCTACTAGGCCTCCAACTTGGCCCCCCCATCCAGTCTTTTCAGATCCAGTCTTAGCAAAGAATCCTGCCAAGTTGTCTGCCTACCCTTGATATCTGATCAAGTTCCTCAAACCCCACCTTTGATGTATAAGTTCTTGGCTTGCCTTTAGGAAGAATTCCCCTTACCCTTGACATCTCCTCTGACCACCACACCTCACTCCCTGGCTACAGCTCCTTATCTGTCCCTGTTTTGACCCATCTCTCTCTAGACTACTAGAGAGACTACAGACTACAGTAGAAGTCTTGGATTTAAGTCTTCCTTACTACTTTAACAAGTGTCAGAATAATTTTTTCTTTAACACAAGTCATTAAAGGGGAGTACTCACACTCTTAGCCAGTATTAACAGAAAAATAATTTACCATACAATCAAATATGAAACCAAAAGTTCAGCAAAATATACATAATACTAACAATTTAAATATTAACGTTAAGTTAGAGCTTACTGTGAGTGTAAAAAAAAAGTCCCTAATTTTTTATGCAAAACAATTTTTTTAAAGAGGCTTCCTATCAAAAATAAAGGGCACAGCAAAGTAGTAAAATCAAGTTCATTGCCTATTCATGCCAGAATCTGTTGGAACTTCTGGTAAGAATGGAATGAAAATAGGCAGAAAAGTAGCTGCTGTATAATTAATAACCAGTCCTAAGTTCCATAAAGCAACAGATAAAAACAGTACTTGACACCCAAGGTACTCTATTCAGTCAACAAATACTTATTTTTAAGGCTTGGCACAGAGGGAGAGAGAGGAAAGAATAACATAGATTCTATGATTTAAGAGAGATGACATGTACACAGGCTCCCCACTGGGCATGGAACCTGCTCAGTAGTCTCTCTCTCCTTCTCCCTCTGCCCCTTCCTCACCCCCACTCTCACTGTGTCTTTCTCTAAAAAAGAGAGATGACATGTTCACATAAATAGAATGCTATAAATAATTATAATAAAAGGTGGAAAGTGGTAAGCTCATCCAAGAAGTGTACAAAAAAGGTGTTATGATAGTTCAGAGGAATGACAGATGATTTCCCACAGGAGGGCAAGAAAAGGTTTCATGGAAACAAAGGGGCATGTGATTTAAGTCTTCAAAGATGACTAGGATTTATGGAGAGAAGGAAAGGAAAAAGGATTCCAGTATTAAGAAACAGCATTAGCAAAAGCCAATGCAGGTATTTTTCTGTACCTACAGGAAAGAACAGTAGAAATTAACACTAAGGCCTATATAGTAGTGGGTTCAATGATATCCCTCAAAAATCCATGACCACCTGGAATCTCAGAATATGACCTTATTTAGAAATAGGGTCTTTGTAGATGTAATGAATTCAGCACCCTGAATTTAGGCTGGGGCCTAAATCCAGTAACGAGTGTCCTTATAAGAAAAGGAGAGGACACAAAGAGATACAGAGAAGGCCACTGGAAGATGGGGGCAGAAAGTAAAGTTAAATGACCACAAGCAGAACCTGGGGTCGCCAGAAGCTGGAAGAGTCAAGGAAGGATTCTTCCCTGGGCCTTCAGAGGAACATGTTACCACCTTGATTTCAGTTTCCAGAACTGAGCTAATTTGTTAGAATAACTTTAGGAAACTAATACCACTTGGTTATGGACAATAAGTAGAGCGCTATTATGAAATAGTGTGAAATTGGTTTCTGCCCCCGGCTCCTGGCAATATTTGGTCTTTGACCAAACTCTTTTAACTTCCTGAGTGACAAGGTTGCTGACAAAGTCGTCCTAAATCCCTTGTAACTTCCTGGGTGATAGCAGTCTTTCATTATAATGCTTGTGGTGACTCTTGGTGGGCTTCTGGGACGGGGCTGGTGACCAGAAAGGCCAAGCCATAATTAGAAACTTGGAACTTTCAGACCTACTAGAGACTGGAAATAGAGTTAATTAATAACCGATTATACCTATACGTGATAAGGCCTCCATAAAAATTCCAAAAGTATGGGTTTTGGAGAGCTTCTGGATTGATGAACATCAACATCCATGCCAGAAGGACTGACGCATCCCAGCTCCGGTGCCTGGGACCCTTCCAAACTTGCCCTATGTATCTCTTCATCTGGCTGTTCATCTGTATTGTTTTAACACAATCCTTCTTATATATATTAAGTCAGTAAACATAAACTGTTTCCCTGAGTTTTATGAGCTCTTCTACCAAATTATCCAACCCAAGGAGGGAGATCATCTCATTTAGAGCTGGTTGATCAGAAGCACTGGCAACAACCGGGATTTGTGATTGGCCTCTGATGTGGGCAGCAGATAGACTGAGCCCTAAATCTGTGTGGTCTGTGCTCACTCCCAGGTAGACAGTATGTAAGAACTGAACTGAACTGTAGAACATCCACTGGTATCTACAGAGCATTGGTGAATTGCTTTGTGTGGGGGAAACTCCCACACATATGAAGCACAAAAGTATTTGGTGAGTAGAGAAAAAGAGTTTTCCTTTTCAGCTATGTACCAAGCGTTCCAGTACTTTATTTTTTACACTTTGGAAGAAAAAAAACACTGACAATAAATTTCTCCTTACTAGGCATACTGTCATATAACCAGGCAACTGTATTAAAAAGTGAATAGAAAACAACAAAATGCCATTACTTACAATGTGTGACTCCAGCTAGAGTTTGGTAGAAAGTGGGAGTATCACTATCATCAGTGAGGGTCACATAAACACCTCCAGATAGTAGCCAACGAGAGAAGGTAAAAGCATCTTTGTTTAGAAGAAGCCAATTTCTAAACTTTTCATAGTTTACCTTTTCACCCTAAAAGGAAAAAAAAAACAAACCCATAGATTTAGTCAAATTTTATCGTATCTTGCTTAGAACTTGCACAACCTGAAATTTGCAATTCATTGACATTTACCTTTCTACTATCTACAAAGGAATGATTAATCTAAATAACACTACAGATTGTATACCTGGAAATCAAAGTGCTTTCAAAAATACCTGTACTTAAGAACTTCTATTTCCATAGAATCTATTTGCTAATTGTAAATTATTTTATCAATTCATTAAAGCAGTGCATTGTTACTAATAAGCCATATTTTATTTACTAAGGTATATCCTGAAATCCATAAACTGCATTTTTTCCTATATTTAAGAAGGCCAATTTTTTACTTGCCTTATCCCTCTTCTTCAGCACCTGAATCTGTCATAAGTAGCATTTTTAATTAAGTATGTGTGGTAT